>NC_079147.1:18621191-18964490 GCF_945859685.1 Eupeodes corollae | reverse complement strand
CAAAATTTGAAGCTCTGTATACTATTCAAAAGGAGAGTCTTTTGTTCGAGAGATTAAAAAAAATCTGGGTGAATGTTGTGATATGAATTTTACCCTCAAAGTGTAGTCATGCAATCGAAGAGATGTCAAAAATGCACTTCATAATCTCATCGCCAAATTAGATATAAAAAAATATAGACTTGAATGTTACTATGATGCGCCTTCATCTGGACCTAAAGCCACATACAGCATACTTCAACACGATCTTTGTGAAAGAAACTAATTTAGGATTGATTCTAATTAAAAGTTAATATCGGCTATATTTAAGATATAAGAGGAGAGTTGGTAAGATTGAACTTCGTGCAGTACTGACACGATCTTAGAATAATTTGCACGCTTTGCAATACCAGTAACTTTAAGTAAATTACGTCAATCAGGCATATTGCAAAGCCATCCTTAACAGATTTTTGAATCTAATTAAATGTTAATTGATAGTTTGAAAATAAAATAAATTTAATGAAATTATCTAATCTAAAACTTAATGGTTCTGCAAAAATCGTAAGTGATTTAAAAAAATTTATATAATTGATAGCAATTGCATACCACACTTTCTGCTCTATGTTAATAGTTTCAAATGCTTGATTCATTATTTGTATGTTCTATTTCTGTACCAAATTACATTACTCCAAACCAAAAGTTATAAGTTTTCTTTGATTCGTAAAACGCGAGTTTAAAATTCGGAGCTTATCGCTGATACGTCATAAGAATTGCAAATGATCAAAGTCTCATCGCAGATGTGTCTTTTATTGTACAACTAAATAAAGAAAGCACACAAAAATGTTTTTATAAAAATTGAAACTAGAGAATTCTCGTTTACACCAAAGCTGAAACAAAGAGTATCCTCCCAAAGGACGACGACGCACTTCAACCGCACACTGTAGCCCCGTAGTGTAAAGTAGTTTCATCTTCCAGGATTGTCTCTAGGCACTGTCAATTAAAAGTAAATTGCTGAAATCATTTAGTCTCTGGTGAATCCATTCCTTTCAATTCATTCATATCATCATTTTTGCCTAAAAAGGAATTTTTGTAATTCAAAAGATTTTTCTTTCATTTTTAATTTGAACAATTAAGCACAATTTATATTTTCTTTTCGTTTTTATTTTCTTCTCTAAGTCAAACAAAACTTTTTGCCACAATCTCCTGCTTGACAGGAAAGCGTAGTTGCAAATTGTGACAGTTAACATTTTTCATCTAAGCACTTACAATGATGTAGCATCCTCGTGTATAGTTCGTGTTGGAATGTCCTTATTTTCTACAATTTTCATCTCAACATAAAAAGGATTTATTATTTTAGAAAAAGAGCGTAGGTTGGTACTGTCCCTACACTGGTGTTCAGTTGTCTGTGGAGCTGTTTTTTCTTTAGATTTGTCTGAGAGGAAAACAAAAATAATCTATCTTTTTCTCTATTTGAAAACATTAGCACATCACTCAACTACTGCAACTTTATCATACTTTATCTTCTATGAGACTAGACTATATATGTTTTTGGAGGAATAAGAAAAAAATAAAGAAGATGAATTAAGTTTCTTTTGTTTTCTTAAGTTATTTTTTTGGATTAAGTAAATTTTTGAGATGAAACGTGACTGTGCTTTAAAAAAATTGAAGGCAAAAATATTTGGTCTTCAGTTAACCTTGGTCTTTATTTTTTTGCCCCTTCGAATAACGAAATCCACTTTTTTCTCCATTGGACCTAAAATTTCACTAGTTCAAGTACCTATAAATTTATTGACTAGACAGATTTTGTACTCCTCGTAGCATAATTTTATTCTGTCTTTATGTTAAAAAATTCAAGGAAAGTATAGAAACCCACCCGTCCAATATTTGTCTTCATTGAAGAAGCCCATATCCGAATCTCATATAAATTTATGAGCTTGACGGTAGGTGGGGCAGTATTTGTTTTTTGTTTTCTTTAAGAAAGGGTTCAAAAATTCAATGAAAAAGTTAAAATATTAAAATTATGTATAGGTAAGGTATAAGGTTCTGATTCAACAAGACCGAAAACAACACTTGCTTTTGAATTTAAATTAGGTTTTGCTTTTGAGTGTTGTTTTTCCTCAAGAAAAAAAAATAAAAGGGTTAACTTTTGCTTACCCAACAAATAGCAAAAGATTGAATGGTTGACTTGTTTGATTTATGAATCATGAAAATATAGTGAGGTATTTTTTGGGTATATATATTTTGAAGGACTCTTGTTAAGATGTACTAGATTTGAAATATCAATATACGAGTATTTTTCAGATTAAATGAAATGGGGTGTGTTTAAAAAACATGATAGATTATTTTTATATCTCTAAATTTATTAAGTAAAGGGCTTTTCATTTAGAAAATTGGTATTTTATTCATTATAAAGAAGAAGGTTTGTCAATAACAATAATACACGATATCCGCCAAATCATATCCTTTCCAATATGAATTCTCATATTTGCGTAGATCATCCATGCATCACAAATTCCATCTTTAAGGTTCTGATTCAATTTTGAATCATTTGCTCTGACCTTTCCTCCTCAAGAGCCTATTTATTGAACACACTTTACTGTCTTTCGGTCGTTCAGCTCGAGTGGAAAATCTTCACGAAATAGGATATAAACTCTTTTTATTATTTTACACATATTTGTTCAGGGAACGTTACTAGCAGGAGTAAGACCCACGGCTCTTTAAACCTAAACATTACACAATGTATATTGGAAATTGTTTGTTTCGGAAATTGAAACCGACAAATATTTCTATGTCTCGAAACAACATAAGAAGCACTAAACAAATCACATCACAAAAGCCAACTGATTTTTATATCAACAACTTATTTTTTTATTTCAAATAAGTAGGAAGTTATTGTAATCGGTTCGATTTGTCGAAGTAAAATGAGGCATATTCCGCCCATAAAATCTATATTAAGAAGATTTTTTCTTGCGACAAATAGGAATGTCAAGTTTTGCATTCGTGCAAAATTTGGAACTCGAGATTTTAATCAAACATGATATTAAGATGGGTTCCGGCATTCCGTCCGTCTGTCCTGTCTGTCTGTCCACGCTCCTACAGCCTAAACCATTGGGTTGATTGAGTTCCAACTTGGAAGTTAAGGTTTTGAGCAGATTCGCGTTAATCGTTTTTTAACTTCCCATAGGAAGTTTATTGTAATAGGTCCGATTTGTCAAATTAAAATTTTCTCCATTTCTCCACGTTTCAAGGTCCCTAGAGTCGAAATAAAAGATATTTAGAAAAATGTCTATGCGTGCGTTTGTACGTACATCCGTATGCATGTCCGTATGTCCGTATGTCCGTATGTGCGTACGTCCGTATACGTTCGCAACGTTTTTTCCTTGTCCATAGCTCAATAACCAGAAGAGATATCGACTTTAAATAAATTTTGTTATACAGATAATAATGCAAAAAGATGCACAAAGGGATCTCAAGAAAATCAAGTAGGCGATTTTCTTACCATATAAGTTTAAAAAAAAGGTGACAATTTTGGTAAGCCCTAAACAATTAACGAACCAGAACGCTATAGACTTGAATTAAATTTTATACAATATATTGTATTGTGTATTGTGATACCAAACAAGTATATTATTCGAAAAAAATTCAATTAATGGTTTTTTTTATAAATCAAAAAAAACTTTAAAAAAATGTGTCACCTCGAAAATTTTACGAATACAAAATGATTTTAACTCCAAAACGATTTGGTGTAACAAAAAATAATGTTTTTAACAGTTTTTTTATAAAAAATAAAAACCTCAAAAAAACATTACAAAATGTTGATAAAAATCCCATTTCGACTCAAATATCTTTTCAAAACTCTGACATATTTGCTTTTATCTTTTAAAAGATTTTGTTTTAAAAATTCAGTCGAATTTTGAGAAAAATCTAATTGACAGTTTTTTTACGAAAAATAAAAACTTAAAAGAAAATTCAACAAAAGTTGGTAAAAATTGATTTTCGACTCAAATATCTTTTCAAATTTTGAGATTATGGCTCCCAAGTAAATTTATCTAATGAGAAATATTGTCTTCAACATTCAGAAATCTTTTGAGAAAAATCTAATTGACAGTTTTTTTTCAAAAAATAAAAACATAAGCAAAAAAATTAATAAAAGTTTGTAGAAATTGATTTTCGATTCAAATATCTTTTCAAAACTCTGAGATATTGGCTTTAAACTACTTTTATCTATTAAAAAATATAGTTGCCAACATTCCGTAAAATTTTGAGAAAAGTTTAACTGACATTTTTCTTACGAAAAACTAAAAACCTAGGCAAAATTTAACAAAACTTGGTAAAAATTGATTTTCGACTCTAATATCTTTTCAATAATTTATGATTGTGGCTTCCAACCAATTTTCGCTTCTAACAAATATTGTTTTCAACATTCAGTAAAATTTTGAAAAAAATCTAATTGACAGTTATTCTTACAAAAAATACAAATTTAACAATAAAACAATATTAAAACTTGGTAAAAACTTACTTGCGACTTAAATAGCTTTTCTTCAAACTATTTTTTTTTAAAGAAAATATTGTTTTCGATATTCAATACTTTTTTTATAAAAATCTTCAGTTTTTTCCTTAAAAAATAAAATCTTAAAGAAATAGTACGCAAATTTGGTAAAAATTGATGTTCGGTTCTTGATATCGCTCAAATTAATTTCATTGATCCAATTTGTAAAAATTTAAGAAATGCTACTTAAATTGGTAAAAAATTGTTTTCGCCTAAAAATCTATTTAACAAAACTAGATTTTCAAACAAAACTATTTCTTTATATGAAAATATTGTTGGTAATTTTAAAATTTTTAAGAATAATTCATTTAACAACTTATTAAACCTTACACGAAAAACTACAAACTTTTAACCAAGATAAATAGCCAGACGGGATGGGAAGTTATCAGTTTGTTTCGCATGCCAGGCTCTTTTTTAATTTTTTTTTTTAAGATCAAAACTAGCTAACCCAATACAATTTTTGGGTCAAAAAAACGAAAAGTCTAGTTTTCTCTAAAAAAACCGATAGATTTTTTTTTAATTTTCTTTAAATTTTTTTTTGAACTTGACTCTTTTAGAAAAATTGTATTTTTGTATTACTCGATAAAGGTACCGCTCATAGAACCATTCTTTTTTTAAATTTTCTCAGCAACTTATTAACCGATTTCAATATTTTTTGTTTGAACGAGCTCTTTTATTGCCTTAACAATATTTAAGTATTTTACTTGCATTCAATTTAACCCACTCTCATCTCACCAGACAAAATAATGTACTTGAGCCCGAAAGAGTGCATTATTTTGACAAAATTTTGTTTACATTCCTTTCATTTATATGAATCAATGCATTTATTACATATTTATGTATTTTTATAACTATAACAAATTGTAAACCAACGATGGCCATGAAACGCCACTGCGCCATTCGTCCAGACTAAATTTCTATTCAATCACTAAACAACTGCATAACAAAAATATTAAAAAAAAAAAATGGAAAATTTGTATATATAAAAAAAAAATTATTTTAAATAAAACCAGTCTAACGATTTTCAAACAAAAACAAATTGAAAAATTGAGGTTTTTTTGACAAATCAAATGGCATTTATATCTTTGAAGACAAGCTTATTTTACAGGAATGTTTTTAAATCTTATATTATGTACTTTTTTAAACAGACTCTTTGCTTAAAGGAGCAAGTTCGTGCGATCCAGCCGCGCATTTTAATTATAATCATAATTATGGGATTTTTTTTAAGACTGTTTGTTATAATAGGTGTAACAAACAGTCTTAAAAAAATCCCTCCATTGGTGAAAATAATAAACCAGTCTTTTAGTGATGGTGAGTTTCCGAACTCTTGGAAAGTGTCTCAAATAACTCCAATCCCGAAAGTTAAGAACTCAAAAAAAATGGGAAGACTTTAGACCAATTAATGCCCTCCCTCTCTATGAAAAAGTGCTCGAAAAAGTTGCATACATTCAACTGGAATCATTTCTCGAAAATAGTAAGTTGATAATTGAAAACCAGTCCGGGTTCAGAAAACAACATTCATGTGAAAGTGCACTTAGTATGGTAATCGCAAATTGGAAACAACAACTCGATACAAAAAGGAAAAAAAGAGGCTGGGATGCGACCCACACTGCTAACTTCCCATCCCGTCTGTCGATTTGTCTTGCTTAAAAGTTTGTCTATATGTACTCGCATCAATTTTTACCGAATTTGCGTACTATTTTTTGCAGATTTTATTTTTTATGAAAAAACGGACTGTTTGATTTTTATATAAAAATTACTGAATATCGAAAATAATATTTTCTGTAAAATAAAATAAGTTTGAATCCAATATTTTTAAGTTTTGAAAAGCTATTTGAGCCGAAGTAAATTTTTACCAACTTTTAGTATTGTTTTTTTAAGAGTTTTAATTTTTGTAAAAAAACTGTCAATTCAATTTTTCTAAAAATTTGTCCTAATGTTGAAAACAATATTTCTTATAAGAAAAAATTAGTTAGAATCTATTATCTCAAAGTTTTCAAATGATATTTGAGTCGAAAATCATTTTTTACCAATTTTTGTTAATTTTTTTTCGGTTTTTAATTTTTTGTAAAACAAACTGTCAATTAGATTTTTTTCAAACTTACAACAAAATTTTTTGAAAGATAAAAGTAAGTTAAAGCCAAT
Organism: Eupeodes corollae; assembly: GCF_945859685.1. Classification (NCBI taxonomy): domain Eukaryota; kingdom Metazoa; phylum Arthropoda; class Insecta; order Diptera; family Syrphidae; genus Eupeodes; species Eupeodes corollae. The sequence goes on along the minus strand of NC_079147.1, from coordinate 18,957,820 downwards.
ATCTTACAGTTTTGAAAAGATATTTGAGTCAAAAATCAATTTTTACCAACTTTTATACATTTTTCTTAGGTTTTTATTTTGTTGTAAAAAAAATGTCAATTCGATTTTTCTCAAAATTTTTCACAATGTTGAAAACAATATATCTTACAAGATAAAATAAGCTTGAAGCCTAAATTTCAAGTTTTTGAATCGATATTCAATTTTTACGAACTTTGAGTAATGGTTTTTTTAGATTTTTATTTTTATAAAAAAAACTGTCAATTCGATTTTTCTCAAAATTTTACCAGAAGCCAAAAACATTAATCTTCGTTGCACACAATTTTTTTGGAGATAAAATCATGTTTCAGTCATAAAATTTTTGAGGTGACAAATTTTTTTTCCAGTTTTTTTTATTTATAAAAAAACCGTTATATTGATTTTTTTCAAAAAATATACCTGTTTGGTATCACGTTACAATATATTATATAAAATTCAATTCAAGTCTTTAGCGTTTTTGGTTCGTAAGATATTTAGGGTTAACCAAAATTTTCAATTTTTTTCAAACTGCTATGGTAAAAAAACCACCCTTGCAATTTTCTTCACAGCCCTTTCTGCATCTTTCTGCCTTATTATCTGTATAGCAAAATTTATTTGAAGTCGATATCTCTTCTGGTTCTTGAGCTATGGACGACGAAAAAACGTACGAACGTACAAACGTACGTACACACGCACGCACAGACATCTTTCTAAAAATCTTTTATTTCGACTCTAGGGACCTTGAAACGTCGAGAAATGTCAAAATTTTCAATTTGACAAATCGGACCCATTACAATAACTTCCTGTTTGAAGTTAATAATATGTGGTTTTCTTGATTTTAAACGAGCATTTGATACGAGTACAGTTGATAGAGCAATTTTATTCGAAAAATTGGAACAGTATGGAGTTCGTGCTGAATCATTAAACTGGATGACCTTGTATCTGTCAAATCATAAACAACAAACTAAAGTGAACAATGTACTATCAGAAGAAGCTGCAATAAATATTGGCGTTCCCCAAGGTTCTAATTAAGCAACATTTTTATTTAACATCTATATAAATTTGCATTATTTGCAGATGATGGTTTATTGTTTTTAAAATGTGACGACTTAGAAGATGGCTTAATGAAAATGCAATTCAATTTAGATTGTAATAGTTTTTGGCTCGGAGCAAATAGATTAAAGACTAATGTTGCTATAACCAAAATTATGATTTTAAGTAATAATTTAAGAGGAGATTCTGCTGTAAATATATATATATATATAATATATATAAGTTGATGGTCAAAATCTTGAAATGGTAACAGATATAAAATATCTTGGTGTTGTCATAGATAATAAGTTGACATTTAATAAACATATTGACTTTATTGAAAAGAAAATTGTTAAAAAAATAAATCTACTTAAGCGAATTCGTAAAAACATATTAACATTAAGTCCAATACAAATATTTAACGTAATTATAAAACCCATTTTGAATATTGTTTATCTGTCCTTTTTTGTCGAATCAAAGTATGTTAAATAGACTCCAAAAACTTCAAAACAAAGCCATGAGAATTATGTTAAAGTGCAATATTTATACAACTATATGTCATATGTTGGATGTGTTGATGTGGTTAAATGTTAAAGAAAGGATCCTTTTGAATGTTTTGCTATTTATTTTCAAAATAAAAAACAATCTCATGCCGATTTGTTTGTCACGTTTGTTAAACTATTTTGGTAGTGTGCAACCCTTTAATTTAAGAAACAATCAAGATTTTAGACTACCTATGGCAAGAACAACACTGCGAGTCGGAACAGTATTTTTTACAAAGGACTTCAAGCTTTCAATGATTTACCAAGTGAATTAAATACTGAATTAAATTTAAACGTTTTCAAACGAAAAATTATAGCGCATATAAAAACTTAGCGTAATGTATCATCATAAATGTAAATTATATTAGTAGAAACATTCATATACATAATTATATTGTTAAGTTTATTTAAAAAATTGTTAAATTATTTATTTGATGTTAAGCTCTCTTATTCCATTCCATATAATATGTAACAAAAATTAATGTAAATTTATATCATTTGTAATCAAATAGTTGAAAAGCTAAATAAACACACATACATACGAGTACAAACATACATATATTAAATTTAAAATTTGTAAGTCTCTTTATGATTTTGATTAAGAGACATTGTAAAATTTTATCTCATATTTTTAATCTAACTTGATTAACTATTTAAGAAACTTTTAAGATCAATAAAAAAGAAAGGAAATTGTGAAACAATTATTCATGTCTATTGAAAAGCATACTGTTCAAAAACCGACTGTAAAATATAAACACCACCTAAATTGACTTGATATAAAAATAAACAATTATTGCCAAACTTCTGACGGTGTTTTATTGTTCTTAATTTAAAATTCATTGAAAAATTATGTTATTTTTTAAAAATTGTTTTGAAGAAGGAATATTTAGCGCAGATCGAATTTTATCTTAATTTTTGGATTAAGAAAAATATAAAAGTTAATATTTGTTTAAATTTAAAGAACTCGGCATGAACTAAGAATATAGTCTTTGAGTGTATGGAGGTCTTAATATTATTTCTAGGATTTCTTCTCTTTTTGTAATTAATTAAACATAAATAATAACATGCATTTTTATTTGAATAACAAAAATAAACATTTCAAAATCGTGAGATATTTTTTTTTAATTAAACAAATTGTTTACTTAAGAATTTGTGTATTAATTTTGTTTTTGTTGATTTAAACAGTACAAAGATAAAAAGCCCAAATAAAAATGAAACAAGAAAACAAAAACATAGAAGATATCTCCATTCATTAAACATTTCGTAATTAAACATTTTTGCTGAGGTTTGTTTTTTTTTTGTATAAGAGTGCCGCCTTTTTGTTTAATTTATCCCGTAAAAAAATTATCAACAAAAAGGAAAATTTTCAAATCTAAAGGAGTGAAAAATTATAGTACATTCCAAATGTGTGGCTAGATAGTGGGCTCGTAAGTAATTGGGCCTACGTATAAAATCAGATGAAAACCAGAACATGCACAGGTATATCAAAAAGGGTGTAAAAATGAGTTTATAAGTAAGTTTAGTCGGTAGTGTTAGCCAGATTGGCGGTAACTCGTGTGTTAGACCACATTTAATTTTTAATTTAAAACTTGATACTCTTTGAGTTGGTTTTAACTTAAATAAAATAAATGTTAGTTTAAAATGTATCAAACAAAAACATAAAATTATTAATTTTTAGTTTATTCATTTCATTTGAAAATGGTGGTGATGGTCAAAATTGGATAAAGAAGCAGAAGAATTTATTAAGTTCTGAGAATTGGGAGACCAAAATGAACTACTTGTCTGTATTTTTATAAAAAAACTAGGTAATGAATATTAATTTGGCATCAATGCAAAAGTCATAGAAACGCTTACAAACCAACCTATTGTTAGAAACGATTCTCAATGTGATTTATAATTGTGTCTTTTGAGTTCAAAAGATTGACGATAAATGTACAGTTAATTGTAGCCAAACTGTTGAAGCCACATCTTTCAAATTATGGTTTGCACAATGATAATATATAGACAGAAAGTTGAATGATAAATAAGAAATACTTTGAATAAAATTAGTTCGAGCAACATTTCGAGTTCTTTCTATGGTTGTCATTTGTACGGATCCACTTCGTTTACTATATCGATGAAGCACAAGATTTTTCCATTAATATCGCTTTTTTTTTAATTATATCATTTTTGTATCGTCGCACTAAATAATATAACATTTAATGGAAGTCGCTAACGTTATTGGTTCGTGAAATATTTTGAGTCTAACAAAATCTTTACTTTTTACAAAATTTAAAATTGCCTTTAAAAATAAATTGGGTGGCGCAACAGTCCGTATGGAACCAGGGCCTAGTGACTTACAACTCTCAACCATTCCTGTGTGCGGGTAATGTTGCCAGGAATTACATTTAACAAAAAAAACGATAAATAAACTTCAATGACGAAAACTTGGCAAATGCCGAAAAGGAAAAGGACAACTCCAATCCGGCGAATCTATGCTTGATAAGTCTTTTGCCGAGTATCAGTAAGGTAATCCACAAGGTTATAAATAGAGCTCTGTCCAAGTGGTGCTGAGAACAACAAAATAATTCCGGATAATCAGTTCGGCTTTAAGGCGGGACATGACACTATTTAACCTGCGTCTCAGCTTGTTTCTGATATCCAGTAGAGCAAATCTAAAAGGCAATGTACGGGTGCTTGTCTGGTTGGCTTGGGGAAGGCCTTCGACACCGTTTGGTTAGAGAGTCTATATCTAAAGTTAAACAGACTTAGCATAAGAAAACCACTGTTGTATATGCTTTATGCCATGCTTAATGGTAGACGGTTTATTGCCAAAATTGGCAATGTAACATCTACCAAAATCTTTGATATTAAAAATGGTATTCAACAGGGAGCGGTTAACTCGCCGATCTTATTCAGCATTTACACCAGTGATCTGATAGCAAATCTGACTAAGGCAATAGCGTACGCTGACGACCTAATTGCGTTAAGAACGGTCCGGAAAATGAAGGTTATCAAGACACTTTTGCAGGGTGACTTCGGCAATATTGCGATACTTTTTTTAAAAATCAACATTCAAAAATGCGAAACTATTCCGTTCAGGACTCTGCTAGTATGGAGCCTCATGGGATACGGGAAAGAACTGGAAAAATCTAGTGCTCATGGGACCAAATCGACAGATATTGGCGAATAAAAGTGTAGTAAAGTACCTTGCCATCTGGTTGGATCAGTACTTGAATTTCGACAAACACATGAGTATTTCGAGAGAATTTCGACAAAGATATGAGTACTGCTCTGGCCAGAGCTAGGGAAGCCTTAGCCCTTACAAAATTGTTGGTTTTTAGCAGCCGTCTTGACAGTAGGGTGAAGTTGATTTGCTACATGGCCCTTATCCGGCCGATGATTGCCTATGGCTACCCGGTATCGGTATAGTTCAACGTTGCCCCATCTCAAATGGAAAATATTCGTGTGTTTGAGAGAAAATGTCAGCAACGTTGCCTTGGACAATACAAAACACCAGAGTCGGAGTACAAACATTAGTATTCCAACCAGGTTCCTTACAACAGAGCCAACATTATAGAATAGATAATTTCTTGCTGGAGCTTGGTAGAGGTCACATTTCGAGACCGATGTCATCAACTAACAGCTTAATTGTTGAGGCATAGCACCCCAGCAATGAGTTCTACGAAAGTGCACGTTTAAGTAACAACATTCCACCCGAAGCTTTTATCTATTTAGACAATCGAGGGCTGATACAGGATAGGGAGACGGTTCCGATAATCTACCACGTCAGTCGTAAAACTGTATATAAGCTACTCCTTACAGTCGAGACGTCCTCGCAGTGGACGGGGCCGAGTGCCTTCGGTTCAGTAATAGGGACTGAAGAGATAGTTTGAGGCAGGAGAACCAATTTTGGTGGCTTCAAATTGAAAATGTCATTTAAAGTTGTCTAGGGCGTTTAGTCTTGGACGGGTTCCATAGGTTTAAGCACTAGGCTAAAAAGTAAGGTTTTTATGTAGTAAATCTGCAACCCACCAGCAACTCCCTTTCTTCGGCTCAATATATTATTTGGGGTAGGTGCGAAAGAATCTGGATTTAAAGAAACTTTGCATACACACAACCTCAATCCTATCTTAAATTTTAATAATTTGTTTTTTTCTGTTTCAAATTTATTTGGGCAATGTGACATTGATTTTGGGCTCTGTAGAGTTTCCTTTTGAAAAAAAGTTTTAGACAACAAAACCATTTCTGGGCGATATAAAATTTGTATTATTTTAGCGTTATTTCATTGAGCAATAAAACAGTACGCTTCTTTTTATTTGGAATTTCATAAAACCCCTTAAACATTCCAAAATAACAACAACAAGACTTTAATAAAATTGTTTTGGGCGCTATAATGTTTTTCATTTAAGTGGCATGGTTTTCAACGAAAAGATCTAACGCCTAGCTCTTACCTTCCAAATGTCCAAAGTTGACAGACTTCAAAGTGATATAGCTGTCTAAATTTTCTTCTATTGGGATACCTTGAAGACTTTGCAAATAATTTTGTTTAAAAAATATGAAAATTTGAAAATTTTGGCGTACTACTGAAGTGTTCATTTCAGATATGTTTTTATGTATAAAAATATGATTTTTGTTTTTTATCTAATTCATTTAAAAACTTTTATTTTATATGAACAAATTTTCCACTGAAAATAATACTAGTTTTGTAGCTTAGACAATTGTCTTTCTAAAGAATATAATTTATGTTATGAGCGTTTCGAAAATCGTTATTGCAAAATTTGTATGACTCTTTTACATTAAACTTATTAACTCAAAAATAATATTCAAGGACATTTACTTAAAAAATCCACAAAAAATTAATTGGGTGAAGAGATCCCATTTCAGGTTCTGCAATTCCTGAAAAGTATATTGCATTTTAAGTAGAAAAACAAATTTAAAAATAATAGGAAAGGGGTGAAGTTTAGGATTTTTTCGAAACTACTTGAAAAATATGATTTTTTTTTAAAACAAAAATTGAACAATCAAAATCGTACAGTTGTACCAAATTTTTGATGGGTATCAGAAGAAAAACACAAGGAGGATTTTGAAGACTTTTTCAATGGTACCTTGAGTAGCTTTGTCTTTTTTAAATAATGTATATGTTTCTTTTTTTTATTGTTCAATTAAAGTCAAAGTTAAAGCTTCTTAATGACCGGCAATACGGCTTTCGTAGCAATAGGTCCACTGGTGATCTCATGGTTCATCTCACCGAACAGTGGAGCAAATCTTTACATCGTTTTGGAGAAAGTAAGATTATTGCACTTGATATTTCAAAAGCATTTGATAGGGTTTGGCATCAGGCTCTCTTATCGAAAATGCGTGCATTCGGTTTTCATGAAGCCCTGCTTCATTGGATTAGTAATTACCTTTCGGATCGTTCAATACAAGTAGTATTGGATGGATTCAAGTCTGAAAACCATAAAATAAATGCTGGTGTGCCCCAGGGCTCTGTTTTATCTCCAACACTCTTTCTCATTTTTATTAATGATCTTCTGTCTGCAACATCTAATCCAATACATTGTTTCGCTGACGATAGTACTCTTAGCTTTTCATATTCGTTTTCAGACTCACATCCCTCTTCTTCGGATGTGGAACTGCAACGACAAAATAGGATAAGCTCATTAAATTCCGATCTAAACAGCATTGTTCAATGGGGATTAAAAAACCGCGTGGAATTTAATGCTTCGAAAACCCAATGCTGTCTTGTATCGTTAAAGCGAGACATACCCCCATTGCCATTATCCATGGATGGCACTTGCATCAATGAGACTGAACATCTCGATATTCTCGGTATGTGTGTCACCAACCACCTCTTATGGAATGATCACATACGCGATGTCGCCAAAAATGCCGCAAGGTGTTTGGGTTTTCTTAGGCGATGCAAGAAATATTTCACCCCTTCTGATCTGGCTGTTATCTACAAGACGTACATACGTCCAAAGCTTGAGTATAACTCCCATCTCTGGGCTGGTGCTCCTGCAACTTACTTAAGCCTCTTGGATAGTATTGAACGTAGAGCATTTAAATTGATAGGTGATAATATCATCATAAGTTCATTTACTTCGCTTGAACATCGTCGTAAGGTCTCTTGTCTGACCCTTTTTTACCGTTATTTTAACGGCTTATGCTCTAGTGAAATAGCCAGCTGCATTCCTCCCCTTAAACAGTTCAACCGTAATACTCGCGCTTCTAGGAATGCTCATCAGTATACCCTCGAGCCCAACTTCGGTCGTACTGTCAAATACAGAGATTCGTTCTTTAGCCGTACTACGCGAATGTGGAATGCCTTACCACACTCTGTCTTTCCTAGTCATTGCAATATTCAGGAATTCAAAACCAATGTGCACCGACATCTCCTTTTAAACCCTCTCTCCTCTTCCTAGTGCTCATACTGTGCATCTGCATAATAAGGGTAGTAAGATCCCCTTGAGTGTGTGTTTATTATAAAAAAAAAAAAAAAATAAAAAATTAAATCTGCCCGGTATGGTACGGGAAAAATTAGTCAAAATGTTTGTAGATTCTTATAATGTTAAAAAGTCATCAACTTCTCACGAAATATTTTCATCTCATTCAATTATTTAAGAAAAAGTCCATGTTTTTGAGCTCATTTCAAAAATTAATCTCGAAGCTGTAGAAAACATCACATAAGCCACACAACCACACCCGTCCAGTCCACTGCCAGCTTAACCACATCTCGCTCCTGGCAAAGGATATGATTGTTTGGCTTTAGAATAATTGCCTCACTCTATACGATGTGTTGAGCAATATTAGTTTACTTTGGGAAATTTCATCATAATCATGCCCGTCACCATCATCAACTATCCATTAGAAATTGTGGTCTTTTAACATAAACAACGTCACTATACTTGTGTTCTAACCAACACTCCATTTTCTCATCTCACTTGCAAGGACTAAGATGTATATGTACAGGACATGTACACGTCACATAATGACCACACAAAACTTGAGGCAGAAAGATAAATCAATTGGCGTGTCAGATTTCTTATATTATTATTTCGTTCTTCACCAAAGAAACCTAAAATAGACTTTTCTATCCTTATTTCTGTGGAAAACCAGAGCAAGAATTTGTTTTATTTGGTCATTTAAATTGTTTTTGTTATTGTTGTTGTTGTTTGAATTGTTGTACCATAAAGTTTATTGAAAAATCAAAGAAAAACGACACCCTCTCCCACCACCCTGTCTTTATGCGGCGCAGCAGTTGTGGTGATAAATGATTATTTCCGATATAGAATTTTCAAATCTTCTCACAAGGAGCCATCATCTGGTGTCCTGAATATTGTTGTTGTTTTTCTTATCATTGGGGATGCCACAAAAGGTTTTAAGGTTTCAGAGAATCCTCAGAAAAATGCTGTTTATTGTTCATATGATGGGTTTCCATTTCCTCTCTTCATCTTAGACCCCACAAAACAACATGTAAGGATTATTTTATTTCGATTATTAGGGATAGGAACTTTGATGCTTCCTTTAGATTCAATTTTGTGATGGCAATTGGAAGATATTTATTTTTTTTCTGCCTTTGAAAAAATCGATTCTTGGGTTACTTTTGAAAAGTTCTATTTTATCTGCGATGGAGAAGGGATTTGAACTGATGGGGTTTTGTTAAGCTCTGAGAAAATGGTATTATTGGGGTTCTCTATTTGATGACAAATAAAATGTCCACTTTGAGGTAAGGTCTTTGCTTTTAAGTTTCCTTCAACTATAGCTTCTTGTTTACACCGATATCTTGTTCGATTAGTTTTCTTCATGAGTGGATATTAAAATGTATCAGGTTTGCCAGTATCCTGGTAAACAAACCTTTTTAAAAGACAAAGATAAGATCTAAGAGTTTTAAATATTTGTACTATAAAAGATATCTTATCTTATTTTCTGTTTTTTTTTTTTTTAACAAAATCTTTTTAAAAACACCTTAATGCTCATTTTGAAATTACCTTCAAATTAAAATTAAGTTTCATTATTCTTATCTTGCAATTATATCCATTGCGTGGAAATAGTTAAACATCAACAAAATAAACATTCAGAAATGAAAGACCTAAATCTACATCGTATAATGACAAAATACCTTAGGAAATTCAACATTAATTAATTGTATGTAAATTTTAAAAAGTCTTTTAATTGCGATGATGTTTCTTTGCTTTAAACTCGCTTACTTTAACCCTTCTTTCTTGTAAACAGTTTATAAAAGGAAGGCATTTTTTATGCTTATCTCTGATAAATTTTAATTATTCTCATTTTTCTTGTTTGTTTTCTTTCTTTTTATTTGCAGATCGAGCAGATACAAGCTGAATTTAAAATTTTAGCTTTGCAATTTCATCCCGACAAGAATAGCGGTGATAAGGAGTCTGAAGGGAAATTTCAGAAATTGAAGGTAAGTTTTTTTCATCAGTACCGACTTATGTACTAAATGAAGCAGACTTGAGATGAACATCAATTAGAAATAAAATAATAAATTCCTTAAATATTAGAAATTAACCGGAAAAAGAGCACGAAGTTAATTTATTTAATTTTTGAAAAAGTCGTGTGTTAAAAGCTTTTTGTGTGACAAGTCACTTCGTCGCCGTCGTTCTTTTGGAACGTCGTTGATGTTTAGCTGATAAACTTTTAAATGCAAAAAATCAGTCAAATCGACTCGTCAGCGCTTGCCATTCAACGTAACGACAGATCCTTTCTCAATTTGAACGAAAAAAGGAACGATGATGCCACCAGAGAGTAAACGTCTAAATATTGCATGTACCTCATTAATGGAACCATTTAACCAAAAATGATTCTCATAACTTAAAACAATTTTATCGTTCAAGTTCTCGCTATGAACGCCAAAAGAATAATGTTTTCAAAGTCAATTTCGATAATTTGGAAGCGTTTTTCTGGTGTTCAACGATTGATGATTATTAAAAAAATATGTCAACACACTTTGGCATTTTCAAATGTCAATTCATAGTCAAAAACTATCCAAATTTTCGGGATAAAACAACGCCCTAAACTTTAACAATCACTTACTTGCTCCAACGAAGCATAGGAAAAACGCAAAAATAAAGGGTGTGTAAAATATGATCAACATTTCGGAGGTAAATCGCAAGGTCTTTGTGACCAGTTTACTCTAACTCCAAGTAAGATGGCAATGCCCTCATAATTTGAGCTGTTTTAAAAATAACGAAATCCTGCTGTTGAAAGTGTATTTCATCTAGGTCTACATAAACCATTTAATTTTATGTTAATTGGTGCCTGTCCAATTGACGTTCACATTCATTAACGAATATTTTCCAAAGCTTGAAATAATCCATTCAATAAAAATGATGGTCAATCTAAAAATGTTCCAGAACGAATTCAACAAAAACACATCGTCTACCTAAAACTTCTGATCAAAGTTGCTGCCGCAAAAGGTCATGTTCTTTTGAGTAAGGAAAAATCAGCTTCAAACAAAGAATATTTTCAGTAAATATTGTGTTAAGTAATTTGGCTAATAGATTTTTGGTTGTCGTTTTCTGAACCAAGTGAACGGTGGCCGTTTTATTTAGGTACGTGATATTAGATGCCATTATGTGTGTTAATTGGTGAGTTTGGAAAACAAAATGACTAAGTGAATAAATGCTTTCTAATGTTTGAGCAACAACATTGAAGAGCAAGAGAGGTAAACCATAACATAATTTTTATCTTTCTCCCTTTAAGAAAGAAAGTGATTGTTATGACTCCGCCTGTACTTGAGCTAGTTAGTGATTCTATAGGACCAATCTTTTTTCTCACTCGTATTGTGTCAAGAGGCCTTAGAGGTCTTAACACACATAAATCCTCTGGTCCCGATGGTATCCCCGCTATTATTCTGAAGAGGTGTTCTTTAATGATGACTCCTCAGGGCTCGTTCCAAGAGGATGGAAAACTGCATTTGTTTAGCCATCTCCAAAAAAGGCCTCTAATTACCAACCGATTGCACTACCGTCGCTTCTTTCCAAAGTCATGGACACGCTGATTAATTATCAGCTTAAAAAATATCTTCAAGATCGAAAGCTTCTTAACGACCGTCAGTACTGCTTTCGAAGCAATAGGTCCACTGGTGATCCCATGGTTCATCTCACCAAAAAGTGTAGCAAATCTTTACTTAGCTTTGGAGAAAGTAAGATTATTGCATTAGATATTTCAAAAGCATTTGATAGGGTTTGGCATCAGGTTTTTTGTATGGAAAATGCTTATGAATCCCTGCTTTCATTGGATTAGAAACTACTTTTCGGATCGTTCAATACAAGTAGTATTGGATGGATTCAAGTCTGAAATCCATAAAATAAATTCTGGTGTGCCTCATGGTTCTGTTCTGTTTCCAACACTTTTCTTTCTTTTTATTAATGATCTCCTGTAACCTGTCTGCAACATCTACATAACCCAATACATTGTTTCGCTGACGATAGTAGTCTGAGCTTTTCATATTCGTTTTCAGATTCACGTTCCTCTTCTTCGGCTGTGGAACTGCAACCACAAAATAAGATAAGCTCATTAAATTCCGACCTGATACCTGAATGTCATTGTTCAATAGGGATTAAACAACAGCGTGGAATTTAATGCTTCGAAAACCCAATGCTGTCTTGTATCGTTACAGCAGGTTAGACCCCCCTTGCCATTATCCATGGATGGCACTTGCATCAATGAGACTGAACATCTCGATATTCTCGGTATGTGTGTTAGTAACAACCTGTTGTGAAACGATCCCATACGCAATGACTCAAGGTGTTTGGGTTTCCTTAGGTGATGCAAGAAATATTTTACCCCTTCTGATCCGGCAGTTATCTACAAGACTTATATACGTCCAAAGCTTGAGTATAACTCCCACCTCTGGGCAGGTGCTCCTTCAACTTACTTAAGCCTATTGGATAGTATTACACGTAGAGCATTTAAATTGATAGGTGATAATATCATCATAAGTTCATTAACTTCGCTTGAACATCGTTGTAAGGTCTATTGTCTGACCCTTTTTAACGTTATTTAAACGTTATTTTAACGTTTTATGCTCTAGTTAAATAGCCAGCTGCATTCCTCCCTTTAAACAGTTCAACCGTTATAATCGCTTTTCTATGAATACTCATCAGTATACCCTTGAGTCCAACTTCGGCCATACTGCCAAATACAGAGATTCGTTCTTTAACTGTACTACGCGAATGTGTAATGCCTTACCAGTTACCACACTCCATTTTTCCTAGTCATTGCAATATTCAGGAATTCAAAACCACTGTTTACCGACATCTCCTTTCATATTCTCTCTTTTTCCTAGTGCTCACACTGTAAGAGTAGGAATATCGCTTTAAGTGTGTGCTTATTATTAAAAAAGTATGTGTTCAAGAACTTAGAAAACTAAAAAAGAAATCAACATTTTTACTGATTAATCACATATTTTCAAACAAAACAAAAATATATAAAAGTTGGAAGACATTAGTAGTTGTAAAAAGTTAATGACCGTTAGTTAGTGAAAAAGTTACAACTCGCATATGTATATTAATTACCAAAAACTGATACCTAATGACAAATAGCTATTTTCTGCTAAAATATTCGGGATGTTAAAAAATAATTATTACTGAATATTGTGAGAAAATCAGGTTTTCATAAAAAATCTATCTAGTACATATTTAAAAACCGTATTATCATTCGTATTATGGTGTTCACAAATGATTTAAATCTATATAATTTGTTCATGTTTTTCGATTTAAAAAGCAAAATATTATCTGAATTTTCACATCAATTCTTTAAAATGCTAAAAGTTCAATAAAAACATTGTATGTGTGTGAAAAAGAACATGCTAATACAGATATTTTTTCAAAACACATTCAATTAAAGGAATAAGGACTATAAAACGCTGAAAAAAATCAAAATTCGACAAATTGGACCAGTGAGAAGTAAAACAAACAAAAATTCAGACATTTTTGCGAAATGGAAACTAACAAGATTTTGAAGTTTTCATCTTTTTACTTATGACAATAAATAATGTCGTAGTTCTTGGTCATTATTTAAAATAGGACTATACACGTTTCAACAACTAAGCGAACTTGTTAAAATTCACTATTAAAACTATTGAAACTTATCAGTCACAGTTAGCAGTTCGAAGTTTTGCAAGAAAAGTTTCCTAACCGTGTTATCAATGCTTAACATAAACCTTATGGCATTCATGAAGTGAAGTGCATGATATAATAATATAACCGTAAATGTTCAAATTAGTCATATGAAAATGTGGTTTGGCTGTAGAAGACTTTAACAAAATATTTAAAACAATATTTTGTGTGCAACACCAAATTTGAATTCGATATCTTTCTTTATTCTCACAATACTTGAGACGAAACAAATTTTGAATTGAACTTTGAAAGATTTAATTTCTTATATACAAAATACAAATTCGATTTTTATCACTATTATCTTACATTAGTCAATCAATTTAAAATATAACGTTTTTGACATCTGGTACAACTTACAGAAAAATTCAATTGAAACTTAAAAAAAACATTACTAAAAACTGGTAAAACTGACTTTCGACTCTTGGTAAATTTTGGAGATATTGACTGCAAACCAATTTGATCTTATTCAATATTATTTTAAATATTCATTTAAATTTAAAAAAATATCACACAGTCAGTTTGTTTATACATATTCGAAAAAAGCAAGAAAAGAAAGAATTTTATTCAAGCACAGCCAATTTGATACTTATTTAGATATTTTATAAGAATCATTTTAAAATTTCATCAAGGCTACAATTTTGAAAGTTTAAATCTGAAATTGTTTAATCGAATTAAATTGAGTGATTCCACCCTGTATTTCTGTATTTTATATATCATAATGTGCAAAATGTTGTTGCTAGCCTTTTAAATTGCCATAGGAAGTTTTTAAAAATGTATATTAAAGTTTTAACATTCCTCGACAGTTCAAAGTCCCAAGAGATTTTTAGAAAAATGTCTGTGCGTGTGTGTGTACGTACGTTCAAACGTCCGTACGTCCGTACGTTCGTAACGTTTTTTCGTCGTCCATAGCTCAAGAACCAGAAGAGATATCGACTTTAAATAAATGTTGTTATACAGATAATAAGGCAGAAAGATGCAGAAAGAGCTTTTAAAAAAAATTGCGTTTGTGTTTTTTTTACCATAGCAGTTTGAAAAAAAAAATGAAATTTTTTGTTAACCCTAAATATCTTACGAACCAAAACACTATAAATCAAAAAAACTAAAGAAAATAAATTTGTCACCTCCAAAATTTTACGACTAAGATATGATTTCATCTCCAAAACAATTTTGTGCAACGAAAAATAATGAATTGACAGTTTTTTTTACAAAAAATAATAACCTAAACAAAAAAAATGAATAAAAGTTGGTAAAAAATGATTTTCGACTCAAATATCTTTTAAAAAATTGTAGATATTGGCTTTAAACTACTTTTATCTTTCAAAAATTATTGTTTTTAACAATAATTTATGAAAAAAATCGAATTGATAGTTTTGTACCAGCAATTAAAAACCAAAAAAAATTATCAAAAGTTGGTAAAAATTGATTTTCGACTCAAATATCTTTTAAAAAATTTCAAACTAATTTTATCTTGAAAGAAATATTGTTTTCAACATTCGATAAAATTTTGAAAAAAATCGAATTGACAGTTTTCTTACAAAAAATAAAACCTAAAAAAAAACAATACTAAAACTTGGTAAAAATTTACTTTCGACTCAAATTGCTTTTCAAAAATTAAAAATATTCCTTTATTTCACAGAAAATATCGTTTTCGATATTCAGTAATTTTTATATAAAAATCCAACGAAATAAAATCTACAAAAAATAGTACGCAAATTTGGTAAAAATTGATACGATAATTCATTTGACGTAAATAAAACATGAATACTTTGAAAACAACTGCATTACATTCTCGTGGGAATCATCTTCAAGCCGCTATGTTCCGTATACCTGGTGGAAGAATTCATGATAGATTTAAAGTTAGTTCTAATCCAACAATTTAACTGTAAAGTTGCAGCCACGCTCAATACAGCGGCTTTACTTTTATCAAATAAATAATAAATAAATAATTGTATAATTATTAAAAATCGAAATAAATAAAATAAAAAAACAAAAAGAAATAAAAGAAGAAAAAACAAAAGTTTTTTTAAATCGTTCACGCAATGGCACAACGTAATTCTACTCAAAATGGTAAAAATTGGTTTTTGAGTAAAAATCTCGGGAACAAAAGTAGATATTGAAGTTAAACTTATTTTATCACAAAAACAAGACACACTGGATTTGATTTTTTGAATTCATTTCCATTTCATAAAACCTTGTACTGTAAAAAATATTATTTAATTTTGATCAAAATCATAACTTTTAAAGTTTTTATTTGAAGTCGATATCTTTACTGTGTTGGCCGTTTTTGAAGAGGTAATCACTGATATTTAATGTCTTAATACCTCTAGATTTGTTTTCTTTGAAGCTATGTGAAAGAGAAGGTCAATACCCATGCACCACAATTCACTATGTATAACCCTTAGCGGTCACAACTCATACATGCCACATAGCGACCACACGGGGTAACTCATTACGCCACTATGGGAAACCCATGGGCACAAGATGTATGGATATAGCCACATAAGGGTAAAACCCTAGGCCAAGGCAACTAACGCTCAAGGCTCCGCCATGCATGTTGTTGGCTTATTATATATAAGTAGTGAAGTAACTTCTAAAAGTTCCACCTTCAGACAGATGTTATTTACTGCATTAATTTGATAGGTTCAAGACCTCTATTTCTCTTATTAAAGCCTGAGGTAAAGAAAAACCCCGTATGTCAGCCAAGGATTAAGACAAAATTCGTTATTGCGGACATAAGCCACAAATCTTCAAATTGGTCATGATGGGATATGATACTCCATTCGTACCCGTGGCTGACATTTTGGCTGATATATTCTTTCATTGTTAATGTCATACCTTTCTCTTGAAATAAAATTAGGATCCTTTTTTTAATACTCCAATTTTTCAGTGTCAAAATGAAACCTCTTATTGAAAAACGAAAATCCTTTACATGTATGAAAAAAAAGTTTTTCTTTCAAAAAATAACAGAATTTTAATCTTTTCCGAACATCGTAAGCTCCTAAAGTTCTAGAATTAGAAGATGCTGAAACTCGTGCTGAGATATCTTAATCCAACATCCATGGGTGCGACACAAAAAGCTGTCGTTCCCCAAGTTAAAGTGATACTTATTTTTTTTCTTTTCAATTGTTTAAATCAAAAAAGATTGAGTACCCTTATAGAATAAAAATCGTACTCAAATGAAATATTATGGACTATCAGAAGACGCTGTTTCCTGGGAATCATTTTTGTATTATTTTTCATCTAACTGGATTAAAAGTTTTTTTTTTTTAAATTCTATTTTTCTTCTGTAAAAGAAAACTCAAAGTATTATAAAGTAATATGAAAACTTTTATTCCACCCTGTGTGTTGCGTTTCAAAGAAGCAAACAGAAATAAAAAGTTTTCAAAAATAACAACAAAACAAAAGACTACTTAACTTGAAAGACGTTCGTCAATCATTTGCTTGGAAAATCGATCAGGTGGCTGCGGATGATGCGATGGTGGGTGAGCAAAGTTTGTGGAAAAATACTTTTTACAAAGTTTTCTTTCATAAAAAGAGGAAGGCGACGAAGGTGCAAAGGATTGGACTGTCAGTCAGTTATTCGAGAGAAAGCAATGTTTTTCACATAGACTTTGGCTTTTATGAGGACTTATTTTATATATGTATATGTACGAATATACCATTAGATGTCTGTTAGGGTCTGTTTTAGCTAACAGGCTTTGGTATAACATAAATGACAGTATTTTGTAAAGTGTCAGCTTTGATGTTCTTCTGTAAACTTAGTTTAGGTTTTTTAATTTTATTTTTCTTGTTATTTTTAAAGGAATCGATTTTGTTTATTATTATGAAATTTGTGTTTGTTTGAGGAATTAGGGTCAAGTGTTTTTGATGGTGGTGCTGATGCTGGCGAGGATTGATGCTTGTAAGGAAATTGATTGATAAACTTCGACCCAGTATCGTAAAGGGTTTTAGTTAATTGCTTAGTTTACAATGTGAACAGTGTTTACACAAGTCAGATATCAATCTGCATTTACTCGTACATATTGTTTGAAAATGAGAATAGGGTTCTGGTGTTAAGTGAGGGTTGTTGAGTCAAAATACATGTATATGAAAAAGAGGCTGGGATGCAACCCACACTAATAACTCCCCCTACGGTCTCTCAATTTGTCTTGCTTTAAAGGTTTGTAGGTTTTTGTTTTGTTTTTGTTTTGTTACAAAAGTTGTCAGTTGAATTATTCTTGAAAACTTAAGAATTACCAACAACATTTTGCATTATGATGAAATGGTTATGTTTCGAAATCAATTAACGTTAAGGAGATTTTTAGTGGAAACCCAATTTTTACCAATTTTAGTAGCATTTCTTAAAAGTTTATATTTCTTATAAATTAAATTTTCTATCCTTTAAGTTTTTATCCTTTAAAAACGAAAAAATATCAATCAGTATTTTCTTGACCAAGTTATAAAATACAGGCTTTTAAGGTTTTATAATCGAATGGTTTGGTACTTAATTCAAAAATACAGCACAAAAAGTTAAAACTGATAATGTAAGTAGAAAGACTAAAAAATTGGATACCTCAGTACCTCAAGGATCTGTACTGGGACCAAACTTCTTCTTGAGTCAACTTGAGTCTCACTCCTTAATTTGTATCTTAAAGGTGATCTTCAGGCTTTTGCTGATGATGCTTCGTGTTCCTGTGGCTCAAATAATCGTTTAGAATAAATTTGTGATAACAATCGGGATATTAAGTTATTACGTAACTGGTTAACAGAGCATTTTTTTATATTGCACGCGCACTCAAGGGGATATGAATACCCTTATAATGATTATACACAGTGCGAGTAATTAGAAAGGGGGGATTGGTTTTGAATGCCTGACATTGTAATGAGTGGGAAATATTGAGTCTGGTAAAGCATTCCACATTCGTGTTGTGCGACTAGAAAAAGAATATCTGTACTTTATAGTACGTCTGAAATTGGGCTAAAGGGTAAACTCATTGGCATTCCTAAAAGAACGAGTATTAGGGTTAAATTATTTGAGGTGAGGAATACAACTGGCTATTTCACTAGAGCATTGCTTATGGAAGTAGCGATAAAATAATGAGAGACGAATATGAAAAGCTGAAGGTAGTGGGTTATAAGTTTCAGACAAAATATCGTTTATAGAAATAAGGAAGTGCGTCGGAGACAGAACGGAGCCTTGGGGACACCAGCGTTTATTTTGTATATACCGAATCTTTAATCATAATCATAATTATCACGCACCTGAGTGCCAACGTTTCATACTCCTTAATTGTACTTGTGCTAGTAAGTTATGGTCATGAAACTTTTCTTAGAAGTTCTCGATGCGCTGACAATTGCTTTTTGTGAAAATGTCAATAAGTTTGTAAAATGTTTTCGTTGCGTTGTAAGACACTTGTTTTACTTGCGTTTTATAAGCTCCATGTTTCCCTAGAAAATAATTCCAATAAGGGGTAACTTGTTAAAGAAGATCTAGCCAAAACAAAAATAAACCTCATTTAATTGTATAGATATCTGCATTACGAAAATATTGTCGCAAGAATCGAAGAGAACCTAGCTGTTCCCTGAGTAAAAACTTTTTCCCTTTCGTCATTTGTATTCTTTTAAAGTACTGAATCAAACTTTATGCGCTCGTGTAACTTGAAATTCGGGATAAATTCGAATCAAAACTTTTATTCTTGTCAATTTTATAAATAGTCTCTTACACAAAAATCATTAACAACTTCTGGAATATTTTTAAGACGAGCAAAACTTTGACTTTTTAATTTTGATTATGTAAGTTTAAAATCTACTACCACATCTTATTTCAGCTAACTTCTTAACCATTTTCTTTTTTTTATTATGAATTTTTCCGAATTTTATTCATTTGTAAATATTGAGGATTATTATCCATATTCATATTTTATTATTGTTTTAGCTTGAGTTTTTTTTAGTAATAAGTACAATTCGTGTCACGTGAATAGCGACAAACTTTTTTCGTTTTTTTAAAATCGTAGGTTTTTTGAAAAAAAAAAATACCCTAAGGTGGCATGAATGAAGTATTTATTAAGTTTTTACTGCAAAAACAAATGTTTGATCAAGTTGTATTGAACAATTAAAATCATTTTTAATAATATGGTGTATGCATTCACAGAGTGCTGCCAGATAATTGGGCTAAATTTTGACCCAGGGCTGTTTTATGGATTCAATAATCGCATCGTTTTGTTTGGTGTTGCCATCCTCCTTTGTAAACTTCTCTTAAAAGCCATCCCCACACGTTTTCAATGTAATTAGGTCAGGAGAATATGAGAGTTAAGGTAATCGGTTCATATTTTGCCACAAAATTGAAACTTTTGTTGTCTGTGCGGTATGTATTGTTACACTATCTTGCCGGAAAGTCCATCGCTTTCCGCCAAATAATTCAAAAAACTGCGGAAAAGCTCGTTCCCGAATCAATTTGTAAGTGATTGCTGTCATTTTAGAGCTTTGAAAATCCAGCTCCAGGGTTCCGTAATAGAAGATTGCCATTACACTCCGTTGTTATGCCTTTTTTTCAAGATGAAATTCTTCCTTTCTTAAGTCAGGGAAGTAGGCACCCGTGCAAATTTGTTTTTTGTTTTCGGAAAAAACGACGGTATGCCAAGCTCAATTCTATACCTGATGTGATTTGTTGCAAAATTAAGATATTTCATCTTGCTTGCAGCATTAATTTGTGGTTTTTTTCTACATTTTTTGGTGTCGTACATGGTCTGCTTCTGTATTACCGAGAAACAGTTGATCTACTACCATTTACCCCAGCTTATTCCTTGATTATACTAATGGAAAGCCTTGAATTTGAAGCACCTCTAACTATAGACTTTTCTACAATCATGTGGCTTTCTTGACTCTTTCGTTGTGGTTTTTTTTATACCTCTGGGTCCTTGAGTTATATACAACATTAGAACTTATTCTAGTTTTCTTCTATGGATATAAAAATGATGTTTTTGCCGAGATGCCTTCAAGCTCGAATTTGGTCTATTTCCTTCGTGCTTAGAACCTGTCCTCTATCTATACTTATTGATTCTATCAAATAGATACTTATACTAAGCTTCCAAACAATAAGAGTATCCTTTTATTTAAAATTACTCTAATTGGTAAATTAAGATCATGTCCCTATTTATGTGACACAAAAAAAACAGCGACTTGTTATGATCGTCAACTAAAATAGGAAAAATAAAAAATGTCATTTTATATTAACATAACATTTGAGATTTGTATCTGATATATATTATAAATTTTATTAATATGTATGTTATGTGAAATAAATGGAATTCAATCAATCAAAAGAAAGTAGGCAAGCTGAAGCTGTCATGAACAATTTTATACTGGGGATTTCCACTTATTAATTAAGTTGGTATATAAGTTGGCCCTTTATTTAATTTTTAAATATTGATTTGTATTAGGATTCGATTAAAATCTTCCTTAAAGTTATATCGTGATTACATAAATACGTACTTATCTCAACATCAATTTCTATTTTTATTAAAAAATTAACCAAAGAGTTTTAAATTAACAACGAGTTAACTAAAAAAAGTCAATCAAAAACCGAGGCTTACGTCCTATCTTCACTTTACTGACTTGACAATCATTTTGGTATATTGTTAAATATGATAAAGATTCTATTTTTTTCCAAAAAGAAACATAATTGCTCTATTATTTTTTCGGTTCAATAGAATAATAATTGAAGACATCCACTCTTATACATTCTATACAAACACACATTCATACTAAAGACCATTTCCGAAAGACATGAAGTATTGTAATTATGTTTAATCACTCGAAACCACATTTAGGTATAAAAACATAGACAAAAAAAAGAATAAATTGCTCATGTAAGATGCTTTGCCTAGGTATGGGTCTTTATATCATGTTAGTCCTTCCTTTATTGTCGTCCTTTGGCTTTGTGTTTTCGTTTGAATGCTCATCGAACAGGAATGTTATATGAATAATAAATAAATTTTAATCGAATAAATTGTGCACTATAAACATAATGTTAACTTGTATATAAGAGGCCAAAGTCGGCTACTATATTCTTTTATCTTTTTCTGGGTAATGTTCATTGAGCCATAAATGCATGTCTTGAAATTGACATTCCAAGCAGAGTATAGAAGGAAGAAAGTTTCACAAAAACCAATTTATATTATTTTTAATGTTAATTGTCTTTAATAAGATCTGATTTTTCAAAAAGTGATGTTTATTTCTAATAGTAAAAACTCCTTTTATCAGAATCAAGAGTGAAATGAGTTTTTATTATTTTTAAGTAAATGTGATAGTATATGATTCTTCGCCAAACCAAGATTTGGGAAGAAGTGTCATTTTAAGATAAAGAATTTGTATTTTTAAAAGAAATCAATGGATGTTTATTTCTTTGTTAGGAGCAAGAAATTGCACCAATAAACAATATTTGCCAAAGGCAGCCACGAAAATGGTTACACCACCATCACCTTTCAAGAAAATTTCCATGACCAATTTCAACATAAGCGGTTCCACGTTCTCGATTATTTTAATAATTCTATATTTATTTTCTAGAATCGATTAAGAGGTTTTGTATAGACCTTTTTATACGTGTCCCAAACACATGTAAAAAGGCGTGAAATCACAAGACATCGGTAGCCAGTTCTGAATAACTATTTGGGAAATAAGACTGTCAGGAAACTTTTATTGCAGCATTATGATTATTATGGCACGTTAAGTTCTGCTTATAAACGAAGCCTCTATATTTAAAAAGAGGTTCATCACAAGTTAATCACTAAAGATGATTTTTTAATGAAGATCTAAATCTGGATTAGTTTGCGGTATTTCAAAGATCTAATCATGAGTTTTTATACTAACCGATGAACATGAACCTTAAAAGCTTTAAGACCTAGGTTAAGTTAGGTTTAAGCGGCTGTTCATGATGAATTTTGGCACACGTAGGCTAGTTTAATGGCCCATTGTGATACCACATGAATTCTAAGGCTTCCTCCTAAGCTTAATGGAACCAGTTTGATTCCTTTACGAAACGTGAGAGGCTAATTATGCTGATATCATTTAGATCGTTGAAGAAGAATTGTCCTAAGTAATTCTTGCGTTTCCTCCTCTACCTCGTCCATACAGCTTCTGCAAAAGCCATTTGAGAATACACCTAGTCGCTTGGCGTTTTTTCCTATTAGACAGTGTCTGGTTATGACACCTATAATCTAGCTTTTAAGCGATATGCTAAGATATACCAAGTAACTTGATCGCTTTAAGTATAGTGCTGGCCAAATGTTTTTTGTGACCTGACAAGTGGTGATGTTGTTCCACTTGGTGTTTGCCTTCTTTATAGCGTCTTGCATTAGCAACAGTTTACAAGTAGCGATTAATATACCAGCATTTGCCAAACGTGGTAGGATGAGCTGTACTCTTCCGTTCCTAGTGAATTCATCTGCAGTTTCCTGGAATTTATCTATGTCCCGGCACCCAGCTTATGGACTGTTATAAAGTTTGTATAGACAAAGAATTTATAGCGGCCAGACTACCTGAGAAGATATGGATATCTAATGTTAAAATAACGTTTTCTTTAAACAAGGACAAGTCTTCTTTATCGCGAAAAGTTCCGCCTAGAGCACTATACAATCATTGGGAAGGAGAATGAAAAACTTAATTGCAGTCATTCAGGAACGCCCTATCCTCCCAGAACGATCTGCAAGGTATAGAAATCTGGAAGTTTCTGTCGAATTGCAGTTGGGGGATGGTTTGGTCGGTGTGCTTTGAAATTGATTCTAAATACCTAAGGATTACGGAGTGGCCAATGTTGTTGTTGCGTGATTCTGGGTTGTAAGCCCCATTTTTTTACCAATATCTTTTTTGCAAGACAGGAGAGTTACAGTAGCTTTTTTGACTCTTTTCTGTATATTGCGTTTCCAATTTAGGTTTTTTTATCTAAAACAAGACCCAGGTATTTGGCCTTGTCCTAGAATGTAAATTGGATTCCTTTTATATAGGGAGGGTTGACAAATGGAATTTTGTATCTCCTTGAAAATAAAACTAAATCGGTTTTGTGTGGGTTAACACCCAGTCTACCCAAAGTATAAGTCTGTCTAAGGCATTTTGTAAGAGTTCATACAAGGTGTTAAGATGCTTTCCTGAAACTGCTGTAGCAACATCGTCTGCATAGGCGATCTATACTACGTTTTAGTATGCAGGATCTAGGTTTACCTTTATCTGTCTCATACAGTGTGTAGTACCCAGGAGTCTTGAGTCCTCCAACAAAGGATCACACAATCCATGGCTCTTGGATCAGGACTATGTGTTCCCCGTTTCTTGCCAGACGGAGATGAAGTGAGGCCGAGGCCTTTATGGAGTGTTGGAGATTAATCTCTACTCACTGCAGCATTTTGGCTACAATTAGCCAGATCTACCCCAACTTTTGTTCTGATCCGAGTCTCATGATGAACCCAAGAGTTCGTCCTCGCTCAAAAGAATCATGTTTAAGGCGTTCTCAATCTCCATTAAGGATGGACTATTTTCGACTTTTTTAGAGGGTAGAATCGTGATTGCAGAGGCCATGGGTGCATCGTCACCCTCTGGTGGAAGAGAAGGCAACGTTCGCTATAAAGACCCTTCACTTCCTCTAGCTTGGCGATCTTGCAGTTATGCGTCGGCAGGGATGGATTACAATCCTTGATCATTTCAAAAATGTCCTCTATACCAGGAAGTTCGATTGGAATCCAAATGCGGGCTCTAGTTCTGCTTGAAATGTCTTCCTTGGCGACAACCTTGAGATTCGCACTTGGCCAAACTTCACCTAAGCGGTTGACAGCAAGCTTGTACAAGTCACAAGACCTCTGATCGCCACAAACCATGAGTTTGACATGACACTGATGGCAACCCCCAATGGTTATGGAAGGAAGTGGTCTTGAAAGCTCTCTCAAAATACTTAAAAAAAATCATCTTCTTCATCGCTCCTGTTAATGACAGCAACCACGACTTTGCCCTTCATGACGTCACTGAAACTAAATTGTTTCCTGATGGAATTGAGGGGAATGCTGGTGTTGTGCACACGAGGCCGTTTTGTTGTCCTCAAGAGACCTAGACGTGAAGTCTTTCCAGGTCCTTGCTGCAGCAAGAACACTGTTTTCCCACTTAACGCGAGCGGTTTGCTGCGGTGTCCTTTCAGCCTACAATGATGCACCCGAGGCCGTCAGGATTCTCGCAGCTTGCCGCCTTTGTTTAAACAGGCTTCTCGAGAGTTTCTCCCTTCAATTTCTAGATGTACTCTCAGTAGTAGTAGAAGGGTCATTCTCACAACCCTGGCACTACTTGAATTCGGTACCGCTACTTTCCTACTCTCGTTGTTGTCAACAGCAAAAGAGGGTCCATGGATTGGCATTACTCCCTTCTCTGTGTGGCCGCAGGAGATAGGACAACAGTCTTGAAGTGATACCGGTCTCATTCTATTTTTCTTTTTGTTGTTCATATTTGGTCCCATGAGTTGCGAAGAAAGAGAGGTCTGTCTTTACAGAGATTCACATTATACAGATAAAGCTAGTTAATCCGGAGGTTGCCAGGTATCCGGATACTCCGTTAGAGACTGAGCTATTTTTGAATTGGGCCCCCAACCAAGCTGATCATCGGCACGGATTATTTAACACCTTAGATCACGCCCAATTAAGATAGGAGGTGGTTGGAAAGGAAGATATAGGGTAAAGAGTCAGTTGATGTTAAGAACATCATTCTGATCTATAAGGAAATGATTAGGATGGGTCAAAAGCTATGATACCTAGGGTGGGAAGGAGCGCCGGAGAGTGGATCGCTGTCTAGCTTTTTCGCTATTACAATGTGGGAGGTGGGATGGATGTTAGTGACATAAGCGTTGGCTTGTATGCCTTGTTAAGACCAAAGCCTTTATAATTCCTTTCACGGAATGCCGAAATGAGAAGATAGAAAATCTTATTTCATATTTTTTACCTCTTTCAAACTTTTCTTCCTTATTTATGTATAACAAAACGTCGTAATCTATGCATAATTCTGTTTATTGTGGATTTTTTAAGACTTGTGCATAATTTCGTCCATTATTCAGTAAATTTTGCAGTGAATTTTGTAATGAATTTTAAGAATTTCAATCGACGTTGTCGACGCATTTATCGTTCTATTTTTAGTAATTATAAGTATTTATATAAAATGTGATCATATGAGAGCTTCTAAGTGACAGCTTTCTCAAAAGCTCGAAAGAAATCAAAGCGTATATCGTGACGCCTAAATAAATGTTAAATAAAACTTTGCCAAAACCATTGGTATAATTGTATGTTTAGTTTTAAATTTGGTTTTCTGACATAGGGATTTGTTTTCAGTCGCTTGTTATGTCTTATCACCCAAGGATATGTAACCCAAATCATAGGAATCTGATTGGGGGTTTTTGTTTTGGTTTCCAATATATAGTTAAGTTAGACTTGCAATCCTTTTGATGCACGGTCCTCAATTTTTAAAGATTCTTAAATGTTGGAATGTGGCATTTTAAGCTAGACAAATTGAGAACCTGTCTAATTATGTACAAGATTTGTGTAGGCAGGTTTTATACCGATTTTCAAGTAAATACCACTGCAAATGTTTAGCAAAAAACAAAAACTCACTCTTAAACTTGAACACTCATTCACTCAGTCACAAAAAGAAAATACATCGAAAATATAATCCTTATCCCAGAATTGATAAACTTATTTACTATTCAATATGCTGAGATTTATAAGAGCTCAATTCTCTCCAATATTACAGATGGCTTAACATGCTTAAGACTATAAACCCATTTGATTGTTAACAACTCAATTGAATATTTAAAGCTAACAGATTTATACTATTTTAATAATAAATTGATTTTAAGTTAATATTAACTATGTAAATCTCCATCTTAAAAGTTTCTACCTTCATATATCCCTCCTCCTGTTTTTCCTTATACCAACAACACAAAATCAAAAAAAGGATATTGATCAAATATTTACAACTGACTTGACATTGCCTTTTAAAACAGAGATACACAATATGGGTTTCTATAAAACAATATGGCGATTTAATCGTTTTCCTATTCCTTCTACTTTCTAACATAAATATATATCTCTACATACATAATATGAGACCTAAAGTAAGTCATCAGCGATTACGTAACGATAACGTTAACGTTAACGAAAATTACTTAGCTTTTTCATTCCTTAATAATTTTTTGCGACCTAAATATTCAGTGGAGAGAACATAATTAGTTAAAGCATTCCACCACACGCGCCATATAAAACCAATGCCATAATATCATAATTCTTATGGTCCTTTTGTTATACACACATACTCATATAGATAACGGTAAGGTAGTAATATGCTTTTTCCTTTTCCTGGTCCTCCTCTGCTTCTGGCTCTAAATATTTTATTTCTCTTCTTTATTCGCTGAAAATTTCCCAATATAGCACCTGATTTGGCTTTTGTATTATTTCATGTGAATTAATTTAAAAAATTAAAAAAAGACGGTCTTGTTGTCGTCGAATTGTTTTTTGTTTTCCTTTATTTAGGAAGAAATTTGTAATTCCGAGAATCGGTGATGGTAATATCGAATTATTTTCACGTAATGAGTAATTGTGAATCTGTCATGGAGGGAAAATTTGAAGGCATTAAATAAAACTTATGCTAAATCAACAAAATGGTTTTCAAAGGTGGCAAAGCTTGTGTTTTATTTTTGTTTTGTATTTAAATAAATATAACAAATTCGTGTTAGGCACACTAATTATATCTTTAGTATAGCTGGATAGATTTTAATGAACACCTTTTAGTTCTGCTCTAAATGGGTAATTGCCTATTAAAGTATCGATCAAATTCTAGGTCAAAATTATACAGAAAATTAATTAATAGTGACACGCACGCGTAAGGCATATTTGCAAGTTTACCGCAAATTACATAACATGGATATAAACGGAAAGAGTCGAAAAATAGAAGATATGGGAGAAATGTATAATATAGGGAAATGTATACAAAATACACACAAACAGAATTGAAATAACAAAACAGTTATAGGCTTCAAAATAGAAAATAGATCTGTACGGGCGTTGATATCGAACTTCCGATATTTACAATCTACAGTAAGCACAAAGCTTAAGGTAAAATGTCGGATTGTCTCATAATAATATGACCGAAGGCGTGTTTGTGGTTTAACTATTGCGAATTCAATCTTTAAAGTATGGAATCAACTGCAGAGCTTAGCCCCGGATTTGGAGGTTTGGATCCGACCTAATCTGATAACTTCAAACCCCGTTTGTCGATTTGTCTTTCTTAAAAGGTTTGTAGGTTATTGAGTTTTGTAAATAAATCGTCAATTAAATTGTTCTAAAAAATTTTAAAACTACCACTGATATTTTGCATTGATAAAAGAGTTTGATTTCTAAATCTATTATGGTTACTTACTTACTTACTTAAGGTGCCGCTACAGTCCAGGGCGGACCGTGGCCTCAACCAACATGTGTCTCTAGCCAGCTCGGTCCCTAGCTAGCTGTCTCCAGTTTCGCACGCCAAGTTCGTTGAAGTAATCTCCCATCTGGGTGCGTCCATTCGCTCTATTTGACCCAGCCATCTAAGCCGTTGGACTTTAATTCTGCTAACTAGGTCAGTGTCGCTGTACAGCCCGTACAGTTCGTCGTTATATCTTTTCCTCCATTCTCCATCTACGAGTAATCGTACGGGACCAAAAATCATTCGAAGAATTTTTCTCTCGAAGCATCCTAACACGCTCTCATCTTTCTTTGACAGGGTCCAGGCCTCAGCGCAGTGAATGAGAACCGGGATGATGAGTGTCTTATAGATGGGGATTTTAGATGCTCGAGAGAGGACTTTACTTCTCAATTGTCTTCTTAGTCCACAGAAGCAGTGATTTGCAAGAGTTATTCATTATTCATTTGATTTCAGCGCTGGTGTCGTTGTCTGTGTTAATAGCGGTGCTTAGCTAGACAAAGCCCTTAACTACCTCAAAGTTATAGCTGTCCATGGTGACGTTTTGTCCAAAACGTCGTTGTTCAATGTCCTTGGTCTTGCCCTCATTGACCACTAAACCCATCTTATTCGCTTCCGTCGCAATGATCAAAACCGATCGGATCCACTGACATCACGCTTTGATCTTCCAATTATGTCAAGATATAGATGTCTTCACTTCTTCGAGGTCGGGTAGGCGGAATTGTTGATCTGCGTCGCCGAGGTTGAGTGGTTCTGTCTCCCTTACAGAGGAATTCGGTTCGTCATCGCAGTTATATAATTTGGAGATGTGATCTTTCCATATTCTTAGCATCGACTGCGGTTCTATTACGATGTTCCCCTGATCGTCTTTCAAGGCTTCGATTTTTGGCTGGTACCCTTGGCAGGTTTTTTGTTAACTTTTTGGTAAAATTTACGTACCTCATTCCTGTTGGGACATCCCTGTATCTCCTCGATCGCACGCATCTCATGTTCTCTTTTTTCCATCTAAAAAGCCGGTGTTCCTATCTCCACTTCTGCTCGTAGAGCTCGTGAGCAGCTCTAGTCCTTTTGTGCATCGCCGTTTTGTATGCCTCTTGTTTCGCTGCGTGCGCTTGCCGGCATTCGTCGTCAAATGAGGGGTTTCGCTGTGGTGGCCGTGTGAAACCTAGCACTTCAGAGGCGGCATCTCTGATGGCTGCAAGGCAATGCTGCCACTAGTTCTCAATGCTTAATGCAGGACTCCTGAAGAAACTCGATCGGAAAAGGACATGGCAGTCTCTTGCGATTGTAGCCGTCTAACGTCGAATATTCTCACAGTACTTCCTTGTTTTGGCTTGGATCGGGATATCCGTAGCCGTACCTTGGCTACAACGAGGTAGTGGTCCGAGTCAATGTTGGCCTCTCGGAATGTCCGGATATCCTGGATACTGGAGAAGTGTCGTGCGTCGATCGCAATGTGGTCAATCTGGTTGACGGTTGATTGATCAGGAGATTTCCATGTCCCCTTGTGGATATTAAGATGCGTGAACTGCGTACTAGCTACCAGAACGTCTCGCCCCGCAGCGAAATCGACCAGCCTGAATCCGTTGTCGGAGGTGGTGTCGATTATGCCACCAAAGATGTCTACTCTTCCTAGCTTGGCATTAAAATCTCCTAAGACAATTTTAATGTCATAGCCAGGGCACTGCTCATGTGTGTTGTCCAAGAGAAGAATATGTCTTTGGTGTCTTCATCTTTCTCCTCTGTTGGGGCATGCGCGCATATTAGGCTAATGTTGGTGAATTTAGCCTTGATGCCGATTGTCGTGATGCGCTCGCTCACACTGTTGAAACTCAAGACTTTTTGCCTGAGCCTAGTTCCAACAACAAATCCACACCCAAATAGTTTAGGGCTTCCGCTAATTGTTCGGCTGCACGTAGTCTGTTAAGGCACCTAAGATTCCACGTACATATCCGAAGTTCGTTGTCCTTATTTCGTTTGCGTGGATTGTCAACAGTGAATCCGTCCGTATCCGAGGATTGTTGGTGCTTCGAAACTATGATGTTTTTACGTGGCCAGGAAGTCACCCCGAAGGCACAACCACCAACCTGGAGGGCCAGATCCTTAGTATAACTCCAAGGAAGGGGAGACGGATAAACCGGTCCTTACAGGCCTGGTCTCCGAATATGTCGTAGAAGCCCTATAAGGTGTTCACTAAGTTGTTCAACCTTACTGGAACTGTAGACGCCATCGTTGATTCCATCACGAGAATTCGTCCGCTGCCGCCTGGATAAGGAGAGGTGAATTAGTGGAAGTACCTCTCTCCCCTCTCTCGTTTCCTGCCCCCAACAACTTTCCACTGGGGTTGGAACGCAATCTCCAGTTGAGGTACTAGGCACCCGATGTTCACCGCTGGGAGGTGAGTGTAGGAGTTGATAGACAGAGGTGGGTTTTGAGAAAAACCTGTGGACGCTTGTGTCCTCTTGAATACACATGTCTAGCATTTGAACATCATTTTAATAAAACCCGCTTTAATGATTTTCGAAAAAAATATTAAGTTAATCCAAACTTTTTGGAATTTAAAATTTAATTAAAATTTTTTGCAGGTAAATTTTTAAATATTAAAATATAGGAAATATTTTTAAACAGATTTTTTTGAAGAAATTAGCAGGTTCTTGCGACCCATTCGTGCATTATATTTCTGGAGCTGGGATTTAAACACGAGTTTCAAGAATATTAATGTCCCAAAAATAGCTAAACTGACACTTTTTTTTTACTTTTGTTAAACTAATGGCTAACTGAAAAAAGCACAAAGCAGTTTACATCTATTTATATAATAGCTATGAAGGTCTTAAAAACTGAAGTGAAAAAAGAGAAACGTGAAATATGCGATTGCCGTACAAAAGTTTCTTCCCAACTTATTTGTTTACCCTGATTTTTTTTTAATTTAGAGAAATTATGCACTTCGATGGAATTATGTCCTTAAATTCAAGAACCGAGCAGTTTTCTCCCTACAACTTTTTAGTTTTGTTGACTACTTGAATATCAAAATATTTTCGAGCATCAGCTCCAATCTACAAGTAAACAGACTGATAGATAATATACTCCCGAAAATTGAGTCCGAAAAAACCTGACTAAAAAAAGCCAGGAAATTCTTGATTTCAGAGTCTTGTTCATTTTTTGGGTTTTAGTGTTTTCGCAGCGTTTTCGCATCAATGAAAATAGCAACAAAATCAAATAGGAAAAATGCAAAGTTTCAAACCAATTTCTTAAATTGCTGCATGAAAGCAAGAAAACCCGTTAGCTCTTAAATATTGCATATTAAGAAAACTGTTGGAATCTTGGATTGCTTTTATATGTAGAGAGTCGACCAAATTAAATTATTGGACTCTACCTAGCTGGACAACGGGTGGCGTTTTAAAATAATTTAATAACTTTAGTTGTCACTTTAGCCCTTGAAATGTGTACGTTTAAGGTTAAGACACACATAATGTTATTTAAATTTGGTTAGCCTCCTTTATAGATAGTTTTAAGCGGTGAGTAAAAACTCATCTATATGTTAAGAGTGCGAACCCAATGTTTAAAAGTCTGGAACTCCCTTGATTCTGTTAATTTTTAATTTTTCGAGCCTTGTACATACATATGTACATACTTCCTTGAATTTTTGAGTGAATTTTGCATATAATTTTGCCTGAAAGTATGCTATTAAGTTAATCTTTGATCAAAGTTGTTCATCTTTTATTGCATAATATTTTGGAATAAACAAGATCATTTGTGCCTGAAATTAGTTGAAGAAGGCAACAAAATAAAAAAATATACTTTAGTAAAAAAATATAAGCTTTCATTTAAAAGACCCTTGTTAAATTATTTAAAATTGCCTTTTTCTGTTACGTCAGAAACGGTTGTTAATAATTTTGGTATATAAGTTCACTAAGGCCACCAAAGTAAAATTATTTAAGAAGTTTTTGAAAGTAAAATTATTTAAGAAGTTTTTGAACAAATTAAAGTATGTAAGCAACTTATGCTTATTTTGTTTATTGTTGAATTGTTTCATAAAAAAGATAAATTGACTTATACTTTTATAATTTTTTGTTATGTTTTTTTCAAGATTTAAATTTGTTTTCCTAAAACATTAAAAACTTAAAAACTGATTGGTCGGCTTTAAATTTTAAGTGTAGAGATTTATGAAAACAAAAGCACATGAGTTTATTTTAATCTTGAATCAAAAATCAGAAACATAATAATAAACAATTCATTCCAAAAATATTTCAGTTTTGTGTTGGTACAACTTTTAGTTCTTAAGTGCTTACAAAAATACTTGATAGATGAAACTTCAAAAAAGAGCTCGAAAAATATTTTTGTAATTTTCATTTTTAAGTACCAACATCAAACTTTTATTTAGAGTACAAGCATAAGTCCGTGATACATTCATGATGTAAATGTAAGGATGCTATGAAAAATAAAGTTAACTCAACATTGCAATTGAGGCTATTTTTGAAAAGTATAAATTCATTCATAACCTTCCTGTATTAATAAAAAGCTGAATTTTAGTGTAAAGCTTTATTTACACGTTCTAAACACTGATAAAAAGTGCTCTAGAGAGGGATGAGAGGTGAACTGTGCATTTTTATCCATTTAACGTATTCATTCTATACACAAACAAGATTTTAATATAAAATATAGATTTGAAAAGAAGCTTTAAAGATAGTTTTATGGGATAAATCAAGATTTATATTTCCCAAAAATTATACCTACTTTTTAAAATGGGCTTTGATGGTTTTAATTAAAATCCGACATAAAAATTAATGAATCACGTCAGGTTTTTGAATTATTACTTTTTAAAATGCGAACAACCACGTATATATGTAGAGTATAAGCACACATACTATAGTTCCATATATAATAACTCTATTATCTGTGGTATAAGTCTATCTAAATGTATGAAGTAGTTAACATTTAACTTTCTTACTAAAATCTGATAAAAACGCTTAACCATTTATGCTAAAACGGCTTTCAACAGATTAAGGCAAAATGGTTTAAACATAAGTTTTGTTCTGGTTACGAATCTTTTATCTTAGCGATTCTATTAAATAAAATTCTTGAAATTTATTTAAAAATAATGTTGAAAACTGGTATTTCATGAAACTTCAAAAATTATTTAAAATTAAAACTTGGATTCAAAATCAGGACTAAAAATTAAGTGCAAAACATATTTTTTAATACTATGAAAGTATGAAAATTAATATTTTCTTAAAACTTCAGTCCAATAAAAAGTACACTTCAAATTTACCGAACCTAAATAAAATACAAAGATGATTTAAATTGTATCTAGAAGGTAAAGATTTGTATGGTGCCGTGGACTAAAAGTGAAATAAAATAAATCTACAAAACTTGGTCTTATTGCACTTTACCAAAGTGAAATAATAAATAAAATTTGGCTTTATTTCACTTTGAATATGTGTACCAACTGTTGAAAATTGGCTTTATAACACTTTACAAAAGTGGAATAAGGGCAATTCTTAAAATTTGGCCTTTTTGGCTTTAATTCTAGACGCCGATTTATACTTTGCACACTATATATGTATATTGTTAAGAAATTCAAGACACACAAAATTCTGATCAATTTATTTTCTAGAATCTAAATCACAGATTTTTAAAGAGATGTTACGATGTGCGTATGTACGTCTCTAATTTAACGTCGTTCATATTTTAGAATCACTAGAGATATCTATGTACTTGAAAACTTTTATTTACCAGATAAGATATCAAAACATGCAGCAAGGACTTTCAAACAAAATCAGATGGTGGATTTTTTTAATACAGCGATTTAAGATAAAGTGACTGTTTAGAAAAAGAACTAATATTTTAAAATTTTAAAATCCACCTACAAAATAAGGTTGTCATCAAAAAATTAAAATATATTTAAGTAATCCAAAAAACTTTAATTTTCAGTTTAGAAATGTTTTTAGTATGCTGTTTTTTTAAGCTTATTAAGAACATTAAAAAGCTTAAGACCCTAATTTTCAAGTTTGAAATCAATCGACACAATGGTTTGGGCTGTATGTACATTTTGCTTCCAAACACAACCAAGACTATTTTTTGATTGTACATTATACTTTATTTTATTAACTTCCCAAAGGAAGTTATTGTAATGGGTCCGATTTGGCAAATTGAAAATTTTGACATTTTTCGACGTTTCAAGTTCCCTAGAGTCGAAATAGAAGATTTTTAGAAAGATGTGTGTGCGTGCGTGTCCGTACGTTTGTACGTTCGCGATGTTTTTTTCGTTGTCCATAGCTCAATAACCAGACAAGATATCGACTTCAAATAAATTGTGTCATACAGACAAAAAGGCAGAAAGATGCAGAAAGGGCTCTTAAAAAAATTGGGTGTTTTTTAACCATAGCAGTTTAAAAAAGGTGTACATTTTAGTTAACCCTAAATATCTAATGAAACAATGACGCTAGAGACTTGAATTAAATATAATATAATATATTGTAAGGTGATACCAAACAAATTTATTTTTTGAAAAAAAAACAATTAACGGTTCTTTTTATAAATCAAAAAAAAAAAAACTAAAAAAAAATTGTTATCTAGAAAACTTTACGAATACAAAATGATTTTATCTCAAAAACAATTTTGTGTAACGAAAAATAAAGTTTTTAACATCTGGTAAAATTTTTAGAAGAATAAAATTGACAGTTTGCTTACCAAAAATAAAAACTTGAAAGAAAATTTAACAAAAGTTAATAAAAATTGAATTTCGACTCAAATATCTTTTCAAAACTTTGAGATCATGACTTCCAGCTAATTTTAAATTACAAATTTGGTAAAAATTGATGTTCAGTTCTTGATATCTCTCAAATTAATTTCATTCATTCAATTCGTAAAAATTTAAGAAATGCTACTAAAATTGGTAAACATTTTCTTTCGACTAAAAATCTAAACTAAACTAAATTTTTAAACTAAACTATTTCTTTATGTGAAAAATATTGTTGGTAATTTGGTAAAAGAAAAATTTAATCCTAAAATTTAATTGTTAACAAAATACTATCAACTAAAAACCAGCAAAATTAAATGCCGAAAATTTGTGCCACTTGAATAGGACATTTTAAGGAAAACACATTTCAGGGATTTCTGCTCCTTTTTACATATTACATGTACAACTTAAAGTTTGGATAACTGGACTATTTTATGTACGCAACAAACTTCACATATCCGGATTGAAAGGGATGCATACAAACTAGCGAAATGATTGATTGAAATCGAGCAAATTAAGCAAATTTGTTGGCTTCGTCGGTAAGTTCGGGTACACTCAAATATTGTTGTCCTGATCCAAGACGTGTCAACCATCCCCAAACGTTTTCAATGATATTTAAATCTAGAGAATATAGTGGCCAGCTTAATTGATCCACATTTTATCTATACATATTTTTTTACTAACCGGGCTGTGTGTGTTTGGTGGATTATCGTATGATTCATTGTTGGTTTTACCATGTTTTCATGGAGTGTAGCTTTCATTCACCAAGGAAAAAATTGTTGATTCCCCGATGAACTTGTTGAAACATCCTACTGGGATGTTGATAAATCCAAGGCAGGGGTCCAAAAAGGTTATAAAAGTATGCAAATGCCTTTTGCAAGATACCATTGTAAGACAAAGGTATTCATTGTAGTTGACATGTATTGTAGTCCGCAGGTTTCTAGATAAGAAATGTCGCCTCACATCATCATACCTCCGACGCGGATATACATTCGGTCCAAATGATGTGTTGCGGAGGTCGTGGAAGTAGAAGCTATAGCCATTGGTTCCTTCCAAAATAAATTTATTTTCATCGGAGGAGACCACTTGGCTCTTTTCGAAAAGGTGGCTTCATCTTTATGTCCAGTCTTTTTAGATGTTAAGCTTTCGAAATAACACGAAGTATAGTTGTAAGACTTGCTGGATATTGAAATCAAACTTTTTGTATCGTATGTAAAATATTGTTTTTAACCTTTCGTTATTTTTTTTTTAGAAAAATTCAACTGACTTTCAACTTTTTTTTACGAAGCATGAAAGCCTTCTCAAGTATTATGAGAAAACAGACAAATATTGACTTTAAACTTGTTCAACTCACACAAAACGCTCGACAGGCGAGCAAGAATGGGCAGTTATCAGTGTAGGTCACATTGCAGCCTTTTTTTTAAATATAAAAACTTTAAATATGATAAGTTGGCGTTTTCTTAGTTAAAAAAAGAGGCTGTGATGCGACCCACAATGATAACTTCCCATCCCGTCTGTCGATTTGTCTTTGTACTCGTATCAATATTTACCAAATTTGCGTACTATTTTTTGTAGATATTATTTTTTATAAAAAACGGACTGTTGGATTTTTATATAAAAATTACTGAATATCGAAAACAATATTTTCTGTGAAATAAAATAAGTTTGAAGTCAATATTTTTAAGCAATTTGAGTCGAAATTAAATTTTTACCAAGTTTAAGTATTGTTTTTAATTAGAGTTTTATTTTTTGTAAAAAATCGTAAATTCGATTTTATTCAAAATTTTATCAAATGTTGAAAACAATATTTCTTATAAGATTAAATTAGTTTGAAGCCAAAATCTACAATTTTTAAAAAAAGATATTTGAGTTGAAAATCAATTTGTACCAACTTTTATACATTTTTTAGGTTTTTATTTTTTGTAAATAAACTGTCAATTCGATTTTTCTCAACATTTTTAGAAAGTTGAAAACAATATTTCTTATAAGATAAAATAAGTTTGAAGCCTAAATTTCAAGTTTTTGAAAAGATATTTGAATCAATATTCAACTTTTACCAACTTTGAGTAATGTTCCTTTTAGGTTTTTATTTTTAGCAATTAGATTTTTCTTAAAATTTTATCAGATGTCAAAAATATTTTTCTCATTGCACAAAATTGTTTCGGAGATGAAATCATATCTTAGCCGTAACATTTTGGAGGTGACAAATTTTGTTTGTTCAGTTATTTTTTCAAAAAATATACTTCTTTCATATCACGTTACAATTTATTACATAAAATTTAATTCAAGTCTCTAGTATTTTTGGTTCGTAAGATATTTAGGGTTAACCAAAAGTTTCACCTTTTTTTCAAACTGCTATGGTAAAAAAACCACCCACGCAATTTTCTTGAGAGCCCTTTCTGCATCTTTCTGCCTTATTATATCTGTATAACAAAATTTATTTGAAATTGATATCTCTTCTGGTTCTTGAGCTATGGACGATGAAAGAAACGTCGCGAAGACATCTTTCTAAAAATCTTTTATTTCGATTCTAGGGACCTTGAAACGTCGAGAAATGTCAAAATTTTCAATTTGACAAATCGAACCCATTACAATAATTTTCTATTTGAAGTTGTAAACAATCACCTAGTTTACTTGTAGAAATGTTTATATGCTTAACTTTGAACCCAATTTTGGATTTAAAGTCAAGTACACATATACTTTTTCAACCGAACTACATGAATGTTTAGAGATAAATATCTATCCAGTTCGTTACACTGCACCGGTCTACAAAATAACATTTTTTCTGGTGCACAAACAAAACAATACTTTTTTGAAGAATTGAGATGTTTCGACTTCGAATATCATCTTAAATTTTGTTTGTCCCGTCAGGTTTTCAAAATATGTATTGTAAAAATGCTTTAAAAAGCCAAGGATTGTTTTTTTGTGACTAACATGTAAACAATAAGTTGTACAATGAATTTGCAAAGTTCATATCCATATCTTCCCAACACTTTTTAAATCGTTTTAGTATTACGCTTAGTTTTCAAAATTTCGCATTTGTTATAAAATGACTTATGGGTCTTCAATTGATCTATTTGAAGTAATAGTTCATTTAAGAGTTAAGTGATAGTGTTAATTCTGAATACAAACTCCGATTTTAACTAACCAAACTAAAAAAAATTCATTTTTAACAATATGTTTATCTTTTTTCAATAAGAATAATCAAAAGACTGATGTTATAATCTTATGACGACGAATCCCTAATAAGACCACAAACGGTTTTTTTACTTTTTGTGGTTTTATGTTAAGAACTGTCTTAGCATAAGTACGTCAGCGTTCTTTTAAGGTTTATGTAGGACAGGTAAGGACTTACAGCTAATACGGATTTTTTGAAAATAAAATACGATGCTAAAAATATTTAAATGGAAAAATAAGGAAGGGGATATTTGATTTGAAATATCATAATGAATTTCATTGAAAAAAAACGTATTATATGGTTTTTTTTCGAATCACAAGGTATCTTAAATACCTTACGTTGTAGGTTGATTTTAAAGTTGGAATTGAACTAAGGCGGTATTAAATTAAATTATTAAATTCTGGTCAAAACAGAAAACCACTTAAAGAGTTACCTTATGTTTATAAAAATCGTAATGATGGAAATTATGATACAATTCTTACACTCAAAAAGAATGTTGAAAATACTTAAATTCAATTTCAAATCTGGTCACCATAATCTTTTTTTGTTTTTCATACAAATTATTATTTAAATTACACTTTCCTCGGAAAAATGTGATGCAATGTTGTTTTTGTTCTGTTGAAATACACGCGCAGAGTTTTATGGGAGGATAATATTAAAATCCTCATATATTCTGGTAAACAATGCTTATATTGTTAATATTGTTTTATTGTCTTTTTTTTCACTACGATATTGGACATAACTTTATGCATTAATTTTACATATATTATGTTCAGTTCATACGAGCATACACGAAATGATGAATATTGATTATTATTGACTTACATAAATGATATTGAGGGATTTTCCAGCCAACTCCATTCATGGTTATATAATCTTTTATATAATAATATGAAAACATATACGGATATATTTACGTATATGTACATCACTTCACTTACTGTAAAAAGTACTTTTACTAATTACACTGAAATATGCTAATTACTTTTGAATTTCGAAATCACTTTGTATATAATAAAGTCGCCTTCCCTGTCAATAAGGATAACGATGATGATGATGATGACGAGGTTTTACGTAACGCACAACATCAATATTAGCGTCAACTTTTGGCGTTCGTTCGTTGAGATCCTTCGACGATCCAATTATTCTGATAAATTTAAATCACTTCGCTGTTTTTTTATTTTGTAATTCAGATAGGGAACCATTGAAGGTGAATTGTTTGTGTAGTCTGCGTGCTTTTTAATTTAAAACAAAAAAGGAAGAAGGAACAAAAAAAAAACTGTGACGACGACGACGTAAATGAAAATTGAATTTTCCATCATTATAATGTTATTTACATGTGATGCTGTGGAAATCGGCATCTGTCATCTGAAAGCACTATAGTTTATAATGCATGATGGAAGATTTACATATATATATGTAAAGGGTGGATCAAATTAATTATTCTTTTATAAATGCAATAAAAATTACAAAATATAATTTTAATAGCAAACATTCCGATTAACTATGAAATACAACTTCTTGCGATCAGTTAAATTCTCCAAGACCATATTAACGGTTTCTGGCTATAGGACATTAAAGTGCACCCTTCATGAATCGTAATTAAAATCTTGTAAAAAGCCGCATCGTAATTTAAATCTATCAAAATATCAGGTTTAAATCGTTTACTTCCAGAATATTTGAGTCGTCAAATTCATTGTGTAGTATTTTAGGTAAGGCTTTAATACTGCACGAGAAAAACACTCTAAATTGTTTTTTTTTAAAGGATATTTTACAGAATTTCAACAACAAAATTTTGTAAACATAAAGTTAAATAAACTTGAAGTCAATATCTTTCTCTTTTCTCAGACATTCTATTGAAAATAATATTGTAACCCATTCTGAGTAGTAGTTTTTTGAAGTAATCATTTACAATAGATGTCAAATTTTTTTTCTTTTTGTGATACAAATTATTTTGTGTTCGTAAAAAATTAAGTATAATGAATATTTATTTTCAATTTTAGTGATTTCTAAATACACTATCAGATGATCTTTTTTACTTGCGACATATAGGAACTATATATGAAGATACGTCGAAAAATGCGATTCCGTTCGTCCGAAAACCCAAGTATTGGGTCGATTGCCTTCAAATTTGGAAATTAAGGTTTTCAGCCGGTTTGCGTTAGGAGTTTTTAAATTTGTAAGGACTAAAATGACAGTAATCCCCAGGTTTGTCGTTCAAAAATAAACACAATTCAATTTTCTTAAAAACAACTTCAAATGTCATGTCAGTTGAAATCATTGGGATACGCTGTATCAAACACATTTCTCCTTTTGATTAAAAAGTTAAGATTGTAGCTTCAATCAAATTTGACAATAACTTTTTCACTGTCAATCTGGTTTAATTTCACAGTTTTGGTGGATTAATGTTTCGCAATAATATAATCAAAGAACCAATTTACAGATTCAAGCAATGGAGTGGTATACCAGACGGTTCCAATGAATTTAAAAATTCAATTGGATAATTCATTGCCTCATCTTGATTCATATAACTGTCAATTGACTTACATGTCGTGACTACAACTGGCAGTTTCGCTTGAATTTAAAAAAAAGAGGCTGGGATGCGACCCACACTGATAACTTCCCATCCCGTCTGTCGATTTCTTTTGCTTAAAAGTGTGTCTATTATGTACTAGTATCAATTTTACCAAATTTGCGTACTATTTTTTGTAGATTATTATTTTTTATGAAAAAACGGACTGTTGGATTTTTATATAAAGATCATTGAATATTGAAAACAATATTTTCTGTAAAATAAATAAGTTTGAAGCCAATATCTAAAATTTTTAAAAAGATATTTGAGTCGAAAATCAAATTTTACCAAGTTTTGTTAAATTTTTTAAGGTTTTTAATTTTTTGTACAAAAACTGTCAATTCGATTTTTTTCAAAATTTTACTGAATCTTAACAACAATATTTTTTGAAAGATAAAAGTAGGTTTAAGCCAATATCTACAATTTTTGAAAAGATATTTGAGTCGGAAATCAATTTTTACCAATTTGTATACATTTTTTTAGGTTTTTATTTTTTGTAAAAAAACTGTCAATTCGATTTTTCTCAAAATTTTATCGAATGTTGAAAACAATATTTCTTATAAGATAAAATTATTTTGAAGCCAATATAAAGTTTTGAAAAGATATTTGAGTCGAAAATCAATTTTTACCAACTTTTGTTAATTTTTGTTCGGTTTTTAATTTTTTATAAAAAAAACTGTCAATTAGATTTTATTCAAAATTTTATCGAATGTTGAAAACAATATTTGTTATAAGATAAAATAAGTTTTAAGCCTATATTTCAAGTTTTTGAAAAGATATTTGAATCGATATTCAATTTTTAATAACTTTGAGTAATGTTTTTTTTTAGATTTTTATTTTGTATAAAAAAAAACTGTCAATTAGATTTTTCTCAAAATTTTATCAGATTTCAAAAACATTGTTTTTCGTTGTTTAAATTATTTTTTCAGATGAAATTATATTTTAGTCGTTAAATTTTGGAGGTGACACATTTTTTTTTTCAGTTTTTTGGATTTATAATATAAAATGGCACATTCTCTCAACCAATCATGATTTCTGTAATTCTAAAGAATATTCGGAAAAACACATTCTATCAACTCATATATAGATTGCGAAATTGTACAAAAATTGTTCGGTAAAGTGATCAATCCGTTGGTACTGTCGATTGGTATTTTGTCATCACCAATTTCTAACAATTGTTTTAATAACTTATGGGCAGTTGCATTATAATGTAGGTAAATACACATATTAATGTTCAGTGTCATTTTTCGTACATATCTCCAAAGAACTCATGACTTCAAACAGGCGATTATTTCATCAGCAGGAGTTCATCGAAGAATGACAGGCAATGTTAGACGAAAGTCCCCTGACAGCAATATCAGTGCACCACCAAACAGTTTTTTTTGATATTTTATTAGCCATTGTGCACTCATCCCATAAAATAATTGACCTTAATCGCAGAACTTTTGCCATAGCAGAATTTCTGTAAATATTGCAAGTTGGAGTTTCAATCACCTGTACATTCAATGGCAATTTTAATGCAGAAGATGCAATAGTCGCTAAAATCAATGATACTACGAAAGTTTTTCTTAGGTGCATCCAAGAAATATAATCCACCTGTATTATTGGAAACGGTTTGCATGATTGTGTCATACACATTTTTTTGTTCAATATTCAATTTGGTTATTTTCGATGGTACAAATAACCGTTAACCATTAGAATTGAACTCCTGCTCACGTTGCAATTCACGATAAGAAAACAAGCAACGTTGTTGATTTTACACCTTTTCAAGATTTTTTGTTTTTAATTTTACCTACGTACAAACCTTGTTTGGACTTCCACGAATAATTCAAGTGGCATTGATTTTTATATATATAGCAGACAGAAGAAGGTATTATTTTTAGCATTCAGGAAAATTTTGAGAAAAATGGAATTGGCAGTTATTTTCCAAAAAATAAAACCTAAAAAAACAATAGGTACTAAAACGTGGTAAAAATTTACTTTCGACTCAAAAACCTTTTCAAAAATTAAAAAAATATTGTCTTCAAGTATTGTTTTTGATATTCAGTGGTTTTTTTTTATAAAAAATCCAACCTTCCGTCTTTCGTAAGAAAGTAAAATCTACTAATATAACATATACAAATTTGATAAAAATTCATGTTCCGTTTTTATAAAATTTATAAAAAATTTAAAAATGTTACTAAAATTGTTAAAAATTTGTTTATGGCTTAAAACCTATTTTACAAAACTATATTTTCAAACTAAATTATTTCTTGATATGAAAAATATTTTTGGTAATTTTAAAATTTATAAGAATAATTCAACTGATAGCTTTTTTAACAAAACACGAAAACCTATAAACCTTTAAGCAGGACAAATTGATACCCGGGATGAGAAGTTATCAGTATGGGTCGCATCGCAGCCCCTTTTTTAAGAAATTGAAATGTAGAACGTTATAAATAAATTCCTAATCCTAAACTTAAATTGAAAAAAATTAATGTATGCAAAATTAATTCAGAATAAAAGCCGCTCTTACGATGTCTAAATAAAATTATAAAAATTTAAGGTATTTTTCAGAAATCAAATGGCGTTTAAATTTTTAAAAACATTTTTATTTTTTGGTAGGTACATTTTTAAATAAATCTTAAAATACAGGGAACATATTTCTAAACAGACTCTTCGGCTGCATGAGCAAGTGGGTACGATCCAATCGTGCATTATATTTGTGTTCAAACCCAATTTGTAGTATGAATGTTTAATAAAAATTGAACAGAAATTGATTGCATTTATGTTTCATGGGCGAATCTGTTGAAATATTTTGAACTACTAAAGAAGAAATGAAATGCACTTCTGAATCGCATTAGCTTACTCTTATATCCAAACAGTATGTTTAAAAATAGTACTGATGCCTATTTTAAAACTTAAAATATACCTGCGAATAAAATAAGAAATTACTCTAAGAAACTTAGAGTTATTATTTATTTTTCTAAGACCGTTGGAGGAGTTGTCTTTAATAATTTTGTTTACACAATTCTTCAATTGTTTTATTTATAAAAATAAATGTTTTCCCGTTTCTTAGATATCGAATTTATAAAAAAAAAACATTTTTTTACGAATCCAAAAAGAAAACTATTGTTATTGTTACTATTTGTTTTATACTGAAAAAAAGCCATTTTAAAGAATACAAAATTTAGAAAAAATATATAGGAATTTATTGAACTGCTTTTTGGTAAAATTTGAATTTTCGATTTTTGTCCAAAATATAGGATATTGTTTACTTCGTATTGGAAACTATTGTAATCGATTTTTAAATTGAAAATTTTGACATATACTGAAGTTTCAAGGTTCCTAGAATTTATATTAAATATTTTTAGAGAGATGGTTGTTTGTGTACGCTCGGAATAATCACTCAAATATCAAGTAACTTTTTTTTTATAGATCAGAAAAACTGAAAACAAAATGTTTGTCACATCGAATTTTTAACGAACAGAACATTATTTTACCTTTAAAATAGAGTATTGCAACGGGTATAACGTTTTTAACATCTGGTAAGATTTAAAGAAAAATCAAAATTGTTTTGGAAAAAATATAAACAAAAACCTAAAAAACATTAGATACTTAAAATTGGTAAAAATTAATATTCGCTACTCGATATCAAGCGAATAAATGAAGGTATTGACGTCCACATGATCTCATTCTGTGCTAAAATGTGTTGTTAAGGGAAGATCATGGTCTGAGAACATCCAATCTGTATTATTTAAAATAAGAAATACAAATTTTTAAAAAATGGTGCTTAAAATTAGTAAAAATTCATTTTTAACTACAAATATCGGGAACAAGAGCAGAATATTGTTGCGAGCTTTTAATTAGTTTTTTTTAGAAAAATTCAATGTACAACTTTTCAAAGTACGAATTGCTACAAAATACAACAAAAAATTGATGAAAAATGTTTTTCCAGAACTGTTTTATACAAATAAAGATTTTGATATCAAACAATTTGTATTTCACTCCAAAAAATGTCTGTTTCAACAAAATTATAAAAAGGAAACCCAACACGAATCTGCTTAGG
This sequence comes from Eupeodes corollae, assembly GCF_945859685.1. NCBI lineage: Eukaryota > Metazoa > Arthropoda > Insecta > Diptera > Syrphidae > Eupeodes > Eupeodes corollae. The sequence continues at coordinate 18,913,115 of NC_079147.1, read as the reverse complement.
ATTTGAATTTCTAAGTATGAACTTAAGGTCTTCGGCGGTAGGACAGAGGGAAAAATAGAAAAAAGGATTCGGAACTTTTTACGAATGCATTACTGACCATATAGTTCCTATATGCCACAAGTAAAATTAGACCAGAAAGATCACTTAACCTCTATTGGTATATTTTCAAGGAAAAAACTATTTTGATACAATTTTAGATGCACAAAGAATGGTCCATATTTATATACTTTTTTTGCTGAACATTTCGATTTTTCGGACCCTGAAATGTCGATAAATACCAAACTTTGCAAACAAAATGGATAGAGAGATAGTCCACCCTGTACCTACATATCAAACAAACTTCTTATAGACGCTCACCGCTGCCTTCAGTTTATTCCTTTTGTAATGAGATACATATCAGCGGAAGCAGGTAAATGTACGATTAAGGTAGAATCGTTCTGGATAAATATTTTCCTGTCTTTTGTTTAATCTTTCGCCGATCCAATTAAACATTTGATTTGTATTTCTGCCACCAATTAATTAAAAAAGAAAATTGTATACAGTGACCATGACCCAGAAAGCAATGATATTGCTTCCACTTATTATGCTTCAGCAATTTCAAAAGTTTTTGAATTAATGAATGCGAAACCCCAGAAGCTTTAGAATCTAAAGAAAATATTCAACAACAGTTTTTTTCTCTGAAAAAGTCTAAAAGTTCGTCTAGACCAATATTGATGTTAATCGTTTTGAATGGTTTTCAATAAAAATGTAAATCATCCTCCTTCTTGTCATAAATTTTGTAAACTCACACTCTTTACAATCACTATTTCAATAATTTTCCATCTTAATTTCAATGCTATTATTCAGCACAATCTGGAAAATTCATCTTCTTCGTCTTGCTATCATCATCGTCATCATCATCAGCATCCGTTTCAAATCTAAATCAATTTTGTTGGCAGTTTTGATTTATTATTCGACGAGAGTATATTTTAAGTTCGAATTTATTGAGCTGTGCGCATCACGTCTTTGCCATTAAGAGTTCCAAACAGCCAAAGAAAAACATAACCAAATGATTAGCTTGATTTTTGAATTTTTCATTTCGGTCTTATTTTTTTTTTTTTTGAAAAATCATCCTCGTGTTAATGCCCGAAAAATAAAATTTTACAAGATTAAGTGTGAGTACGGATCTTTCTTATAGACCTTGCCAATTGGGTATTCTGTTATGTTTTGAGTTGAGTCTATATAAAATATAAAAATATCTATATAAAATTTTACGCAACCATTTTTATGTACATATATAAATGTATATAAAGTACAAAAGTAAAATCAAGTGATGCGTAGTGAATTGAAGATGAGATGCAAATATTATGTGTGTTTTCTTATCTTTACATAAAATGCTGTAGGGAATATTGGTACTAGAGTTAAATAAGCCATTAAAAAGGGGTTGAGCGTGGGGTATGTTTTTTTAAGGATGATGCGTGACATAGCTGATTTTATTTTGATGATTCCATTTCCTTCGAAAATAATGTTTTATTGTTGATGTTATAAAACGAAATAAATGTTTAAAATCTGCATTTTTGATTAAGTAGGTAGGTATTTCTGTATGTGTTGAAGGCCTATTTTTATCTGCATTTGAAATAGCTTAAGGCGTTGGCAAATTTAAAATGTTTGAGAAATGTGTTTGGTAAGTTTTGGAAGAACAGTAATAACAAATTTCTGCAGTGATAAATCAGTGACCGTGAAGAAAAAATAATTCATAGATTTCTGGTTTTATCTTAAAAGAAAAATCCTTTATAAGAGGTGGTTTTAAAAATGGGGAACTACGCCTGGAGTTAAATAGAGTATTTTTTTGTAGGCACATGCCTTATTTAACTTCCTTCGCGTGATGTGTAGTATCTGCCCTTAGTCGTAGTTCTAAAATCAGTCATCATTAATTATAAAAGATACAAAAAGGCAATATCTTGGAAATATACTTGGAAATATCTCTCAGGAATGATGCGAGGGGTTTCCAGTTCGTTTCGTTCAAAAGTTTTATTGTTTGTTGCATTGTTAATGTTCTTTGTCCGCAATAAGATATCCGTTGAGATGCAAAAATGGGACATATACTGATAAAATGAAAGCGGTCTTCTTTGGATTTAAGATTACATAAGGAACAAAATTGGTTAAAACTTCCATTGTAGGGTCCTCCGTTAAGTCCTAAGAGTTCGCATCTTGCTTTAAAAATTAAGGAGATTTCGTTGAAGCTCAGTGAGTCTCGGAAGTAATTTGCTTGATTTAAGCTCATATTGAGTTGGGAGTACAACACTCTACTGAGGGACTCGCGAGCATGGGCTTTAAAACCATCCCGAACAGAATTTTCGTGTTTTCAAATTATGCGATAGAGCTGCTCCTTCAAATCAACCAAATTTCTTTCTTCCAGCAAAACTTCTTCATTAAAACTGATTGCCATATTTTTCCATTTCCTCATCCACCAATCCTCATTTCGTATTTCGAAACGCAGCATTTTCTTGGATAGGCGCTCATCTGGTTGATTAAAAATTGTACGATATAATCCGCGTGAGTCTTTAATTTACTGGTAAACACTTTAGGAAGACCTGTTTCTATGTATTTATTTTAATTTTCAGAGGGAGGTTAAAAAGTTTTTTTTAAAAAATGTCGGTGGAATTTTTCAATTGCTTCGTATTCTTCCATACCCCATACTTGAGCAGCATAGCAAAGTGTATTCTTCACAATAGCGTTAACAATTCTGTATTTTCGCAGAGAGTGGGACTCGTTTGTTTGAGGAAACATTCCACCAGGAAGGAAATTCACTATGTCATTGATGAAAAGTGAAAACAAAAGGGCACTGAGGAGACATCCTTGTCTGACACCATGGTCTGTTGGAAACCATTTTGTATAAACTGACCCATCCCTGACAGATGCTTGCTTGAGAATCAAAATACATTTCTTTTATAACATGGATAAATTTAGTTGAAATACCTTTTTACGAGAGCTTATAGAAGAGAGCATTACGATTCACCAAGTCAAAAGCTGATTTAAAATCTACAAAGAATGCGTGGCCCTTCTTGTTCCTTCTTGTTCCTGGCTTGGAAAGCTTTGACAATCGAAGTAATTGAGAAAATGTGGTCGGTGGTTGAATAGTATTTCCTAAAACCAGCTTGAAATTCGGAAAGGATGTTGTTGACGTTAACCCATGATTCCAATTTGCTTGCAAGAACTCCACAAAACAATTCGCCAGGAAATTCATAAAAGAGATTCCTCGATAATTTTCAAGGTCCAGAGCTCCTTTTTTTGTGAATCGGGAAGATCACTGACTTTTTAACTGAACTGGGGATGTCCCCATTTTGAAACGCTTTATTGAAAAGGATCCTCAGTTGGTTGATGAATCTTGGAGGAGCGTTCTTGAAAAATTCGTATGGAATTCCATCTTCGCCTGGGGCTTTTCTGAGATTTCCTTGTCCAAGCAATCGTTGGTTACCAAACGTTCCGCAAAGTGGTAGTTTAATAATGATTTGCCGTAAAGGAGATTTTTGAAAAGCACTGGTAATTTCGCGACTTTGAAGTTCAAGATCCTCCTCTAAAATATTGCATCTGGATTCGAAACGTTGGACTTTTAGGCTCAGTTCTTCATTTTGTTTTTGTAGTTGGCGGTTGCTTTTGGTAATTCGATGTTCAGTGAAAGATCGACATTCATTTTAATCTTTTGTAGATCAGCTTCGGAAATGGACATGATTGTTTGTTGGTTGATACTTTTTTTGAATGCAAGTGAAACGGATTTTTTGCAGGTGTAGTTTTGTTCTGGTGACGTTTGGCTTAACTTTCTTTTTTGGTCAGTCATGTGACTCAAATAACAGCCTTTAGGATTTGTTTTAAAGCTTAAACTATTTATTTTACCTGAATATTTGACACTTTTCTTAGATAAACTTATAAAAGAGCTTGAAAAACTAAACTTTAAGAATTATGTGAGTTAATTATTATTTTGAATTTAAAAATTCGCAGAAGAGATATGAAAATTGAACCAATCACTTTCACAACAGTGTTTCCAACCAATAATACTTGTACAACTGCGCATTTATACAAAAACATTTCAATACCATTTGAGAATTTTTCTTTAAAATAAATAAATTTTGAAATTTCAGCGCAAAAGTAGAAAATTCGTTTTTAGTTCGATATATAAAACTAAAAACAACGACTTAGCTAAAGAGAAAACTATAAACACTTCGCATTACTACAAAAATGGCGATACCAAAAATGGAACCACAAAGCAGTGAAACAGTTTCAATTTTGCACAAACAGCTTCCTGACTGTAATATTTCTCACAAGACTCCATTAAGATTTTGAGCTTTAAAACACTCCCTGACATTTTTTTTTCTTTGAGGCCGGGTGAAAGACAAGGTTCTAGAAAACTTACAACTAACATATGCTAAATGGTAAAACATAACGTTGCATTCATTTGGCTAATAGCGTTTTTCATTATCTTTGGTGAGAGTTGGTTAGAGGAACGAAATAAAGGTAGTGTCATACAAATGTAACGTAATAAACACGTTATTTTGAATTTTTTTAAAGGTTTCCATATTTTTTGAGTTAGTAATCGTATTTACGAGTATACACTACCCAAAAACCGATTAGCACCCCCAATTTTTTGTCTCTTTGGATCTTAATGTCATTTCCAAACAAAACGTTTAAAATTAATTTCTTTGCTCAGAAATTTTTTTCACATTATATGCGAAAAAAAATTTAAGTATTAGATCAATTAATAACATTCGCTTTTTTAGGACATTTGATTAGAAACCCCATTTGAAAATGCCGAATAAGATAAGAAAATAGATAGATAATATTACTGAATAATTTTTTAGTTCTAATTCCATTGATTTAAAACTTAATGATAAAAGAATTAATAATGTGTTGTACCGCAACCGTTAAATTCAAGATCATACATCCCTTTGGGAAGGAGTCATATTTTTATTAATTATTCCTTTAATGAGTTCCGATTTAGTTTGATATTGGGTTCCAGACTCGTGTATCTTGCGTGCTAACCATTCTTTCTTACTTACTTAAGGTGGCACTACAGTCCGGGGCTGACCTGGGCCTCAACCAACAAGCGTCTCCAGCCAGCTCGGTCCCTAGCTAGCTGTCTCCAGTTTCGCACGCCAAGTTGGTTGAGGTCCTCTCCCACCTGGGTGCGCCACCTGAGTCGCGGTCTTCCTCTACTGCGCCGCCGTCCCTCGGGATTGAACTCGAAGACCTTCCGGGCTGGAGCGTTGATGTCCATTCACTCTACATGACCCAGCCATCTAAGCCGTTGGACTTTAATTCTGCTAACTAGGTCAGTGTCGCTGTACAGCCCGTACAGTTCGTCGTTATTATCTTCTCCTCCATTCTTCATCTATGCGTACAGGACCAAAAATCACCCGAAGAATTTTTCTCTCGAAGCATCCTAAGACGCTCTCATCTTTCTTTGACAGGGTCCAGGCCTCAGCGCCATAAATGAGAACCGGGATGATGAGTGTCTTATAGATAGGGATTTTAGATGCTCGAGAGAGGACTTTATTGTCTTTACAGGCTTCGGTTCGTGGCTGGTACCCTTAGGAGGTTTTTTTTACCTTTTGGTAAAATTTACGAACCTCATTCCTGTTGTGACATCCCTCTATTTCCTCGATTGTGCCCTTCTCATGCTCTCTTTTTTTTCCATCTAAGAAGCCCGTGTTCCCCTCTCCTCTTCTGCTCGTAGAGCTCGCGAGCAGCTCTAGTCCTTTCGTGCAGCGCCGTTTCGTATGCCTGTTGTTTCGCTGCGTGCGCTTGCCGGCATTCGTCGTCAAACCAGGGGTTTCGCTGTGGTGGCCGTGCAAAACCTAGCACTTCAGAGGCGGCATCTCTGATGGCTGCAAGGCAATGTTGCCGCTGGTTTTCAATGCTTAATGCAGGAAGCATAGGACTCCTTAGGAGGTTATTAGAGACTCGATCGAAAAAGGACATGGCAGTCTCTTGCGATTGTAGCCGTCTAACGTCGAATCTTCTCACAGTACTTCCTTGTTTTGGCTTGGATCGGGTTATCCGTAGCCGTACCTTGGCTACAACGAGGTAATGGTCCGAGTCAATGTTGTTCGGTTATCCTGGATACTGGAGAAGTGTCGTGCGTCGATCGCAATTTGGTCAATCTAGTTGACGGTTGATTGATCAGGAGATTTCCATGTCCCTTTGTGGATATTAAGATGCGTGAACTGCGTACTAGCTACCAGAACGTCTCGCCCCGCAGCGAAATCGACCAGCCTGAATCCGTTGTCGGAGGTAGTGTCGTGCAGGCTGTATCTCCCGATTATGCCACCAAAGATGTCTTCTCTTCCTAGCTTGGCATTAAAATCTCCTAAGACAATTTTAATATCATAGCCAGGGCACTGCTCATATGTCTTGTCCAAGAGCTCGAAGAATATGTCTTTGGTGTCTTCATCTTTCTCCTCTGTTGGGGCATGCTCCCATATTAGGCTTATGTTGGCGAATTTAGCCTTGATGCGGATTGTCGTGATGCGCTCGCTCACACTGTTGAAACTCAAGACTTTTTGCCTGAGCCTAGTTCCAACAACAAATCCACACCCAAATAGACGCTGTCTTTGTTCTCGGAGGCAGTCGCCGTAGTAGATATCGCAGTCTTTTAGTTTGCGTTTGTCCGGTCCATCCCATCGCACTTCTTGGATGGCTGTAATATCTGCCTTGCAGCAGTTTAGGGCTTCCGCTAATTGTTCGGCTGCACGTGGTCTGTTAAGGGACCTAAAATTCCACGTACATATCCGAAGTTCGTTGTCCTTCGAGCCTCGTTGTCCGAGGCTTGTTGTTGCTTCGAAACTATGATGTTTTTACGTGGGCAGGAAGTCACCCCGACGGCACAACCCCCAACCTGGAGGGCCAAATCCTTAGTATAACTCCAAGGAAGGGGAGCCGGATGAACCGCTCCTTATAGGCCTGGGCTCCGAATATGTCGAAGAAGCCCTATAAGGTGTTCACTAAGTAGTTCGACCTTACTGGAACTGTAGACGCCACCGTTGATTCTATCTCGAGAATTCGTCCGCTGCCGCCTGGATAAGGAGAGGTGCCTTATTGGAAACACCTCTCCCCCCTCTCTCGTTTGCTGCCCCCAACAACTTTCCACTGGGGTTGGAACCCAATCTCCAGTTGAGGTACTAGGCACCCGATGTTCACCGCGGGGAGGTGAGAGTAGGAGTTGATAGACAGAGGTGGGTTTTGAGAAAAACCTGTGGACGCTTGTGTCCTCTTGAATGCACATGTCTAACCATTCGCAGACATATTATATTAAGTTGAGGTCAGGCGTGTTTCGTACCCAAGTTAATAAACCTTTTAAAGCTCATTTCAAGATTTAAAGAGCTAAGCGGTGTGGATAGGAGCAGTATCCTGCTGGAACTTCCATTTCAAGGGCGCAGAAATATTATTGATTGCAGTGAAAGCTTTTTTTAAGACATTATTGTTTGCTGTGGCATTCATACGATGATCGAGAAATTTCAAATCTATGATGCCGTAGTAGGTAATGGCTCCTTATACCATTAAGCAACCAGAACAGCTGTGCAGTTGATCTGTAGTATGCTCTATTTTTCGAAGACCATCGAGACACTAAAAATTGTTTTTTTTTTATGTCTGAAAATACTACAAGCTGCCACTCATTCATACAGGACATATGCGCTCTGCAAAGACGTTTTATTTGTTTAGCTTTGGTAATAAGTTTTTGCACAGTACTCACACTTGCTTTTACGCCCGCTTTTTCTTTAATTTTGGCGGCTGATTCGTCCAAATTGGACACGTGTCTCAAAATATTTCGTTTCTCAGCTGCTAAAATTATTTTAGAGTCAATATCTGCTATTGTTTACGAGATATCGAGAACCGAATATCAATTTTTACCAATTTTTCAAACTAGGTTTTGTAGCTTTTATTTTTTTTTATGAATAAACGTACTGTTGGATTCTTATAAAAAAATTACTAAATGTCGAAAACAATATTTTTTGTGAGGCAAAATTAGTTTGAAGCCACAATCTCAAATTGTTTAAAAGATATCTTTGTCGAAAATTACTAAAACCTCAATTTTTTGAATGGGTTAGTTTAAGTTATTATTTTTGGTAAATAAAACTATCATTTAGGTTTTTCTCAAAATTTAATGAAATATTAAAAACAATATTTTTAAAAGATAAAAGTAATATTTTATTTTGTATACAAAAATGTCAATTCAATTTTTCTCAAAATTTGTCTAGATGGCAAAAACTTTATTTAAAATGTTCAAGATTAAAAAAATATATGCATAAGTTTTTCGATTTATAAAATAAAACTACTGTTGGTTTTTTTCTCAAAATGATGCTAGTTTGATATGACCTTACATATTATAATATAACATTTAATTATATATTTTGCTTCAACAAAAAATTTCACTTTTTAAATTCATATACTAAAAAAGACACTGAAGTCGATATCTCTACTGATTTTTGAGATATAGACACAAACATCTCTCTAAAGATCTTTGATTTATATTAAACGGACCTTAAAATGTTGAAAAATGTCATTTATGTGTAGTTTTTTTTTTGTATGTGTGGGGGTGAGCTATTAATTTGTGAGAGCGCCACCTATGTCCCTGGCCACTATTTCTTTAAAATGGTTATACAGAGTTTTTACTTCAAACTTACACTAATTTCTTTTTTCTTTGAAATAAAAAATAGTAATTTCAAATAAAATGACTTTGGAGCAATCAAGTAAAGGGTTTTTTTGATTAAGTAAGTTTGGAATTCCCTTCAGAAATGCAACCCTTAAGGTTACTTTTCAATGGACTTAAATTCCATTCTGTTTAGCAATGAGGGTGCGTCTATTGTACGTTATTCATTTATTTGATGGACAAAAAGTCAACAAATATTTAACAAAACTAAAATACGAAATGAAACCACTCCATGTTACAAAATCTGACAACAGCAAAAACTTATAAAACTTAAAGCACCAAACTCTGTGTTTGATTTAAAGTAAAAATATCTAGAATTGTAAAATAATAAAACCCTTGACAGTACTTGAAACTCTTGTTCGTGACACCTTCTCTAGTCATATATACGAACAGAACAACAATGCAGTTTAATTTAGCTGCAAAAGGTATAATAAAATAAATATACTTTTATTCTCCTTGAATTTCAACCACTATTAAGGAATAAGCAAGCATCATTATCCTTATTAAAACAACTTAATCGTAGCCAAGTTTATAATGAAAAAGGTTTTCGTTAGAAGTGAAATTTGCATCGCATCCTTGCTAAGCAAAGAAAAAGAAAAATTAATGAACACTATTTGTTTAACATCCAAAAACCTAAACTTATTTCAAAAATTTAAAGCCTTAATCACCAACCTCAATAAATTGCACAAACGAATAATTTAAAATACGCAAAAAGCTTTCATTATAAACAAAAACCTTTCATCCAACAGTTTGTGTCCAATTAAACAGAACAAAATAAACATAATTCCAACAAATTAGTGTAGAAATACGTTTCTGTTTTTTCTAATTAAACTTTTCATCCTTGACCCATTTTTTTTATTTTCTTGTATCTTCTCTATTTTTACAGGAAGCCAAGGAAACACTTTGCGATCCTGAGAAGCGTGCCAATTATGATAAATGGCGTAATAGTGGCATAGCTATGAGCTACAAAAACTGGTTAGGAATGAAAGAACATGTCGGACAGGTAAGTGACAGAGGATAAGCTCTGTTAAAAGATATATTTATTATTTTTATTATTATTTATTCAGAGCATGTTATAATGCGGATATAAAAATGGAACCAAATATAAGACATTACATTGATTAACCTTTTACATTGTATGGAGTGGGAAAAGAAGATATAACTGTCTATATTTAATTTGATTGGAAAAATGGGTCTTTTCTGTAAGGATTCTATTAATTTTTCCCTTTTCTTTCTTTGAATTTTTGTCTAAGTAATTATGCGTGTTATTTGCATGAAAATGGGAAATATTTGTATGATAATAATGTGGGTTAGGTTCTGTTTAAACTAATTGACAAGGAAACATTTAATATACTTTAACTGACAAGCATCATGCAGGTATATGGTATTGCATTGAGTGCTCCTCATTATTGTTATTCCTTATTTTTTGTATTACATTACTACAGAAAATAATAATTAAGGCTTAAAATTATATGTTCAATAAAATATAAGAAATAAATGATCTGATACCTTGAAATTAAAGCAATTTTAAAGTTATTTGAAACTCAAAACAATAAAGAAAATGTTGAATATTAAAAAAAAAAATAATATGATGTGATGTGATAAACAAAATTTAACAATTTAAAAGAAATTGAGGCAATAAACCGTTAAATCCTTTTTATGAATTATTACGGTACGAAAATAGAATTGGCCAACCAACTCATTGGCAATTGCATTTCTTTTAAATAAAGTCTTCTTGTCTCCCAAGATTTAACAAACAGCAATAAAATAAACAACATATTGCAGACGCAGAGTACAATTTTGCTGCCGATCGGTTTTATGAGGAATGATGTTTAAGCTACGAAGTTCAACTCTAGTTATAAAAATGAAGCTTATTCGTTTTAATGAGTTTTTAATTTTTTTTTATAGTTGACGGGCACTCTAGGGATTTTTATTAATACCCTTAAGATGTTTAAAGTTTAAACACAGTACGAGCTTTAGGAAAATAGGAAAGGATGAAAGAGGAGATACCGATACACATTGGTATTAAAGATTTGAATATCAAAATGATAGGGAAAAACAGAGTTGGGTAAAGCATTCCACATTCTCGATGTGCTGTTAAAAAAAGAATATCTTTATTTGATAGTACGCCCGAAACTGAGCTCAAGGATAAACTGATGAGCGTTCCTGAGGTACGAGTATAACGACTGAATTGTTGAATGCAACTGGATAATTCAACAGAACACTGTTTATAAAAATATCGGTAGAACAACGAAAGGCATGATCATGGATCATTTCAAAAATACTTAAATTTGTTTTAGGGGCACCTTCCTAAATATGGGAGTTGTTTTCGAGTTTTGGATGAATGAAGGCTTGTAAATTACAGCCAGATCAGAAGGCGTACAAAATTACTTGCACCGTTGGAGAAATCCTAAGCATCTAGCAGCATTTTTCTCACTATCGAATATGTGATCATTTCATAACAGGTGATCTGTGATACACATACCGAGCTTTAACGACAGGAGACTTGAGTTTTGGAAGCATAAAATTCTACAAGGTTTATAATTCCCCATTGGGCAATGCTACCGAGATTAGAATTTAATGAGCTTATTATACGCTGCCGTTGAAGTTTCACATCCTAAGGACAAGAATGTGAATCTAGAAACGAATATAAAAAGCTTAGAGTACTATCGTCAGCGAAATAGTTTAATGAATTAGAAGTGACAGACAAAAGATGATTTATGAAAATAAGGAAGAGAGTCGGAGACAAAACGGAGTCCTGGGGAACACCAGCATTTATTTTATGAATTTCAGGCTTAGAACCATCCAGTAAAACTTGTATTGAACGGTTACAACGGTTATTTCTAATCCAACGAAGAAGAGATTCATCAATACCAAAAGCACGCATTTTCCATAAGAAAGCTTGGTGCCAAACTCTATCAAATGCTTTCGAAATATCAAGAGCAATACTCTTTTTTTTCCAAAAAAGATGTAAAGATTTGTTCCACTGCTCGGTAAGATTAATCATGAGATCACCAATGGACCTATTGCTTCGAAAGCCATACTGTCGGTCATTAAGAAGCTTCCGTTCTTCGAGATATTACTTAAGCTGATAATTAATCAGCGTTTCCATGACCTTGGAAAGAGGAGATGTGAGTGCTATTGCACGATAGAGGGGGGAGGATTCGCCTTTTCTCGGGACAGGCTGTACAAGTTATGTTTTCCATCCGCTTGTAAAGAGACCTGAAGAGTAGGAAAGATATAAAAGCTTACGCAGTGGTTTTGCCAGCATTGAAAAACACCTTTTCAAAACAATAGGGGGAATAATATCCGAGCCAGCGGATTTGTGTATGTCAAGGTCTTTCAGTACTTTTGCAACTGTTCAATTGCGAAAGAATATTTGTCCCATAAAATCGTTTACTCTCTCAAGAACAGGAGGACTCATGACACTCTCAGGTAGCGTCGAATTAACAGCAAGCAAATTGGCTTTATCAATCGAGCTTACATAAGGAGTGTCATTGTGGACGAGCGTTGGAACCGAGGATGACGTGGTGTTTCATACGTTTTTTACAAATGACCAGAAATTTGTACTACCTCTATGACATTGTAGTATTTTTTGCCATAATTTTTGGTCATGCAAAAATTTGATTCGTTGTATACGTCCGTTACAGATCTTTCTAGCTTGTTTGATCTTATTCCGGTTTTCTCGGAACCTAATAACCTCTTTACACCTCGAATCAAAACATGAGTTCTCTTAAGGTTTGATAAATTTTACCCTATTCAGGATAACAGTTTTCGTTCCACAAAGAATTAAGTTTGTAACCATATCTGCGCTGGAATCCTTGTCACTATCGATAAAGCATAGTGACCAGTTAAAGTTCGTGAAAAAATTCATTGATGCCGTCCCATTTGACTTTTATATATTGCCAAACGCTTCTCATAGGAGTTTTTTTCTTTAACTGGGGTTTTTCGACATGAGAATTTTGCCGATATGATGGTCTGATATGCCTAGGGGCGGCAATACTCTGATTGTATACTTGTTAGGGTCAGAGGTAAGAAACAAGCCTAGGGTGTTGGCAGATTGACCTGCAACATCAGGGATTCGAGTTGGCTCATCAACACGATGAGTTAATTGATTTTACTCAGCAAAGACCTCAACATACCTTCCTTCACCCTCTTAGATTGATATCGCCCGCAATGACGATTTCAGTGTGATTTCATATAAAGAGAATATGATTAGTAGAGATAGTTTTGGAAGTTTTCATAAGATCATAAGATGTTGATTTAAGATTTTGTTTTTCTATTTTTGCAATTAAATTTGTTGTACTCGTGGCACGATAATTAGTGCATAAGACGTTCATGTTATAGGACTTTGGTTTAATCACAGTCTTGTTTTTCTATGGGTACTGCCCCTTGCGAGAAACTGATAAATCCTCCAAGACTAATTTTTGTCATGAAAAGTGATTTCTCCGAACATACGTTTTGTTTCAGCATAATATTGTAGGTCCCCTCTATCCCTGACATTACTCGCACGTTAAAAGTTGTAAGCCAATAGGTCCTAGTTCTCAACGGACTGTTGTGTCACCAAATGTATTTAATTAAAAGTGAATCAAACCACTCGTCGACGTTTCTTTTGAAGATATTGTCCAATCCTTTTATAATTGTATCGTGTGCTGCAGAGTTTCCGGTGAATGCGCAAACATGACTAAATCATCTGCGAACAGAAATGCCTTAATCCGCATCCCTGCGAAATTCACTCCACCCGGCAGGTAGTCTAAAAGGTCATCTATGAATAATGCAAACAAGATAAAGCTTAATGTACAATCTTCTCTCAATCCCGATGAGGTTTCAAACCAGTCTGAGAGTTTTTCACCTGTCCATACATCCACCTTTGTTCCTCTATATAGGTGCTCCAGAAAGCGACCAAACTTCAATGATATCCAAAGACTATACAGCTTATAGAATAGTGTACCTCAATCGATTGTATCAAAAGCTGCTTTAAAATCGATAAGAAATACATACAGCTTTTTTCTTTGTTTCAAGAAATTCTCTGCCATCCTATTTCTAAATATCCTGGTCTAAATCCAGCCTGGAACTCCCTCAGCAAGTTTCCGGTCTCAAACCAAATAACAAGACGCTTATGCATCATCGTTGTAAATATCTTGTATAATATGCATTTAAAAAGGAAATCCCTCTGTAGTTAGCAGCACCAAATAACGATCCATTTTTGTGGATTGGAAATATAATATAACCTCGAAATTCATCTGGCTACAATTCTCCTCGTCCACTTTGAGCATGACAGTCCCATATTTAAGAAATTCCGCTGGAATATCATTCGATCCCGCTGCTTTTCCATCTTTAAGAGTCTCCAGAGTTTCTTCCAACTCGCTAAATGGAAATGCATAGTCGACTACGAATCCAGGTGCTGCGAATTGCAACTTTGTCGGCATTATTACAGGATTTAAAAAATCCTTGAAATGGGAAGCATTACAATTGAAGACAGTTTTGTGTCCATTCAGCTCCCTCGCCAATTTCCAAAAATCAGCGGAGTTTTTACAAGATGCTAATCGGACTGCTAATAATAATATCTTTTTTTTAGTCTTACAAAGCTCTTCAAACTTCTTATGAAAAGTTTTGAATTCTGTAATCAAAATTTCGTTGTATGTTTTGAAGATGCAGCTTGCATTTAGTTTTTTCTTAAATCCTAGGAAACATCCTTCACTTGCTCGTGTATGTGCTTTGCTTACAGTAGATTAACTCGCTTTTAGGTTACATGGCGGTGGTAATAATCGTGAATATTATATACAGCTAGCAAATTTGTTTGAACATTTTTTTTTAAGTTGACAGAATTCTCCAAATCAGTAATTCCTAAGTCTAGCACTCCTTTGCATTGAAAGCTGTGAACTTTGAAAAATGGTTAAAATTTTGTTTTTTAACGATTTTGGCACCAAAATGTTGAATCTCAAGTAAGCTTCAAAGCTCTTTTCTTGGATATGTGAAAAGTTAAGGTTTGATTATTAAGGAACACGTAGGTACTTTAACTCCATAACTGGTTTCAATCAGTCCAATTTAAGTTCTCCAAATTTCTTCCACTCGTCTTCTACTTCGCATTTTTTAAATTAGTAGAATTTTTTATTTTAAATGACTGTAAAGTTTCTATATTGTATCAAAAACCTTAAGCAATTTTTTAATTTGAAGCTTTAATGAAAAGAAAGAAATCGGCCTTTGCCGATAACGTAGCTTTACTGGCATAAAAGAAATCCCTAACCCCTATAATTGAACATCACAGCATAACATCAGATTCTGCTGGGGAGCAAGTCACAATGATGTGCCTGGAAAAGAAAGAGCTGACGATCATAGGTACAACTCAGGATCGTATAGACTCGCGTTTAAACATCCCAGTATGTAAACTAAAATAGTTCAATGGTAATGAGATACGTTAAGAAACAAATAAAATATTTAAAAGCCTAGACCTCTGTTCGAGATAAATTAAGAAGTTTTAATAAAAATAATAACCAGAAATTGTGCTAATCAATGAAAATTACAGTTTTCAACGAAATTAAAGTTCGAAAACCTTTTGAAATCGAAAGAAGGTCTTTCTTACTATCTACGGTCCTTTATTTTAAGCTCCCGGATCATTTGATTTGTTAATAAATGGCAGCGGAGCTGGTAAACCTAAGTCTTTCACAACTTTTGTTTGTTAAAATAAATGAGTTTGAAAATATATTTATTTTAATTTTACTGAAAATAATGAAAAATGCAGAATTCCACTTTATAACGTTGAACGTAGAAAGAGCAAAACACCTACTTTTCAACAAAAAAAATCCATACAAATTGATTCAGCAATATAGGCGCTTTCAACTGTCAAAGTTAAGAAGTGTTAATTGGAACACCCTATCCCATCAGAGAATTTGAACTTGATGCAGTTTTATATTGCATACTTTTCATGACTGTTTATTTGTGTAAACAAGACTTATTCCCTTCATTACTTTCATAATAAGTTTTTGACGATATGAATAAATACAGTAATTAAATATCTCCTTCCTTTCTTTTTAACGTCCTTAAATATCCCTAAGGCTGTTAATTCCTTTTTACACTTTAGCAACACAAATAAACAAAAGTACTAAGTAATGTGCAGTTGTTTCCTGTCTATTTATTTTATCATTTTCAAATGAAATCAATTGCATTGCCTCCTTCTTAAAATAATTGTAAATATTCCAAATCTCAAACCATTAAATACCAAAGTACGAAGGTTCTATGGGCAAACCCTATTTTGTTCATACAGCATGCGGTTTTGTGTGCAATGACGGGTTTTGGTTTGATGGTAGGTAAGTCTTTTGAATATTCCCTTCCCCAACTGCACTTGAGACTCGACAACTTGTCCATGTCCATCTATCATGCGTTTTTGACACTTGAGTGGTTTCATGATGATGGGGCAGCTTAATATTGCGAAAAATGATATTGAACGAGTGAGTGGGAAGTTCTATAGAGTGCTCAGTGCCCAAACAACAAAATCATTTCAAAATGAGACGAGAAATGGAAAATACTTTTGGGTGCGGTTCGGTTCCGGTTATGTCAGTCAGTTTGTCAGTTTGTCAGTTTTCGAACTGAAAATGAAGCTGAATTCAACTGAATACCGTACTGAATAGAGAAGCAAAAAAGTTACTGCAAATAGACCAAATTGAATTATGATTGGAGATTGGTTATATTTGATATGGAACCGAGAGACCGAGATCCAAAAACCCAGCGAATATCGATTGTATACTCGTTTGTCAAGGGCAGAAGCTGCAGCCAGTGTAGTTAAAAAAAAGGAACCACTTGGCTTGGCATATATCCGGACTGATGTGTGTGATTGACACCATTTTATTCGATGGTTAATTTAATTTGATTGCTTTCGGTAAAATAGATATAGTTGACAATTTTATTATTCTTTTTTGTTATTATTATTATTAAATCGTCAACGAAGGGGGATGTGAAAAATATATAATTGAGTGAGTCATATAAAATGTAGTACGAAGTTTCTTTTTTCTTAGTAATTTGATTTTTGTTGTTGATTTTTTGAGAAAATAAACGTAGACATCTACGAGTATCATCAAAATGAAATTTTGTGGGGAATTTTAGAATAGAGAAGCGGAGTAATTAAATTAAATACTGAAATTTTCATGATTTTCTCAATTAAGTGAAACTGAAAGCTGTAATTTGATTATTTTGTATTTGATGTAGGGATATGGGTGTTTTCTTCCATCGCATCGAAGGAAATAAAATTAAGGAATTTAAACAAGATTTCTTGACACTTTTCACTTCACTTTTATAATTTCTAAATTTTAGGTCAGAAATGCTGCCAATTAAGAGTAACTGTTTAAAGAAATTCTAAGAGTAAAATAAAAAGTTAATAATTAAAAATAGCATCTCTTCTTCATTCGAAAAAAATAAGGTCCAGTGATAACGCCATACGCTAAAGTACCCAACCCAGTCAATCTTTATGCAATAGCGTGTATGTTTGGTCAGACGGTCTTCGATTACATTCTAGAAAATATTGCTTGTTCAAACAGCATCTGAGCCATTAATATTTTATAGATGGATAGATAGATAAATCTTTGTTCATTAAAAACGATACAAAACAATTTACAATAGAAAAAAAATTTCATGGTATTAGAGCCGTCTGCGGGCTTAAAGTCCAAGCGCCCATAGTAAATGTTTGGCTGTGAAAGTACTGTTTCCAAAAATCGTTGATAATTTCTTTAAAATCCAGTTCTCGGAGTAAATCGCTTTCAATGCTCAGGAGAGAAAACTTTGGTATGTGGGGGATTTTGCAAAACGAATCAATAGAGAACGACTTGTTTCGCTTGAAGGATATTTATTTAATAATTTGACAAAGCTGTACATCGATAATGAGAACTAAAAAGAATAACTTTCGGTTTTATCATAATTTTAAAAAACGATTTCTATGTACATTGACACAAGTAAATAAGTGCTTGCAGTTAGGCATAGTGCGATACAAAATTTTACTAACTAGTGTGGAATAAAGTCTAACGAAGCCTATTTATTAAAATTTTCATTTTAAAAATGAGCGCTCTCAAGTACAATTTGTTACCATCAAAACCAAATACATTCTCAATGCAATTTCGAGGTTTGGGAACTTAGCTTTGAAATTTAGATTTTTTGATAGTTCTTTTACTTTTTGTATGAGTCAATCAAAGGCACAAATTGAACCAACTCATTACCAAGACTAAGCTGTAAATCATGCGGATACACTTTCACCAATGGCTCTGTTGCAGCGTGCAAATTTTCAGCATCTATCTTCTCGATGTGATTCAGGAATCCAAATCTCGAACGTAAAGTTTTATAGGCATGCAATCTTTTAGTAAGAGAGACGGATAGCTAGTCAATCACTGGGATGAAGGCGGATACTTTGTATTTTTCCTTGCGTAACAGATTTACGTCTTGTGTTTTCCCGTAATCGAGCGGATTCAACCTCACATTTCTTCTTCTGGTGCACGTCTGTTGTTGTACTTATTCATCAGTACGGGATATTTTTCGGACTACTCCTAGTATTTATCAAAATCATTTCGTTTAGATTCCACGAATGATTTCAATGATTCTAGTGCACGCATTGCCGATTCAAGAATCATTTTCGGGTCTTGAAACATCTTGTTTGTAGCGTTGAATCGCTCCAAGATATCGTTCCAAAATGTTGCAAACAAAGCGGTTTCAAGACCACTCATCTTCTGTTAAAGGTGCGTTGCATCATTCCTCACGATGTCTTTTTGCTCTTTATTGGAAGATATGCTGGTTAGAGCTTCTTCGATTTCCTAATAGTCGTTGACTTAGGTTTGCGTAACTTGAGATCATCAAGACCAACGAATGTCGCTGAGCTTTTTCAAGACTAAAAACTGGCCGCTTTTCTTCTCCGACAATTTCTCAATCAGAATTCGGTGCCGCTCTGTGCTAGCTGAGAAAAACATGTACAAAATCTAAACGAAGTGAAGGCAAAATTAATGTCAAATTCGATAACAGCAACATTAAATTGATTTGAACAAATATTTTTCTTCTGGGTTTCCTATAATAAGCCATTATTTTGTAACTTTGTATAATTTTTTTGTTTTTTAATATTTGATAGTATTGAAATCACATTTTTTTGATAAAATTGAGTTTTCTGACCTACTAGTAAACTACTCTACCTTGAACAATGACATACATTTTGTTTAGTTATGTTCTTTATGCCCTAAACATTTCAAGTATATTTAAAAACACAAAAGTTTCTGTACGGTCTTCTTTTTTAGGTCTCCAATAAATATATACAGCATTCAGTTACTTCCCCTTAATGGCTTTGAACGTGATCACCTAAAATCAAAAGTTTGTTATAAAAACAATTTTTTGCGCATATTTGAGGTTATATTTGTCTCATCCAAAATTTGTTTTTGAGTTTAAATTTGTGTATAGGTACATATTTCATTTTTTTTCTCTGGAACAACAATTCCAATTGTTTCTTTTATAATTTGTATTGATTTGTATACCAAAAGTATTAAAAAAAGAGATCCAGGAACATAGTAATTAAAAATAACTATACTTGATAGTTAATCGTCGTGTAAAAACCCAACTGACTTGGGTGACTATTTTATTCGTCTTTGTAAATTGGGTTTCGGCACTGATTATCTGAACAAATTTGTATGCAGTTATTTTTTCACCAAATTTTACATTTACAAAAAAAAATATTTATTACGTATGAAAAATCACATCAGTCAGGTGCAATCCAGTCCAGGTGTGTCAAAACATTCTTGCAGATAGTGAAAATCTCTGCATACTCCACTGAAGCATTTGACGTGAAACTGCCTGTATAATTTTTGTACTTAGGGACACTGGGACTGTGGACAAGTCGTTCATGGAGCTCTTGTAGATTTGCACAGGCCCAATAAATTAAGTTTTCTTTATTAACCTCACATGAAAATGGGCTTCGTCGCTCATTATCAAAACAGCGTCATCCTTTAAGATGTCCAAAACTGCTTTTGCAAACCTTATCCGTCTGTCATTTGTCTTGTATGAATGTAATTGTAAATCCGTTTGACAAGGGCTGGCTTATGCAGTTTGACCCTGTCATAAATATTTAACGATTTTAAATTTGTTTTTTCTTCACATTATGTACCTCACTAGAAAAAGCTTTTCATTCTCTGACCAAGAGAATTTTATAACTTGTCATCTTTTTCCAAGAATTTCAACCAAATGTCTTAGAACCTGTTTCTATTTATTGTTTTAATTATGGAGTAATTCTTGAAAATTTTAAGTATTTTATTAATGTTTTTTATGTCTAAGTTTCTTTGGTTTTCCTATTAGCTTGCAGATTTTTTTAAATGGTTCTATTTATTTCATTGAGGGAACTCAAAGAGATTATTTAAGGATTTCTTTTGTTAGCCCCCTTTTTACATACAAGAAATATATTAGGGTGGGCTTGAAAAAAGTAGAATGTGATTATTCAAAGTTTACCACATATTTTTTGTGTTGTTTTCCTTACCTAGTAATAATGACACCAATTAATGAGAATCAACTAGAACGAAGTATCCTATCACATAACTTAGATATTAAAAAATATGAAGTTCGTTTTGAACGAGTTCTGATAACTTAAAGGCTGTATGAAGATTCGATAATAAAAGATTATAAACGAAATGTTAATTTGGAAAACGATTCAGTTCTCTAAAAGCACACATGAGGTCAGACTTGGGAAAAAAAATTTAATATAAATAACGTAAAATTTTAGTAAAACCAAATGCTATTTAAAAATTCTTTTTTTGAGTTCTAGTATTAATGCTTAGTTAACATCATTTTACAAACCTTAATTAAAAACTATATATTTTCATATTTTTCAGTCTATGCACTGGGCAACTCCAAAAACCAAAGACCGTATGTTAGAAGAAACTGGCGCTGGTGGAGCCACTGGAGCAACTAGTGGTCTATCAGCTGCTGCTCCAAACCCAGCTCATCGTCGTGCTTCAGAAGGCGGAGCAGCCCTCTATTATGGCAGCCGTAAATCTGAATGGGGAACAGACAACACTGAAGTTGCCAACAAGTTCCGTAACTATGAAATTTAAGTCTTTCCACCACCGAAATATCTACCGCAAAAAAAATTTGTATTTTCTATAAAACAATTTTTATTTCTGCTACAGATATTGGCAAAAATAAAAAATATATATTTATTTTTATTTTATTAATTTAGGAATAAAAACATATATACAAAACCTAACTTGAAAAAAAAAATTGTAGCTGCTAGAATTTATATTATTAAATAAAAAAAAAAAACATATTTTACATGCAAGAAGTATAATTCTAAAAAAAAAAAAAAAACAAATAAAAAATATTTATCTATCAAAGGAAGGTACTTTCTATGTGTATATTTTCTGAATGTTGTTTATTTTATTTTTGTCTAATGAACCAATTTTTAGCACAAAAAATATTGAAAACAAAAAAGTTAAAAAAAATAATATTTAATGTGAAATGTAGAAGACTTGTGTGTACTAGAAAATAAATATATATAAAAAATTAAATAAAATACAAAAAATCAAAAAAAAAGAAGAAATAATTTCAATAATAACTATATACATTATGTAACCTTTCTATATAAAAAAAAAACAAAAAAACATTAATTAAAATAGACAAGAACAAGAAAAAAACTTTAACAAAATATATACATACTTTTAAGTCACCTTGTTAATTACTTATATATACAAAAATAAAAATCATATATCAATAAATGTATAATCAATGTTAAAAAATAAGAAAAAAACAATTAAGAAACTGTAATTTCAATGAAAACAAAAGAAGAAGAAAAGAAAAAGTCGTATCATTAGTTAAGATAACAATTTAGTTAAATATTTTTTTATAAATTATATATATTTAACATATATATAAAAAAGGAGATGAATGGATTTAAAATAAAATTAAATAAAATATTTTTTAAAACATAAGACAATCTCCTAACAAACAAAAAAGAAATACCCTCAAATATAAACAAAAAATGGTGGAAAAAAAACTATATCATAACTTATTAATAAAAAATGCAATTAAAAAATGGTTTCTAATGGAAAAACTACCAAAAAATATATCATTCATTAAAAAATCATTCAGTATTCAAACACAAACAAATATATATGTTACAAGAAATATATCAATTTTTCATCTTCTCACTGTGAGCTGTTAAATGTAAAGAGAATTTTATATCTCAATTCACTCGGTGTCCTTTATTCTCACTCTCTTCAATCTCTTTCTCATACACACATAATACACATTCAATCAAACAAAACACACAAAAGAGATGAGTAAAAAAAAACTTCAAAAAAATAAATATTTATTATAAAATATAAACAAAAATCTATTAAATGTTACAAGAGATAATGTCCTTTATGAATTTCAAGAAATGTTTTATTTTATATGTGTGTGATATGTATCAAAATAAAAATCAAAGAACAAAAACCTATAAACAAAATATTAATCTTTGTTATGAATAATTAAAATTTAAAAGAGAAAAACTGAATTTACAAAAGAAAAATGTTTATGTAACACTGATCGATTTACTATAATAAAAACTAATAAAACAAATCGGAGTAAGATTGCTCCTCGAAATGAAGATCATCATTAGTTTTATTGATTAGCAAGAAGAATACGAGAGCTATAGTTCTTCTACTTCGTTCTTTAAAATAAATAAAACGTGTCCTTAAAATGATTGGCTAGATCTCTTTTTTAAAAGAAGCGTTTACAAAAACATTCTAAATCATAAAAAAAAACTTCGACTCAAAAATATTTTATTTTTCAGAAACACTGCTTCCTAAACTTTTATTTAAACCACCAGGTTTTAAAAGCGTCTGTGAGGAGAATGCGGCCTACATGCCTGTCATATAGGTTAGGTTAGGTTAAAGTTGCTGCGAATTCATAATCCAAAAGAAAAGGCCCATTGTGATACCACATCTATTATTAAAAGACTATTCTCCCAGATGAAGTTTGCGTCTTAATGAAAGAGCAGGGCAAGTGCAGAGGAGGTGAGATATTGTTTCCTGTTCTTCCTCGTCCATCTCCATACAGCTCCTGCAGAAGTCATTTGAGGCTACACCATGTGTCTGCCTATAAGACAGCGTCCCGTAAGGACACCTATTAGGGAGCTTATATGAAGTCTGCTTTGAGATAGCAAGTCTTTAGAGCGCTTTAGGTCCAGTGAAGGCCGTATGAGTTTGTACCGTGTAAAAAGGACGAGGTCTGTTTTTTGAGGATTAATACTAAGTCTGCAGTGATCAGCCCATGTTGTGAGCATATTGAGTGCGTTTTGGAGGAGGTCTCTCAGTGTATTAGGGTGTTTTCCTGTGACGGCGGGAGCAACATCATCGGCATACGCAACCACTATGTAGCCTTCCCTCACAAGTTATATTAGTAGTTCGTTAACCACTATGTTCCACAGGAGAGGAGACAGAACACCACCTTGCGGAGTGCCTCTACCGACAGACCTTTTTGTACAAATATCCCTTATCTAAGAGTTGATGATCCTGCTTTTAAGCATTAGATTAATCAATTCACAGAGTGAGTATTCAACGTTTAGGGTCGTCATAGCAGAAGTGATGGCGGATGTGTCAACGTTGTTGAAAGCCCCCTCAATATCAAAGAAGGCCACCATAGTGTATTCCTTTTTATCTAGGGAGTATTCGATAGTTCTTACCAGAGTGTGCAAGGCTGTTTCTACCGATTTCCCTTTACAGTAAGCATGCTGAGGCATCGATATTCTCTTATCAATGCTATTACGTACATGGATATCAATCAATCGTTCCAGGTGAATGAAAGATGATATGCTAATAGGTCTTGGGTCTTTAGGGTTGACACGCGAGCATTTGCCCGCCTTGGGAATGAAATCTACCTTTACATCTTTCCATGGCTGAAGTATATAGACATGATGGGCAAAGTTATATCAATGGTAAGTTGTAGCTCAGCTGGTACGATTTGATCTGGACCTGGACATTTATAGGGTTTGAAACTATTCAGAGCCCATGTCAATTTTTCATTTGTAACCAGATCTTGAGGAAAAGTTATGATAATACCCGACCCAGGACGATTTGTTGTTTTAACGGACTGGGAGCTATCCAGGAAGAGGGTGTCTAGTAGCAGGTTTAGCGTTTCTTCGCAAGAGTTAGTCCATGTACCATTTTTCTTAAATATATTTATATTCTAGTATATAAGAGCTTTTGAATGTTTTAAAACCCCCAGATTTTAAAAGTGTTTTTGAAGAGAAGGCAGCCAAAATTTCGGTCATATAAATATTTTAATTGAGGAAGTCGGGGGCTTTCGAACGGGACCAATCTTAAGTGATTTCCTAAAAGTTAAACTCCAAGAAAAAACGTATTTTCGGTACGTCTGCAAGAAGAATGCTACCACCTAGATGTATGTCATAAGCATATTAGCTATCAGGGAGTCCAGGGACCTATTTCAATTTTCGGAAAAGTTGAACTTTTGGTGCACTTTTTCTCGAAATGCTGCCACTACGTGCTAGCAGACGAACGTTTCTGTTATCTATCTTTTTGACAAAGACACCGTGTAAGTATTAGTAAAGAAAGTAAAGGCTTGAAAGGAGATTTTGATAAACAAAATTCTTTAATTTATGACTATAGCAATTACTGTGGAAGACTTCTTTACTTGACAGTATGACTGGAGTTGGGTTTAAGAGTATGGTAGGTAGAAATGGCGATCTCAAGTGAACCTAGATTGAGATACAATTAGCGCTGTAGTACGTTTGGCCTTTGATTGAAAGGGATAGATTTATAGAGAAGCTTCATAGCGATTATGTTAGATCCATTTTGTCGCATTGAGAAAAAAGATTAGGTCTCTAATCTTTGTCTCAGATAGCTCATCAAGTTCGTGAAGGAATGCTTTTACAAAGTATTTCATTCTAGTGTTTGCCAAAGCAAGACATATGCAGAGGAAATGGAATATCGTTTCACTTTCCCTTTGGTCCCTACAAGTACGGCAAAAGGTGTTGTAAGAGATACCCAACTTCTCTGCATGAACTCTTATAGGAAAATGTCCGGTACAAACCGTAACAATCCTGGATATGTCTTGCCTTGGCCTGCATAGAAGATCGTTTGTACGGGTTTTATTATAGGTGGGCCACATCTTCCTAGATATAATGCAGTTGGGTAAATATCTCCACCTTCGGTTAGATTCAGTTTGGTAGATAGAAAAGATTTTACCCTTCATAGCACCAAGAGGAATGTTAACCATTTCCGTAAGTGATCTATGAAGGGGCGATCCTTGCCTGCTAGCTCGTCAGCCGGTTCATTTTCCATAATACCACTATGGCCCGGAACCCAGATCAGGGTGACACCGAGGTTAATATTCAGGCTCGCAAGCTCATCGCGACATTGCTGGACCAATTTAGATGAGGATATGTCCGAGTTAATGGTTTTGACTGTCTGTAAAGATAGCCACATTTCGGTTTTGGTTTTGGTTTTGTTTAAGTATCTTACATGCCTCCCTTATTGCCAGCAGTTCAGCCTGAAAAACGCTAGCAATGTCAGAAAACCTAAATGATTTGTCTACATTTAGGGACTCAGAAAAGATCCCACAACCAATTTTAGGAGTGCAGTAGTCAGTGTCTACCGAGATAATATCTGAGGAAATCAATTTCGTAGTGTTGCTGTGACCATAAGGTTTTGTCAACCAGCCATTTGATTCTTTCAGCCTAATAGCGCTGTAGGAAACTATGTATTTAATAAAAAGGTCAATTGGTAGAAGATCCAAAATATCGTTTGAGGCGTCCGTTGGGCAAGTACTCATTTTCCCCTGTGGTGGCCACGCAAGCTGTTCTCTGAACCTTCTTTAGCTTATCAATATTATAGGCTTTGCTAAGAGCAGGCCACCACACAATCGCCCCATATGTTAAGAAATAAAATCATCTTCGACTGAAGTCCCCACTTTTTGCCGAAAGTTTTGCTGCAGGCGTAGAAGGCAACACAGGCCTTCTTAACCCGTACTTCAATATTTAGTTTCCAGTTTAGTTAAGGGTCGAGTATAACTCCCAAATATTTTGCACTGGAAGACAAGGTAGCGTGAAGGGCGGTAATTTAGTTTTGGTGGTAAAGAGCAACAGTTCAGGTTTACTTTGGTTAACTCCTAGTCCACAACTCGTGGCCCAGTAGCTAACTTTCTTCAAAGCTGACTCCGTGATTTCACTAATCACAGAGGTGTACTTTCTTGACAGCAATAGCACCAAATTATCCGCATAAGCTACCGCCTTCACTCCACATCTCTCTAATTTTATGATAATTGTATCCATGACCAGAACTCATAGAAGAGGAGAAAGGACACCACCCTGGGGTGTTCCCCTGCTCACGTGTTTTGTTGCGATTGTATTGCCTAGAGTGGCTGGAATCCTCCTACCACTGAGCATGGAAATAATCCATTCTCGAATGAAGTCTTCTACACCGAACTTAATGAGCGATTCTTCTATGGATTCGGTAAGGACGTTGTTAAAAGCACATTCTATGTCTAGGAAGGTGGCAAGAGTAAATTCTTTATAATAGATTGTTTGTTCTACAGTACGCACTACCTCATAGAGGGCAGTCTCCGTTGATTTTCCCTTAAGATAAGCATGCTGAGAGCTTTCGAGAGGTCGTCCGCACACTTAATTACCCTATACCCCCTGAGCATCTCGCCAGAGTCAAAACTAGGGTAGGGGCCCTCACTGTTTGATATAGTGTATGAAAAGAGAGCTCGCCCTCGATAGAGTTCCACACGTTCAGCAGACCTTTGCTGTTTTTGTAGATCTCATCCACAACTACTACGTGGAGGTCATCCCTGACAACCTCACTAAGAGTACGCAGTTGCGCTGCTCCAGAAGATGGTGCTTTCACTGGCTTTGCCCGGTCGTCAAGCTTGCTCTTTTTCTGAGACGTGCAGATCTCTACCTGAGATCTGTTTTTTCGCTTAACGGCCTTTTCTCGGCTGGCCAGAAAAGGCCAGCGTCCCTCTCATAAATCACTCCGGTCTCTTCATTTTTGGCAATCTTGGCAAGAATGTGAGACGCCGTTTTGAAGCTGTTCCTGAGAAGAGCGCTTTCTGAGGGTTTCGGTTTTGTATACGGTTTAGGAAGTATAGGAGTTCTATGAATAGCACTGCCTATACTTCCTGTGGTTTTGGGTTGCGCACAAGTGCTGGAACTACCAGCGCTAAATGAGCTCCCCTTCAAAGTTTCCCCTCTTGACAACGTGCAAGACAACTGTGGTGATCATTACAGCCCGGCACCCACTGGGAGGGTTTGAAACGAGGATTTTTGCCAGGCGTTCGAGGGTATACTGATGAACTTACCTGAAGGTGCGAGTAATATGGTCAAATTGTCGAATGGAATAAATGCAACTGTCTTTTTAGTTATATCATAAGCCATTACAAGAAAAGATAAGACAAAGAACAATTCGACAGCACTCATGCGATGTAAGTAAATCAACGTTGTTATTTTCAACAATAATATTGAAAGTTTTTTCTCTAAAACTGTTCAAAAGAGCTTTTGTTTTGGGGGTGATTCAACTTTTTGGGTAAAGATTGGACAAATGTTGCTCTCTGTCTACTTGGTAGGTGCTACGGTTCTTCAATCGCTTCAAATCAGCAAAAATAGTTTAAGGTCCCATAAGAAGTTATTGTAATCAGTGTGATTACTTGAATAGAACTGTTAGACAGTTCTCAAAAGTATCTAAAATCTAAATCAAAAGTTTTAAAATATATGTCTGTTTGAACGTTTGAATCAACGTTCGTTAGTCTGTACTTCGTAGGTATGTATGTTTGAAAATCTGCAGTACGAATATTGATGTTTAATTCAACTTTATTTCTCTTAACAAAATATTGGATTTAACTTATACGATAAAAGTAAAGAACAAAACAGTTAACAGTTTTTCTTATATAACAAAACAAAACATTTCAAACTAATTTTCTGAGACGTCACGAATATCTGAATAAGAAATAGCTCAAGCTTAAAGTAAGTATTGCATACTTTTCGAAGCTCACTTAATGATAATGTGACATTTATAAATAAAATGCACGACTGGGTCACGAACTTCTTAATGTGTATAAAGAGTCTATTTAAAATTATTTACTATATTTTTAAATTTAAAAATATACCTAAAAAATAAGTTTTCCTCTAAAAATTGATAAACCTCAAAATCACCGTAATTTATAAATTTTTCTTTATAAATCGTATTCATAATTATTCACATTTTACCTTTGATTTTTGTACAAAAATGATGACTTGTTTTTTTTTAAATGAAAAAAAAAAATGTTTCATCATAAAATTTATTAAGATAGCTTGCGCAAAAAGTTATTGAAATCAGTTCATTAGTTCTTGGGAAAACTAAAAAGCAATACAAGACTTATATGGGTTAACCTTCTGGAGCAATGTACAAATATTTTTTTTTTTAATTGAGAGAATTAATGTTAAGAAAAAAATGTAATAAAAATAAATCGGGTAATTTTTGCAAAAATTGTAGCTATTGTTTTTTTTTTTTTAAATGTGTATGGATTGCTATTTTTAGCTTTAAAAGAAATGATAATAAAGCATACTTGAATCTGCTCTAAACCTTATTTTGGTTTTACCTTAATAGATCAAGTAGGTTGGGATGTAGGGAAGAGGACCAAGGGTGCATCCAGACTTATAATCAGTGGGGGGTTATACACTAAACATAAAAATAAGTTTCTGAACAACACTCAACGTTCCTTAATGTACCTCAAAGGAGGCTGACACATTTTAAATAAAATGATGTGTAACTTGACCTGACATTTTATTTCGAGATCTTAAGTGACAACTTTAATTATTAGATTATTTGAGAACACTATTCCACAGCAAACATATTTTCCAACTATTTAATTTAGTCGACTCCTAATATTTAAAATTCCAACAGGACTCTTAATACGACATATTTAACTCTTAAATATAAATAGAATAGTTAGAAGAGTTTTTGGTGCATTTTACGCAGAATTGTTAGAAATTGTAAATATTTTGAAAAATGTTTGATTGGAGCTGATGCTAGAAAACAAATTCTAAAAAAATACTGTTTTGCGTGAACCTTTTGAAAGTATTTTGCTCTTAAAGGAAACAACAAAATTTAAAAATTGTAGAGGAACAAATGTTTGGTCCTTGAACTTAAGGAAAAAGCTATATTTATGTACATAATTTACCTAACAATTGGGAAGAAAATTTAGAATATTGTTACACTTCAGTTCTCGAGAGATTCAAGGCCTTTAAAATTAACTTAATAGATATGAAACGTTCATTATGTTTTTCAATTAGCTTTTAGTTTAAGGAAAGTCGCCATTGCTGATTTTTGGTATATTTAAACGGTGATTTTTTAAGAGCTTGAGAACTTTAAAAAAAAAGAACGCATAAAATTTTCAAAATCTCATCGATTCTTTATTTGAAACGTTAGATTGGTCCATGTAGTACCCGTGGCATGATGGTTAGAGCGTTGGACTGTCATGCAAGGGGTCTTGGGTTCAATCCCTGCCTGTGCCTGTGATTTGATTTTGAGATTGGTCCATGACATTTACTTTTTGAAGATAATTCCATTTAAATGTTGACCGCTGCTGCGTCTTAGGTGGTCCATTCGGAAAGTCCAATTTTGGGTAACTTTTTCGAGCATTTCGGCCGGAATAGCCCGAATTTCTTCGGAAATGTTGTCTTCCAAAGCTGGAATAGTTGCTGGCTTATTTGTGTAGACTTTAGACTTGACGTAGCCCCACAAAAAATAGTCTAAAGGCGTCAAATCGCATGATCTTGGTGGCCAACTTACCAGTCCATTCCTTGAGATGAATTCTTCTCCGAAGTTTTCCCTCAAAATGGCCATAGAATCGCGAGCTGTGTGGCATGTAGCGCCATCTTGTTGAAACCACATGTCAACCAAGTTCAGTTCTTCCATTTTTGGCAACAAGAAGGTTGTTAGCATTGAACGATAGCGATCGCCATTCACCGTAACGTTGCGTCCAACAGCATCTTTGAAAAAATACGGTCCAATGATTCCACCAGCGTACAAACCACACCAAACAGTGCATTTTTCGGGATGCATGGGCAGTTCTTGAACGGCTTCTGGTTGCTCTTCACTCCAAATGCGGCAATTTTGCTTATTTACGTAGCCATTCAACCAGAAATGAGCCTCATCGCTGAACAAAATTTGTCGATAAAAAAGCAGATTTTCTGCCAGCTTTTCTAGGGCCCATTCACTGAAAATTCGACCTTGTGGCAGATCGTTCGGCTTCAGTTCTTGCACGAGCTGTATTTTATACGGTTTTACACCAAGATCTTTGCGTAAAATCTTCCCTGTGGTCGAATAACACAAACATTTCACGGTCTTCAGCAACACTCTCAGAAACAGACGCAATATTCTCTTCTGTACGCACTGTACGCATTCGTGTGGTTGGTTTAATGTAAAATAAAGTAAACTGAGTACGAAACTTGGTCACAATCGCATTAATTGTTTACTCACTTGGTCGATTATGTAGACCATAAATCGGACGTAAAGCCCGAAACACATTTCGAACCGAACACTGATTTTGGTAATAAAATTCAATGATTTGCAAGCGTTGCTCGTTACTAAGTCTATTCATGATGAAATGTCAAAGCATACTGAGCATCTTGCTCTTTGACAACATGTCTGAAATCCCGCGTGACCTGTCAAATACTAATGCATGAAAATCCTAACCTCAAAAAAATCACCCTTTATATTCATGTTTAAATGTCAGTTCTAGAGCATCAAGGCAAATTCACAAAAAAATATATAAATCTTTCATTGTTGATCTCTTATTCTTAAGAACCTGGATATTTGCTCTTTTTTTTTAGAAAAGATCTTATGAAAATAATTTAAAGTTAAGTTTTTCCAAATTCTAAAAAAAACAGTAAAGCGCTTGTTGGCAATAATACGTTAAACTACTAACAAATCTTAACTGTATTAACTTATACAAATCAACTGTATTTGCTTTATGTCTTGTATGGCCCCCTTGGATCATCCATTGGTCAAAAGTTGTTGAGTTTGTGCTGCAAGATTGGAATAGGACTGAACTTTTGATTTATATTATGTTCTTGATCGAGTCCTCAAGTAAAAGTTGTACTTTTAGCAACAAAAGTTTAAAATAGTAAAATGCAAATTTTATGTTCCTATATAAAAATATCAACTAACGCAACAAGATAAGTTTATAATTTAGTGGAATTCTTAGGAAACTAAAAGAATAACCTATCTGAGATGTCGTGACCTCTAGCTCCACCTCCCTGGATCCACAATTAGAGATGACAGAAAGACGGACGAAATCAGGGGACCCACTTTTCTCGACTTCTCTGCCATCGTAATATCATGTTCAATTAAAATCTCGAGTTCGATTTTTTTTACGAATGAACTCCTATCTCTCCGTTGAATTCGTATATCTGATTAAAATTTGTCATTATCACATCAGATTTTATAAATATTACCATTTAATAGGTTAGGTTGGAGTGGCTGTCCAGATGTCATTGACGCACGTAGACCTCAAGGGTCCATTGTGATACCACTAATGAGGTTACTCATGGGAGAGTAATGAACTTAAACAAACCATTTCGTACTTTTAATAAAGTTAAAGAGACGTTTTGTGTCAATCGTTGCCAGTTCACTGGTGTTATCGAAGAAGGGATTACCGAGAAAGTTATTCCTTTTAATAGAGAGTGCCGGACATGTACATAGAAGGTGTTGGACCGTTTCCTCTTCCTCCTCGTCCATGCAGCTTCTACAGAAGTCATTTGTATAGAACCCTAGCCAAAGAGCATGTCTTCCTATGAGGAAGTGTCCTGTTATTACTCCAATTGTGGAACTTATACTTTGTCTGCTCAGTGATATCAAGCCTTTTGACCGTTTTAAGTCTATACTTGGCCATACATATTTGCTTGGTTGCTAGGCAGGTGGTACTCTGTGACCATCTAGCATTTGTTGATTCTAGAGCATATTGCTGAAGAAGATATTTGCATGTAGCAAGTGGTGTTCCTATGTTATGTTTTTGTCTAGCATGAGGCAGAAGTGTTCCGTTTTTGGCGAGCTCATCGGCTTTGCAATTTTCCGGAATGTCTCTGTGGCCCGGCATCCAAATGAGGTGAATGTTAAACTGTTCCGTCATCTCATTCAGAGATGATCGACAATAGCGGACTGTTTGAGAGTTTGTGGAGACAGACGCGAGAGATTTAAGAGTGGCTTGGCTGTCTGAGAAGATTCGTATATCCTTACAAGATATAACGTTTTCTTTGAGCCAAGATAGTGCTTCTTTAATCGCCATTACTTCGGCCTGAAAAACACTGCATTGATTGGGAAGTCTATAGGATAGACTGAGATTCAGTTGTTCTGAAAAGATACCACTTCCAACTCCGCGATCGGTCTTTGAACCGTCAGTATAGAAGTGTACCGCATTGTCTTCCAGGGGTCTTAACAGGAGGATCTTGAAGGGATGGACACATGGAAGCTTTTACCGAATACCATTTTTGGGGTGGTATAGTCTAAGCGATCTGGGATAGATCTGAAACTGTCTAGAATAGTAGTATGTCCAGTATTGTTACTAGTCCATTGAGAGGTGGCTCTAAGCCTCACACATGAGTTGGCTGCCACCATTTTGGAGAAGATGTCAAGAGGTGTTAGGTTTAAAAGCACTTCCAGTGCTGCGGTTGGAGTACCCGTGGCATGATGGTTAGTGCGTTGGACTGTCATGCAAGGGGTCTTGGGTTCAATCCCTGCCTGTGCCACCTTAATTTAAAAAAATAATTTTCGCGGGTACTGCCTCTTGCGAGGAATTGACAAATCCTTCAAGAGTAATTCTTGTCATGAAAAAGTGCTTTCTCAAACTAGCCGTTCGGATTCGGCCTTAAATTGTAGGTCCCTTCCATTCCTGACAACAGTACTCGCACACAGGAATGGTTGAGAGTTGTAAGTCACTAGGCCCTGGTTCACAACGGACTGTTGCGCCACCCCATTTGATTTGAGTGCTGCGGTTGGTGTTGAGCGAATTGCTCCTGTGATGCACATACCTGCTGACCGCTGGACTTTAATGAGCTTATTTAGATTTACCTCTTGTCCAGTGCGGTCCATCATACGACAGCTCCATAAATGAGTATCGGTCTGATTACCGAAGTGTATAGCCAGTGGGTTATTTTTGGGATGAAGCCCCACTTTGATCCTATGGCCTTTTTACAAGTAAAAAGCGCTACATTAGCCTTCTTAACTCTTTCATCAATATTTGCCCTCCAATTTAGTTTTTTGTCTCAAATAAGGCCTAAATATTTAGCTTGGTCGGAAAAGCTTAATGGAATTAATCTAATCTTGGGTGGGCTAATCTTTTTATCTTCTCGAAAAGAGTATTAATTCTGTTTTATGTGGATTGACGTCTAATCCACATTGCCTAGCCCATTTTGTTAGCCTATTTAAGGCATTTTGTAGGAGTTCCGAGAAAACTTGGGGGTGCTTCCCAGATACGGATATTGCAACGTTGTCAGCATAGGCAATCACCTTGAAACCCTCAGCTTCCAATGATGTAAGCAGGTCGTTTATTACCATGTTCCATAAAAGAAGCGAAATCACCCCACCTTGGGGAGTGCCTCGATTCACCGACCTGGTGGTAGTAAAACTTCTCATGCTAGAAGTTATTGTCCTGCTTTTGAGCATGAGACTTATATGATCTATGAGTGATTACTCATCAGCATTATTTAATGCTAAATACAACCAAAAACGGGTTTTAAAGGCTAAGTTCAAACAAACAATATCCCTTGACAATTAATAAAATTTTGGTTTTTGCAAAGTTTAAATCGTTTTAGTATTTCATATAGAAATTTGTACCTAGTTATGAGATCATTTATGGGTCTTAATTTAGCTATATCTACAGTTTGAAAAAAAATTTATAACCGTTGATTTTTTAAATTGTATGACTTATGAGATTTTTTTCCAAAAATATATAAGATACTGAACATTTTTGAAAAAGCAGATTTGAAAAAATACTTTCTGAACTTACATATCGTGGCAAATTCTAATATATATATTTTTTCGAATAATAAAAAACTTGAAGATAGATAGATAGATTGATTTTGTAGTCAGATTCTTACTAAAGCAATCGAAGCCAAAAATTGATTGCCAACTACATTACCTTTCAAATCGGTGTTAATTGAAAAGAAACCGTAAACTTTAAACTTACATCTGCTTTAAGGATCACAAAACTCAAAATTCCAAGATACATCCATCACGTTTATTTGACAAAAACATTTTCTCAAAGTTTTTACAAAATTAATGTGTTGTTTGTTTTTGCACTTCTTGTAAGAAAAATTGTCTGTTGGATTGTACTAAAATGTTTGCAGATGTCAATAACGTCATTCTTCGTAGTTCAAAATTATTATATAAAAAATATCATCTTTAGATGTATGTAGATGTTGGAACTGTTTACTTTTTTGTAGAATTTTTATGTACGGACAAATCACCAGCCAATTATTGATAGAACCACGCAATGAATTTTTTGAATGATTTTATTTTTCATCTGTCACTATCCCCAGAAGTATGCAAGTTATAACAGAAGGCTGCAGCACTTTTCGGTGGTTTCACCAATCGTCTGATATAAATAAATGCTCTTTCTTCACTTTGTTTTATATTTTACAGCTGTCAATTAAAATTCCAGGTTCCTATAAATTTGGGTTTACCTTCAACTAAAGCAACAAATCAAAACATAAAACAGAACTGTTGTAATGTGATTTCCTTTCTCCTCACTTTTGACAAAACTCACGCTAAAGAAATTATTATAATGATGTAATGCCCCCGAAACCATAATTCGCAAGCTGATGCCTTTCTGCAGTTTCCATGCTTTAAAGCCGTCATGTAAGTTCTTCTTTCATCAATGGTTTCCAGGATTCTATCTGATGTCTTTTTTCTCTTGATGGTATTGGTCTTCCTCTTGTCAAGGAACACAAATTGGCTGGTCCTATGATTTGACACTACAGAATTATTTCCATTCAATATTTTGGCACGTGACATTTTGTCGGACGCCAGTTGAATGAATTTTTCTATTTCCGAATCATAAATGACATCGTGGCATAACAGAATCAAAGGATCCCCATATTTCTCATGTGATTCTTCAAAGGAAATCAGCAACAAAAACGGATGGATTTCGAAGAGATAACCACAACGCAGATAACGTTGATGTGATGGTAAAGAATTAATATGTCCACTACATGTTTGGTGATGATAGACAAGCTCGAAGCCCGGGGTGTCTGTGATAATTGTAATCAAGTCATCTGGTACCTACTGGTTAAAATCAATAAACAAAATTATGTTTACATTTTTGCTAACGACACAGTTCTGAGCACCTATAACTCGTGTTCATCCTCGACATCCTTTGAATTCGAGCCTAATTGATGCTGAGTGTAATTGCTTTGGAGTTCCAATATTCTCATGTCGTTTGGAAGCAGAATCTTCAATTCTTGTGAAATTCTTCAGCACCCCTAAAGTCTCCTATGTGCGACATTTTAGGAAAAATGGAAGAACACTTTCACTTCACTTAACATTACTCCTCGCTCTTTTCTCTTCACTGATACCTACCCTATTCGAATTTCAACCCAGCTTACATCTCCAGAACATCGGTTATTTGAAATTTATCATCTATTAAAGTCGACTTGATGTGCTCCTTACTTGGGCTGCTATGTATGGCTTGCGACAGCAATGCGTGTGCTTGAAGTAAATTTCTTGTTTTCATGGCAACTTTGCCAAAATCAAAGCAATCTTTAGCTCACAACTCGCTGATGTGATGCTTCAATGAAATCCGGAAAAAACCGAATAATGATGTTGAAGACGATAACAAAAAAAATGTTAAAGCTTCACATTGTTTATCTATTATAGGGAACATAGAACTCGCATTATCCTTACTTGTACTTGATGCCACCTAGGATACCTTTTGCCACATCTTTGGTGCCTAATCGATAGACATATTGAATGCGAAACACCCCTTTTATGGCTCTGTAGTATTCATGATCTCTAGAGGGAGTGTAATCACTTTTGAATTTATCGACGCTTGAAAGAATGCCTATAGATAAAAAGAAACAAATAAATATGGTGTAAATATGGTAGGCCTTATTTTAAAGGTTTAAGGAGAGTTGGTATGAAGACTCAAGGAACCACACTTCATTTTTGAGATAAGGAAACATGTGTCTTTTTACTTTACAGCTGTCACAGTAATTTTAGTTTCTAAGTTGCCACAGGGATTCTTTTCACACTTAGTTTCCTCCGGTTTCATGATCCATTAAATTCCTCAGCTTCTCCCAATCCAGCGATAGACGCTTCATCGTCAAATACGTGTTAATTGGGTTCTTGAAATACTCTGCAATGGGTTCTTCATAAAGCAGAATGTTTGATTCTTTTCGAACAAAGACAGTTTTCTGAAATTGTTTGTATTTTGTTTTATATTTTATTTCTATCTATTTCTAGGCTGAATTTTCTTTTCCCATTTATTCGCCTTACTTCTTGAGATAATCCAATTTATTTTCCTTGAGTGTTATGAATTTTTGCATTTCTCGCCAAAGAAATTGTTCATAGTCAACTAATTTTGAAAGCCAGTAAATAGATGAACAAAATTCACAACTTGACAAAGTCGCGAATGTCACCACCGCCGCCACCGTTATCCAAATAAATAAAATAACTTGGCTAAACGAATTGTTTTTTCTTCCAAAGACTTTTGATGTTGTCCTTTTGATAACTTTTTTTTATTTTATAACAAATTTTTAAAGTCAAGTCAAACTTTGTAAGTTTATATTAGGAATGGAACTAGAAAAGTGGTTTGATGTAGCATGATACACACAAAGGAGGGTTTTGCAAACCAAAAACAAATTTGTCGGAGGAAATTGTCGGAGGTTAGACCGCCAAACCAGTCTGAGGAAGGAATTTAAATTTTTATGAACATGCATATTTAGAATGAGCTCGAGGATTATGGTTCCTCACCAAAAAGCTGTGAATTAGGGCAGGGAAAGTGTTTGGTGCTTTGAGTAAAAACCTTTGAGAACAAATTGGGTCAAAAAATTAGGAAAAAAGGTATTCTATAGAAAAAAAAACAAAAACAAAAGCAATTTAAATACCATAAGTATACGCCACAGTTTAACTTATAAAAACAATTCATTATCACTTTTGCATTTCATGTTAATCAATGTTAAAGAGGTGTTTTAGCTTTAAGAGAAGTTTCGATGATTATAGCCTTTGATGGGGAATGTCAAACTGTGCTGAAATTTGTATTCAGTGTGGTTTGGCAATTATTTACTGCCAGCAAAAAGGGTTTTAATTATTTTTAAAATCTCATAGAAAGTTATTACAATCGGTCCGATTTGTCGAATTTTAAATTTAGATATTTTTCGCCTTTTCAAGGTCTATCAACAACTAGCAGCGATATCGACTTCAAAAAATTTTACAGTAGAAATTTAAGAAAAAAAAGTGATTTTTTTGTATTTTCATCAAACTAATTAAATCTTATGAAAATATTAGTTGTCAACATTTAGTAAATTGTATTATGAAAATCAAATCTATATACAAATAAAAACTTTCAAGAAATGCTACTAAAATTGGTGTAAACTGGTTTTCGACCAAAAATCTCAAAAAGTAGCTTTTGAAATTAAAATATTTCATC
Organism: Eupeodes corollae; assembly: GCF_945859685.1. NCBI lineage: Eukaryota > Metazoa > Arthropoda > Insecta > Diptera > Syrphidae > Eupeodes > Eupeodes corollae. Next base: position 18,875,800 of record NC_079147.1, on the reverse strand, counting down.
ATTATACAAAATATGTTTGGTAATTTTTAGTTAAATTTTTTGGAAAATTCAACTGAAAACTTTCTTACCAAAATACAAAACCAACAAAAACAACAAATGATAAGAAATGGTTTTCGACTAGAGTATTATGAAAACAATAAAAGATATTACCTTCATATTTTTTTAAATTACACAAAATATTGGTATGAATATTTTGTTTAGGTTTTAAGCAAAGCAAATCAACAGACGGAATGGAAAGTTATAAGTGTGGGTTGAAAATATTTCATCTCTTCAAAAATATCGTTGAACAATTTTTTTATTTTATTGTTCTTAGTGATAAAGCTCATTTTTGGTGCAAAGACAATACAAAAGTCCTTCATTGATAAGAATAATATTCACTTAAATTGACAATTTGGATCATTATTGTTTCGAAATGAGGAAGCAGCTGCCGTTATGGTGAATCAAGCCAAGAACGAAGCTTAACCATGAATTTATAGCAAAATCAATTTACTGTTAACTGACCTCCTAGTTTATATGACTTAACGTCTCCCGATAACTCTTTATATGGGGCTACCCATTTACTAAGAATTTTGAATTGAACTTTCTCCCCCACTTGCAATGAACGGGATTGTTTGCATTCCAATTAAGAAGGTTTTGGATAATATGGAAATAAAAGCATCAATTCGTATTCTAAGTTTTCTGCTCAGGTAGAGTTCAGCTGTTGATTTTCCACAGGCGAGGGGTGTAGCGTGTTATCGTAACAGTATGTTCTGTATTTTTGGTGTTGAGCGTTTGTATATTTCTTTCGGCAAGTTCATTTGTTGCAGGATGTTCAGGAGCATTAAATTTTTGAAAATGCCGTAGTTTGAACAAAATGAATGAAATTCATCGCTTTGAAAAATTGAAGCATTGTCGGATACCATAACATGAGGATATCCATGAGTTGAGAAAATATGTTGAAGTAATTGTATGGTACTTGAGCTAGTTGGAACATCTTTGATTACTTTGACTTCTGCCCATTTTGATTTTGCATGAATACAAACGAGGAAGTAGAAATTTTGGAAAGGTCCAGCGTAATGGATGTGCACTCGTTCCCAATTTTCTTGAGGTGTACCCAAGTAATCCCTGTTAATTGCACAATTTTCGCAGTTTGTTACTGACCGCTTGATGCCCTTGTCAATATTATTCCTAGTCAGACAAGTTGTTTTATCTTAGTGATACCCAAGTGTGTTTCATGAAGTTCTGTCAGAATTTTTGAGCGTAAAGAATGTGGAATTAGAATTTATCTTTTCGGAAAATGATACCATCTTTGAGTGTCAACTCGGAATCGGTTGAATTGTAAAATTGTTTCATTGTAAAAACATCGACTTCTTCACCAATTGATTGATCAGCTGTGAATTTAAGGTATTATTCTGGAGATCGAGATAAGCAATCGACATTCTGGTTACTTTCCCCTGGTTTGAATTGAACAGAATAATTGAATCCGGATAGAAATGAAGCGTATCTGAGAAGTCGAGCTGAAATCATCTGAGGCAATGCTTTATACAGATGAAGAATGCTCGACAAGGGCTGATTTATAAAAATGAGTAACTACGAAAATAATAGCAAGGGCTTCGCGATCCAGCTGGCTATAATTATGTTCGGATTTCGTCAGAGAACGTTAAGAGTAAGGTATGGGTTTTTCAATTCCATTTAAAGTATGACTCAATACGGCAGCTAATCCATGAGGACTGCCATCATTTGTTAGAACGACAGGCAAGGTAGGATCAAAAGGCAGGAGGACTCGGTCGCTGCATAGTTTGGTTTTGAGTTTGATGAACGCTGACTCGCATTTTGAAGACCAGTACCAATTTTGTCCTTTCTGGAGAAGACATCGCAGAGGGTGTGACATAGTTGAGAAATCCGGGATAAATCAAGAGTAATATTTAACAAGACCAAAAAACTTTTTTACATCATCAGGTTGCGAAGGAGAACGCATATCTGGTATAGCAAGTACTTTTTTCTGGAGATTTACTTATTTTGTTGAATTCAATAACATGTCCCAAAGAACTTATCTTTTGTTGTAAGAATGAACATTTTTTGATATTGATGTTGAGGTGGTATTTAGTGAGCTTGTGTAGACATGCAACAAGGTTTTGAAGACATTCGTTTCGTGATGGACCGTGGACAATTATGTCATCGAAATAAGCTTCAACTCCTTGAAGTCCTTTGAGAATTTTACATAGTATTCGGTTGAAATCTGAAGGTGCGATCATGATTCCAAAATTAAGACGGTTCATGCGCTATGTGCCTCGATGTGTTGATATGGTTTGAATTTTTTTACTTTCTTCGTCAAATTTCAAATGTAGGTAAGTTTTGTACAGGTCTAACTTGCAAAAATATTGAGAATTCCGTAGGCTGTGTAGAATGTCATCAATTCATCGAATCGGATGGTTAGCTTGTACTAAAATTTCATTGAGGCCACGCTTGCAGTCCACACAGAGACGTACTCCACCATCAGGTTTCGGTAACGCCACCAGAGGAGAACCCCAGTCACTTGCAGAAACTAACGTAATAATTCCATTTAAAGTGAATAAACTTCTTTGTCGACTCGTTCTCGTAGAGCATAGGGCACGTTTCTTTCTCTAGTAAAAATTGGTTTGGCACCATCTCTAAATTGAAGAGAAACTTGAAAATCTGGAACACAACCGACTTTTTCTTCAAATATTGCAAAAAAAAAAGGTTTAAGAATGTCATCGATTGAGTTGTTTAGTTGAATTTGAAGCACAGTTGACGGGTTTAACATATTTGAATCAATTGCCTCGAGTTCGATACCTAGACCTCTAATCTATTGTCTTCCTAGAAGAGCATCATGACCATCTGGTACAATATGTAACTCACCAATTATCTCTTTTCCTCCGTAAGCAACATAAAGCGAAAGCTTTCCTAGTGGTTTGATAATATTTCCTGAGTATGATCGAAAAGCAACTTGGGATTTGGTCAATGGTAGGTTTAAATTAGGATGCCGATAATCATTTTCGGCTATAGAAGTGAGTGTTTTGAACTTGAATTTACTTCGAATTTTGGAGTCTTATTGTTGAGAGTCACTTCAATGAGGTATTTGTCGCAAATGTTGATTTTGAATAAATCCACTATTTCGTTTTCAATTAATTCTAACTTGTAGAGTCCATACTGCTCAGCTGAATCGGCACAATCTTGGACATTAACGGCATTCGCAGAATGTTTGCTGGGATTTTTATTTTTAGATAAAAGTGTGAAAGACATACTTTTGAAACATTTGTTGATCTGGCAAGAGGAAACTTTGTGATTGTTTCGTCCACATCTTAAGAAGCAGTTTCTTACACCCAGGTTCTGTATGACTATGGGCTGTTATTTGAAGAACACATGTCAAAGAAAGTAATGTTGAAAACCACCACATAAAAACAATATTGGCGACAAAATACAGCCCTGAATGACTCCGCTTCGGATTTCAAAATCATCTAACAACATACCATCGTGTAGAACGTGACACTTGGATCCATTACGAGTATATGCTGCTTTAATAATAGCAATTAGTTTTTCTGGGATGCCTCTCCTTCGCAAAGCTAACCAGGTATACTCCCTGCTAATGCAATCAAAGACCTTTTCGAAGTCAGTGAACAGTAGGTGTAGTGGTGAGGGATATTTAATGAACGGTTTAATAATGATCCGTAGGTTGTTAATATGATAAATACTAAACGATCCAGCGCGGAATCCTGCTTGTCCGGCATCAAGTGTGACCTCAAGGCGTGCTCTGATGCGTTCCAATATAACTTTTGCAACTATTTTGGCAACGACTGGTAGAACACAAATTCCTCTCCAGTTTTCGCACCTTGTGAGATCTAGTTTGTTTGGAAGATTGACTATAATTCCCTTCTTCCACTCATGGGGGAAGCTTTCGGTGGTCCAGGCTTCTTTTAAGAGCGGATAAAGCAGTTTGGCGCTGCTTGTAAAAGCTCTGCGGGAATTCCATCAGGTCTTACCGATTTGTTGCTCTTAAATGTTTTAGTTGCGGCAACGATCTCATCTTTACTGGGTAGTGCGGTGCGGATTAATTTTAGTTTCTTCAGGCGCTTCAGAATTTATCGGCTGCACGTTGTTTGCAAACAATCGGTTTAAAAGAGAGGAAAAGTGTTCTTTGCGCCTTCTGACTTGCCTATCTTTCGAACTTATCACAGTATTGTCTGCTTCTTTCACCAGGTGTTGCTTTGAGCTGTGTGTACCGGTCAACTGTTTGTTGTTCGAGTAGCTGTACGTAATTTAAGGGTAGCTATCATTAAGTAGTGGTCACGTGTAAGTCCCATATCGGCGCCTCTTCTGTTTCGTACATCTAAGAGAATGCTTCTAAGGCGTCGACTAATCGCAAAGTAGTCAATTTGGTTGGCAGACGCTTGCTTGTATTTCGACACCCAGCTAATTTTATGACAAAGTTTGTGCTCAAACATAGTGCCACCAATCACAAGTCTATTGGCGTTGCTGAAGTCAATGAACCTCTCACCATTATCATTGCAATTTGGACTCAAATATCTTTTCAAAAATTTGAGATATTGGCCATAATTTAATTTTACCTTATATTAAAAACCGTCAACATAAACAACCATCGAATTTTCCTTATAACTTTAAAATACCCTATTTATAACCATAGCATTTGATTTGCTAGCTAAAATAATTCGCACATTGAATAAACTAAGATAAGTAGCCATTAAGAAATATATACGTCAATAACTTTTACGTTTACTAAAACTAAACTATTTTAATCTCCTCGTGCTTGTCGTTTCTAATCATAAAGTTAGTTGCACGTTTTAATTTTTCTTATCCATACAAAATTGTTGATAGCTCTTAACTGATTTTCTTCTCAGTCCTTATCTTAAACTCTCTATAATAATACATAAAAGATTCTCAATACATTTAAGGGGAACTATTTTTATATCTAAAGTCTCATTATGTTGCCCTTGGAGTACATAATAAGTTTTAATTGTATTCGATAGAACCCTCGAACGACAAAAGACAAATCGTTGTTCATTGATTCCAAGAAGTGCCACATAAATGCATTTGTCATGTTTAAAAAAAAAAACCTTTTATCTTCAATTTATTGATAAGACTATTTTGTAAGATAAAAGGTAAAATACAAACAGAGTTCTCTTGTGAACTATCAAAGCAAGCAAGAAGATGAGTAGCACTTGAGAAATCAAGTCTTCAAAAGAGCTGAAATCATTGTTAATTAGTTAATTAAAAATCAATCAAGCACATTCGACTATTTCAATAAGTGGTAACCTTTTAAGTAGGAGTTTTTTCTTTAATTTTATTTATTTTCAACTTGGCAAACAAGAAAATTCCAAAAATATCACATTTTACTTATTTTGAATAGAAAACAATATTTATTTTACATTTCACGTGGGCAAGGTCGTCTAAACATTTGCTCCTTCTCACGAATCCACTTGTTGCAAACTTCAAAAAAGAGAGAAATCGTATTTGTATTCATATTTTATCTGTTTCTGTGTTTAAAAATCTTACCCCATTTGGAACCAACAATGACAGGACATGCTGCATGTAGCGTATTCGGATCGCCCTCACCCCTGGTATTCAAATTGTGCCAAAAGATACAAGCACCTTTCTTTGGGAAGACGCCAAGTTGAACATTAGGAAATACTGTAGCACCTCCTTGTTTCACATCACTCAACTGTGTACACAAAAAAAGCTTAAAAAAGTCAAAACTCAAACAATTTAGAGGAAGGACTCACATAAAACATAGCTGTAGCTATACGATCTCCTGCATATTGTACAACGCTGCTGGTCTTAAATAAATGAAAATATGAATTCAAACATCTTAAAAATGAGACATTTTAGGATCAACATTTTAAGACCATCTTAAAAGCTTGAGGTATTTAAATCTTTAAAAGAACTCAAATTTCATTCTTTTAAAAGAGTAAACTAAGAGCCAAGTAATTATTAATACCTTACAAGCCACCAACAATAGAAATGACCATTTACAATCGTAGCTTTTATCTTCATATAAACAATACTGGCCTAATACTTCAACCTTATGGCATTCCATAAAGTTCACTGTCAACACGAAAAATGCTTTTTATACTTACACGGGAAACATTAAAAAAGTCATGATGCGTATCATAATGTCCACCGATTCCATAATTCATAGCTTGAAGATGTTCACTCGTCTCCATACCAAAGCCAGTCATATCTTCTAATCTTCGACTTATTCTCGATGTAATGTAATTTGTATTGTCCGGGAACCAGGCAAACTTACTTGTTCGAGTTGGAACAGAAACCGATCTCATTTCCGTTTCACTATAAACTGTGGCTCGTTGTAAATTTGGTGTTGCCATAGTTTGTAGAACTTCAATTTCTAGATCAGATAAAACATCGTGATACAGAACAACATATGGATCAAGACTGATTTGTTCCATTTTCAAAGGAGCCAACTTTAGGAACGGATCTGTTGTTGTATTATAGACACAATGTAAGTTGGCAACTCTTTCACGATATTTTCCCTGACAACCCAGTCGATATCTCTGTCTGGCAGGGTCAACGTATTTTTCCTGAAATATTATAGTTAAAAATGTTGATTTGAGTTAAAAATAAAAAAAAAAAAAACAAATGAAAATCATCAAATGAAGTACTTAAATATATCCATATATACCACAACTAAATAAAGATTGATTAACGAGCAAATATCAATACTTTTACAATCCAGTTAATATATAAATACTGTTTTGCTTCTATTTAGTCGTGTAATAAAGATGTTGATTTTTAAATTGATCAAAAACTAAATTAATTGAATATAAACATGAAAAGATTTTTAAGAATTGTTTAATAATTATAATATATTTATAAGATAATTTCTTTTTATAACGTATATGTTCAGTAAGAAAATTACCAATAACAAAAATAATGCAATTATTTTGATTAATGTGGTCTAAAAATGTATGTTGCAAAAAAACACTTAATAGTGCTAACATAGGCGGCTGCTGGAATTTTACAAGGGGGACATACAAATATTTTAAGTTGATGTTAAAAATGTTTTACAAAGAAATTTTAAAAAGCCAATGAAGAACTTCTCTGACTCCTATCTGCTGGTTCCTATGTTTAGTTACGTCACTTATGCGTCCTATTTAACTAGAAGCTAAAATTACCAATGACGTTCAGCTGTCAAAATCATGGATTATTCCGGGAGTGTAAAAATTACAAACTATTCAGTTTTTCATAGCTTAACACGAATCAAACTGTCTCACTTGCACTTCATAAGAAGCATCGAAACAGTATTTGCATTTTATAAAGTGCTGTCAAACTTAATCATTTTTAAATCTTCTTGTGCGGTGGAAACACCAAAAAGATTTATTTAATCAAAACTCAAATAAACCTTTGGTGAAAACATACCACAACTTAATTATCTTTTTTATTGTTTTCCTTGAAAAATAAGCCCAGTTAATCCATTTTCATTAATAAAACTAAATTATATCAACAGTAACAGATTGATTTTTTCCCAATGGAAAACACATGGTTCCAAATGCACAACTACTCAACGAACACATTCATCGAGATACAAATGCAATATCAATCATACCAAAAAAAAAAAAATATATATATTTTTAGCAGCCTAAGTATTATCTTATTGTATATAGAATCAAACAGCACTTTAATTGTTCAACCAAAGTACAAATACTATAAAAGACATTGTCTTAGTGTATTGTTTACAATAAAGAAATTGAAATTGAAATTGAAAATTGAATTTGAGAACGAAATCACATAAGATCCATTCGAGATCGTATAAATGTCAAAAACCCATCCCTAGTAAGATTCCACTTTAACTTTTATCTTTAGTATTCATATTGTGGATATTGTTTTTGTTATTCGTCTAAAGTCCTACTATACTATTGATAGATTTTCCAACAAAACACGGATAATCTCACGTCATTTGAAAAAAAGAAACTGAAGTTCTATGGTAGAATCAGGAGTGTTCATGATACACAATCCTTAAGACCTTTTCTTTATTTTTATTAGAGTTTGTTTCTAACTCTAAGCTAACAACTTTATCACTTTTATCATTTTGTTTTAAACAATTTCGAATCCAACAATTTAAACATATTCCAACTATGTCCTTTGCTTTAGAAATTTAGAAATAAAATTTGTCTGATTCTAATGTGTTCTAAAACACTTGTCGAGCTCAAAAAACTGCTCGGATAATTTTAAGAGATTTTTTTTTAAAGTTACGGAATAGTACTTATTATTAAAAGTCATTGTAATGGGTAGATTTGTCTTAATTAATCATGATCATCACCACCTTATCTTCGGTTCCAACCCTCGTCCACAATGACACTCCCTATGTAAGCTGGATTGATAAAGCCAATTTGCTAGCAACACATTTTGCTGTTAATTCGACGCTACCGGAAAGTGTCATGAGTCCTCCTGTTCTTGAGAGCGTAAATGATTCTATGGGACGAATCTTTTTACGCACTCGTGCAGTTGCAAGGGTACTGAAAGACCTTGACATACAAAAAACCGCTAGCCCGGATAGTATTCCCCCTATTGTTCTGAAGAGGTGTTCTTTAACGCTGGAAAAATCACTGCGTAAGTTTTTCCATCTGTCCTATTATACAGGTCTCTTCCCGATGGGATGGAAAACTGCATTTGTCCAGCCAGGCCCTAACAAAAGCCGGATCCTCCTCCCCCCCCCAAACTATTGTCCAATTGCACTAACGTCCCTTCTTTCTTAGATCATGAAAACGCTGATTAATTTTAACTTAAGAAATATCTTGAACAACGAAGCTTCTTTATAACCGAAAGTATGGCTTTCGTAGTAATAGTTCCACCGGTAATCTCATGGTTCATCTCGCTGAACAGTGGAACAAATCTTTACATCGTTACGGAGAAAGTAAGATTATTGCACTTGATATTTCAACGGCATTTGATAGAGTTTGGCACCAAGCTCTCTTATCGAAAATGCGTGCTTTTGGTATTGATGAATCTCTTCTTCGTTGGATTAGAAATTACCTTTCTAACCGTTCAATACAAGTTGTATTTGATGGTTTCAAGTCTGAAACTTATAAAATAAATGCTGGTGTCCCCCAAGGCTCCGTTAAGGCTCCGACTCTCTTCCTTATATTCATAAACGATATTTTGTCTTTCACTTCTAATCCATTAAACTGTTTCGCCGACGACAGTACCCTCAGTTTTTGATCTTCGTTTCTAGATTCACATCCTTGTCCATCGGATGTGGAACTTCAACGGCAGCGTATGATTAGCTCATTAAATTCTGATCTTGACAGCATTGTCCAATGGGGAACCAAAAACCGTGTAGAATTGAATACTTTGAAAACTCAATGCTGTGTCCTCTCGTTAAAGCGTAACGCACTTACTCGGTATGTGTATTACAGATCACCTTTTATGGAATGATCACATATTCGATATCGCCAAAAATGCTGCCAGGTGCTTAGGATTTCTCCGACGATGCAAGGTTATAGCCCCTTCTGATGTGGCTATAATCTATAAAGCTTTCATCCGTCCAAAGCTTGAATATAATTCGCATATTTGGACAGGTGCCCCCAAAACAGGCGACAGAACTATAATCGAAACATTTACATCGCTTGAACACCGCCGCAATGTTTCATGCCCTTCGTTGTTTTATCGATATTTGTACAAATAATTTCGGTCGTACTGTCAAGTATAGAGATTCTTTCTTAAATCGCACATCGAGAATGTGGAATGCTTTGGCAAACTCTGTTTTTCCCTCCCATTTGATATTCAGAACTTTAAGACCAATGTGCACCGGTATCTCCTTTTAAATCCTTCCCTATTTTCCTAAAGCTCGCACTGTGTTTATATATAAACTGAACTTGTCTCAAGACCGGGTGGTTTCATTTTAAGGGCCTGATGTTGAATGTGAACCATTCAATTCAATTCAATTTGACGTACACAGTTGAGCAAGGCGTTAAATTTATTCAAGCTTTTAATGAAAACAGGCGCTCAAATCAAATGCATTTCGTGCACTTCGTTTTTCGGTCAATTTAATCGTCTAAATGTGTGTACATTTGGAATTTCTAGGAGATGTGAAAACAACAATGCATGCTCGTAATAAAATTGATAGTGTGTCTGAAGAGCCGTCTTCCTCAATTCGTCGTCGTGCCCAACAATTGCACATCTAACGCTCGTCGTTAATGAAGATTATGCATAATAACTTCCATTTACACGCTCTAAGGTGCAATCGATTCAAGATCTTAAACTTCCTAACCATTTCAAGCGTTGCGGTCGTCAAAAGTTACAATAATGGAATGAAGTGGAAACAGCAGAATAGCCGCATTTGGGCGAATAATAACCCAAGAGTGATTTTTATAATAAATCAAAAATTCTGAAAAAAATTATTTGTTAACTCGATATTTTCGAAAAAAAAATTATATTACCGTTGCAACAATTTGTATAAAATAACGTTAAAAAATAGGATAAAAATTGATTTCCAATATCTCGAAAAATAAGATAAATGTTTCCATCCATCTAATTTCATCTCACACAAAATATGGAAAAAAACTCGACAATTTTGTATAAAAAATAAAAGTCCCTCCATAAATATTCCCGAATTGTTTTATTTTCTCGAATAAACCTGCAGAAAGCAGTTTAAACTAGAATTTTCGATTGCGTTCTTTTAGAAGTTCTTCGAATAACTATTCGGCTTAATATATATATATAAAATATCTCTTTTTCCTTAAACAGAGCTTTAATATTTGAATTGTTTTTAAAATCGATGAACTCAACAAAAAACTTTGCCTGATCAAGAAAAAAAACCTTTCCAAAACCCTTCCCCTACTAAGCCATCGCACAGAGGTATGCAAAAGAACGTCACCATACTCACTTCCCTATTCTTTCCAAAGGCTTTTAAATTTTCTGTGGTTTAATTCTCTCGTCCAATATAATAATATCAAACTTTAACTGAATGTTGACAACAAGATTTTTTGAAAGATAAAAGTAATTTAAAGCCAATATCTAAAAGTTTTGAAAAGATATTTGAGTCGAAAATCAATTTTTACCAACTTTTATACATTTTTTTTAGGTTTTTATTTTTGTAAAAAAACTGTCAATTCGATTTTTCTCAACAGTTTTCAAAATGTTGAAAACAATATTTCTTATAAGATAAAATTAGCTTGAAGCCTAAATTTCAAGTTTTTGAAAAGATATTTGAATCGATATTCAATTTTTACCAATTTTGAGTAATTTTTTTTGTAATTTTTATTTTTATAAAAAAAACTGTCAATTAGATATTTCTCAAAATTTTATCAGATGTCAAAAACATTATTATTCGTTGAACAAAATTGTTTTGGAGATAAAATCATATTGTAGTTGTAAGATTTTGGAGGTGTACATTTTTTTTTAATTTTTTTTTTGATTTATAAAAAAACCGTTAAATGGATTTTTTTCAAAAATATACTTCTTTGATATCACATTAAAATATATTATATAAAATTTTATTCAAGGCTCTAGCGTTTTTGGTTCGTGGGTTAACCAAAATTTTCAACTTTTTTTAAAACTGCTATGGTAAAAAAACCAATCACACAACTTTCTTGAGAGCCCTTTCTGCATCTTTCTACCTTATAATCTGTATAACAAAATTTATTTGAAATCGATATCTCTACTGGTTCATGAGCTATGGACGACGAAAAAAACGTCGCGAAGGTACGGACGTATGAACGTACGTACACACGCACGCACAGACATCTTTCTAAAAATCTTTTATTTCGACTCTAAGGACCTTGAAACGTCCGGAAATGTCAAAATTTACAATTTGAAAAATCGGACCATTACAATAACTTTCTATGGGAAGTTAAAAATATTTTCAATTGAAAGAAAAGCACTGAACTAAATTTGACTTTGCTTTGAAACTTGTCTACTTCAGCAGAATAAAATAGACAAAACATTGAATAGAAACCTATTTAAAGCTTATCAAAAATATAAAAAAAACGATTTTTTATTTATATAAAATGTTTTAACTTACTTTTGGAAGTGTCGGTGGAAAATTCTCCTTTGCTTTCATTTCCATTTTCCATATTTCTCGTTGTTGTAGTGCAATAGCGTTACCTGGTTCAACTTGTACAACATAATCGATGAATGGCATTGCTTCCGATAGTTTGTCTAGAATAATACAAATTTAACAACTCACTTATTATTGTTAATTTAATAAAATTAAATAAAAATCATTTGCAAAAAAATAATTATTCAAAATGTTAATTACAAAACTTAATTTCTTTCATATTTAGATGACTTATTCTCATTCTCATACAAATTAGTTAGTCCAGATATGTCAAGTCAAAAAACCAAAGAAGTCTAAGTTTTAAAAAAAATTAAAAATATTTCAAATCCTAAATAGTCATAATGTTTGAAAAACTGAACATTTAAAAAGCCATTTCGACATTTAAGATGTTTCGTGAAATCGGAGTTTAATAAAAATCATTGAAATCGATTTTGAAATCTGTAGTTAGAAAAATTTTCAAAATGTTTGTTGACTATTTTAAGTTTCCTTCGGAATTTAATTTACACTCATTATCGAAAACTTCCAATAGATTTATCCGCATATTTTATCTTCCCAATATTTTATAGTAAACAGAATTTTAAAAACTAAAAATGGCTGAAGCTATGAAATCTGTTTTCCTGTTGCAATTCTGTTTTTAAACATAAAATGTTTTCAGGGACTGGTAGTTGGTCACTTACGATAATTTAAATGATAGAAATCTATATATTTTATTTATACTCTATCTAGAATTACAACAGACGCGAGTAATCTAAACCTTTTTATTTAAAAAGAGACATATTCTCAAATTTGCAACACTTTTGAGAAAATTAAACTAATCCCGACCACATTGTCGTCTAAATAGCACTCATATGACACATTTTTGTATATTTTTTACAGTTCATTGTTTTATGCTTAGTATTTCAAAAAACACAAAACATTTAACACCATCAAAAGTACACATTGCAACTGATGTAAATCTAATAACATGTTCTAAGCATTCTGATTAAGTCTGAACTGAACATAGCGCCGAAACCATTCCGGAAATTAATTGTAATTGGTTGCATATCACATCAATTCTCGAAATACAAAAATTAATTATTTCCTCCACTATACCAATCAAGGTCCTGCTTTTGAAATTCGATTTCCTTCCAACAAACAAATCCCCAAAACCCAAAACGAATAGTTCAGCGTGGTGGTGGTAAGGGTACTAGTACTAACCTTGTTTAGCCAATGATTGTGAATAGGAGTACAATATTTTGGCCAGCTTAAAATCCAAAACTTCATTCATCGAATTTCCCTCGTTGAATAAATTCAACGCCGACTGAAACCACATAGACGCCTCCACATATCGTCCACGTCCATCGTGCAGCAACCGATATCCAATGGAGAAACAATCTATCGCAGATAAACTGACGCTGTTCAAAAATCGATACAAATATAAACAAAAAACCGTTTTCACCAATTTTGCCAAATCAATTTCGATATATCTATGGTATATATGTATGTATATTTTTGTAAATGGGATGGATGAGGGAGTGTGTGTCTATGTATGTATTTAGGTTAGTTATAGGAGATACTCCCTCGTACTCGTATTGCACTCCATTCAATATCCCGATCGACATTTCCGTCGGATCCAGCTCATAGGTATCTTGGAGGCGAAACATTGCATCGGCCGCTTCGTTGAATTCCTCCTCCGAGGGTAAATGCTGCCGTTCATTTGTTATTTCCTTCACATATTCTGATGCATCAAGGATGTGCACCGCGCCGTCCGTGTGGTGTGTGTGTTTGTTATATGCGGATGAAATAAAAATCCATTTTAATATTCATCAATCCTTGAAGCCCAAGAGGGCATCATCGTAGGACGAGATACCCCCTTTTTTAATTCATACCATCACCAGTTGATTTCTGCAGATAGAGCTGCCAGTGCAGCCAGTCCGAGTGCAAGCGACGCAATAGAGGGAACGCCTGCAGCGGATTCATCAAATAAGCTTCGCCCTCAAGTGCAGCCTTATTGTTTTCAGCTCTCATCCGATCTAGGTTACTGTTTTGGGAGGAAGAACAGATAACACAGTTAATAAGAGCCAGTCGGAGCCATCGCCATCCCAAATACAAAAGAAGATAGATATTTTGAAGATACTCGCGAGGACCAGCGGCCATCATCGCGGGCTCACCTGCGAATAACGTGGGCCTTCCTCTCAAGTGCACCCAGATAAAGTTCCAAGTTATCGATTAAAAACTTTTCCCTCGCAACCAGGCTCTCTAAACCGGCTATGGATAAGGAAAGAGCTTCCGGTTGCACGCAATCGAGCAGATTAATTAGAAATAACAACACCGTTAGAAGTTTCATGTCAGTCTTCCGCTTCATACTGATTTTCTCTTCTCTAAAAGTTTTTTATGAGTTGTTGTTGCTGTTGATTGAAACAAGAAGAACAAAAAGGAACCGTTCTAACACACTTCCGTTCTGTGAAATATCGCAAAGTTAACTCCGGCGAACGTTCTCAAATTTTTTTCGAAACACCTTAGCCCCACACCAAGTCCCATCAGCCTATACTGATACCCGAAACCCCCGACCGACATCGACACACGGAGACGATGAGACGTGATAACAATGAACCGAACGTTGTACTTATTTTTAATTTGTTTTCTAAAGGTAACTATTTTTTTTCGTCTCTTATCTGAAGGGGTTTTTAATTTTTGTTTTTGTTTTTGATAATCATGAAATTTTGTAAGGTATAAATTAGCTGCTTGGGCGGTGATTCTATCTTTGAAAATTATGAAACTATTTTTAGAAGCAGTCAAGAGCTGCCCTCTGGCGAACGGCGAACGGTACGGTGGTTAGTATAGTCAGTAAACTCAAACTCAACTCTAGGTGGGTATTGTGTTCTATTCAACCCTAAAAGGTAGACTTTGTTGCATTTCATTTGGGAAATCATGTTATAGGTGCCGCATGTTTAAACCCTATATACTTGTACTCTTACTTGTCGAAACAATTTGATGTTTTACAAACAGGGCAGTTTGTTGGGGGGCGTTTCATTTGGAATGCATGTTTCCACGTCGAAACTGGATTGTCATACAAGATTCTGTTTTGTCAAAGGACATTGATGGCGATGGGGTATGTCCTGTCCACCGCCCACGGCGGAGGGTTGAATAAAGTTATTGTAGATTTGTCGTCTGGAATGAAAAGATAGAATTTATTATCCTGGTGGCAATTTGTAATAGGCTTGTAGGCTTCATAAAATACACGTACATATGACCATTGCAATCGAAATAATCATTTGATTTTTATCAGACATGGAATATAACTATTAGGGAATAGGCTTTTCCAGGAATTGTAGCATTTTCTAGAAAAGTGCTGTTTAACCAAACTTCAAGTAATAATTCGTAATAAAACTTAAGTTCCATGACCTGCGTATATGACGTGATATCAATGATTATACAGAACATCATAATATTTGTAATAATTCAAAGTGGTTTGGTGTTATTGGAACTTTTACATAAAACTTCCGATCTATGAACGTTAAATAAAACAATGTTTGTGCGAAATCTCATGCCTGAAAGGTCTTTTGAAGCCATAATGAAAGTTGGTCATCATTAACCTATAGCACTCACCTTAGACTATGATTGCCTAAAGTTGTTTTCTTTTTGGCCACAGTATGAGTGTTAGAAAAATAGAAAAACAGAGTTGGAAAAATCATTCTGCATTCTTGATGTGCGACAAAAGAAGGAATCTGTATTAAAAAGTTAAATATGTATGTGTGTTGACCAAAAGAGAACTGTAGTGATTTTGATCTATTTTCAAGTCATTCATAAATAAGAATAGAAGTTTTGTAAAAAAAAACTTTGGAACAACAGTCCGGAGATGCTATAAAATTGTTAAAATAGAAATATTTTGTTTTTCTTAGATTTTTGTGAGCAATTATATTGAAAAGGCTTTTTAAATGAAAAATAGAAAAGTATTAGAAGACAATTTGGAAAATTCCACATAAACACGAACAAATTGTTTATGTTTTCGTCAAGAAATTGTGCATTTAAAGCATGATTGGGTGCAACATTATATGGCTTCTGATTAGGAAAGTCCACCCTCATATATGAGAGAACTTATAGAGGAGAACTTTAGAGAGTAATGTTTTATAGTTTTGGCTTCCCAGTCAAACTTATTCGGTTTTTGCAGAATTGCGATGGAGAATGCGCGCTGTTCCATCAAAGTTATAAAAAATCTCAATATACTTTTAGTGTCTTTTTTACTTGCGACATATAGGAACTACATGGCAAGTTTTGCATTCGTACAAAAAACAAACATGATATTACGATGGTAGCGAAGTCGAAAAATGTGGATCCCGCGATTCCGTCTGGTCTGTCCTGTCTGTCTGCCCACGCTTCTACAGCCTAAACCAATGGGTCGATTGTGTTCAAACTTGGAAGTTATTCGCGTTAGGCATTTTTATCATTTTATCATTCTTAAGATCAAAACTAACATACAATTTTTTTGGTCAAAAAACGAAAATTC
Source organism: Eupeodes corollae (assembly GCF_945859685.1). Lineage (NCBI taxonomy): Eukaryota > Metazoa > Arthropoda > Insecta > Diptera > Syrphidae > Eupeodes > Eupeodes corollae. Next base: position 18,859,283 of record NC_079147.1, on the reverse strand, counting down.
AAATGTTCTCAAAAACAAACCGATAGATTTTTTTTAATATTCACTAAATTTTATTTTTTAACTTGGCTTCTTTTAATAAGAAAAACATATTTTTGTATTGTTCATTAAATGAAATTCTCATTGAACCATTTTTTTGTTTTTTAATTTTCTCAGAAACTTATAAACCGATTTAAATAATTTTTTTTGTTGAACGAGCTCTTATATTGCCTTAACAATATTTGATTATCAAAAGTGCAAAAAAAGAAGTTATATGTATTTTTCGTTGACTTTAAGGCAGCTTTCAACACAATCGATAGAAGAGCGTTGTTTTACAAACTATATAATGCCGGAATGACATCAAAGTTTGGCAAAGTCTTGGAAAACCTCTATGATGGAAATCATGCTACAGTATGGAACGGTGATGAAATGTCGGAATGGTTCGAAATCTCAATGGGAGTAAAGCAAGGATGCCCCCTAACTCCAAATCTTTTTGCTTTGTTTATCGACGATCTTATTGACAGTTTACCTATTGGGATAGAGTTCGCGGGAATTGCGATCAAAGCTCTCTTATTTGCTGATGAGGGTTGACTGTATCAACATGGCGACGTCTTCAGTTCATAGATCAACCTACAGCATACGTGACTGTAGACTGCAGACCAGGGATCTGAAGGCACTCCAGTTCTTAGGTCCAGCTAAGCGCTTAGTCCAAACGTCAGCTCCCATGTCCTCAGTCTCCAAGTAATGAAGATAAATGTTCTTGTAAGGTAATGCTTAACGCACATAGTGATGTCAAACATTAATATATTGGTACGGGAATGAAACACTGGATTCAAAGCAAGTTTCTGAGCTGACATGTTATCACAAAGGATCAACATATTTTTCACAAGCGACTCAAATCAAAGTTCTCTGATGAATTTTTGCAGATAAATACCTTCCTTAACAGACTCTGTGGGACTCATGTATTCTGCTTCGGTGGAAGAGAGTGCAACGGTCCTCTGTTTACGTGACTCCCAAGTAATAGCTCCACCGACGAGGATGAAAGCATACCCAGTGTACGAACGTCTATCATTCGGGAAATATAGCCCCAATCTGCATCCACCATACCTGTCAATCCGTTTTCCGATGCTGCATACATCAAACCTTTGTTCTTGGTACCCTGAAAATAGCACACGACTCGCTTGCCAGCCACCCAATGTTCCTCCTTGTGGCAATCATTAAACTGGCTTAACCAACTTACAGCGTAAGCGATATCGGGGCGAGTACCCATTGCCAGGTACATAAGCGAAAGCGATCCTACAAGCTCACGATATGGCACCTTCTTCTGATCATGGTCAACGTAGTTGAAACTGGTTTACTATCTGCCACCTTGAAGTGCTTTTGCTCTGTTCTTGAGTGCTTGTTGATAAGGACCACCCTGCTACCAATGACTTTGACTGCCGAAGATCTGTCAACAATTTCCCATGTGTCACTTGCTATGATGCATTTCAATTCAGTTGCCATAGCATGGACCATTCTCTGGCGTCAGTACCGGAAACAGCTATATCGAGGTCTATCTCGGCCAGCAGCCCGTGCCCTAAAGTGATATTTCCGACCTCTACTGTTTTATACTCTTTTCTAGGTCTTCCAGGCAAGCCGGTATTGATTTTGCGAGGTCTACCTGGAACTCTCTTGGTAGACTTATCGGATTGTTGCTCTGCATCGAAAAATTCGGAATCATCTGTATCGGATGCCATCACCGTCTCGTCAGGAACCTCTGAATCTATCTGAACATTGTCGCTGAGAACTATGTTATCACTGCCTGTGTCAATCATTATTTTCATTTGGATAACCGATAAATATACCTTCGTCAGACTAAGCATCAAGTTTATCTTTATTTGGTATTCTTTCCAGAACGAACACCTTACAGCCAAACTCACGAAGATTGCTAACATCTGGACGTTTACCAAATCTGACTTCGTATGGTGTTTTCCCATCAAACGACTTCGATGGCCTCCGAATTCTGATGTAATTCGCGGTTGCGAGAGCCTCTGCCTAAAATGTTTTTGGTAAACCTGACTGTATGAGAAGGCACCTCGCCATCTCCACGAGGGTCCGATTTTTACCTTGGGCGACTTTAATCTGTTCAGGATTATAAGCCACTGTCAATCGTCTTCGAATACCCTCAGAACTTAAGAAACTGTCGAGTTGTTTTTATATTCTGTGCCATTATCTTACTGTAGGCTCTTAATAGAAAATCCTCTTTCTTTTTCAAGGATCGCCTTGAAGCTTTGCAACTCCGAGAAAACCTGAATTTTCTTTCCAAGAAAACGTACTTCACACCATCTTGAATAATCGTGGGTAAACGTGTCGAAATATCTCAACTTTCCAATGGATTCAGTCCTCATCGGTAAACAAACATCCGAGTGTATGATTTCGAGGAGTTCAGATGTGCGAGCCGAGCGTTTTGGAAAAGGAGCACTCAACTCTTTCCCTGAATACAGGTTTCACATGTTAGGCTTCCGGTAGTTCCAACGACGTCGATTCCTTCAATTGTTTTTTTACGGATAGACTCAGATAGATCTTTGTAGTTGAGGTGTCCAAGACGACGATGCCACAGCTGCAAATCAACATCACTTGACTTGACGACAACTCCGACTTTGATTTTGGTGACAAACATGTCCCTCCATTGGCACTGGCATGTACGAAGTAAAGTCCGTCTTCTCTACTTGCAGTTAAAATAACGCGCCCATTCCTCCCAACCACCTTTGCAGATTCTTTGTCAAACAGCACACGGTATCCTCTGTCAGTTATCTTCCCTACAGACAATAAATTTATGCGTAAGTCCGGTACAAATAGAGCATCCGATAATCTGCTTAGTTACTTTATCGTCTTGAAGTTGAATCGATACTAGTCCACGGGCTTTAATTTTAGCTGAAGCTCTACTTTCCAACTATAACTTCTCGTTCACTTCCTTCTCGATGTTTATAAATCCGTTTGAGTTCTTGCACATATGAGAATAACATCTGCTGTCCAAGCACCACGATTGACTCTGGGACTTACCTATAGATTGGAATGTATTCTGTAGATTATCTAATCATGTTTTGATTGCGTCAGAGTGACACGGAACGAAAGAGTAGGACTTCAATAATTTAACAGGTATTTTCTTAAAACTTATATAATAGGTCCTTTTTTAAACAGACTCTTTGCATAAAGGAGCAAGTTCGTGCGATCCAGTCGTGCATTTTATTTCTTTAACATTTCTTGAAAGAAATGTACAAAAATCAATCATTACCACTACAGGTTCAATCTTCCAAAGATGCAATTGAACTTGGATACGATGATGGTTAATTATAATTGGAAGATCGAAGCGTGATGGCAGTGACGCATTTGGGAAGAGGAGAATTTGTGTTAAGTGGTCAGTGAGGGCAAGATCAAGTATATGCTGCCATAAGGATAGGACGTAGTAAGCGAAACCTCACAATGGATAGCTATAACTTTGAGGCAAACAATGATAATGTCTAGCAAGGAACCGACTTAAATTCAGATAACGACAACAGCGCTGAAATCAAACAAAAATTACTTAAGTAAATCGCTGCTACTTTGGACTTTTAAGGCAATTGAGTATTAAAGCCCTCTTTTGAGGAACTACATATATACATACATATATAAGATGCTCATCATCCCGATTCTCATACTCCATATATTGCGCTAAAACTCGGACCTTGTCAAGACAAGATGAGAAAGTCTTAGGTAATCCTGCATAGATAGTAGAGGAGAAGACATTACGGCATAAGGGTTTTACATTGACACTGATCTTGTCAGTGTCCTGTGGGTGTGTAGATAAAACGAAGAACCTTTTTCTCTATAAACGCCCCAAAGTGAATTCAACAGCTTTTGTCATAGTCCATGCTTTTGCACTGTATATAGCAGGACAGGGCTTTGCTACTGAATTGCTTTCTTCACCTAAAGAAGCAGCGATAAGCAAGAGTTATTCTTCTTTTGATCACCGAGCTGGTGTTGTTTTCTGTGTTTATAGCGGAGCCTAGGTAGACGCCTCAATTAGCCCCATTGACATCACGCTGAGTTCTTCCGATTATTTCAATGTCATCAGCATATGCTAGTAATTGGACAGTCTTTTGAAAATATCGAAAGGTTCTGTTAAGTTGTTTCCAACGTTTATGGAGCAGCGTGAATTCTCCATGGTCATCCTGCACAAACGGACGAGTTTGGCAGGGATTCCAAAACTAGACGTGGCTCTGTACAGCTCGTCCCTGTAGATACTGTCATATGCGGCCTTGAAATCGATGAAAAGATTGTGGGTATCGTTTTGATGTTCTTGTTTTTTCCAGGATCCGCCGTAATGTGAATATTTGATCGCCCGTGGACTTTCCTGGTCTAAAACATCACTGTTAAGTACCTATCAGGTTGCTGACGATGGGTTTTAGACGTTCACAATTACCGCAGAAAAAAGATTTTGTACACGATAATTCGTATTATAATATAAATAGAGATAAATAATATATGGGTCTTTGATTAATGCCATAAGCCGATATAATGATGATATCAGTTGACTTAGACTATGCTCAAATTGAAAGTTGTGCCTTTAGCATTATAATTTCCTATTAAAATGTGATATTTTTCTCGCAGTGATTTTGGAAAGTTGTGTAGCACCATAACTGCAAACGGTACAAATACTATGATCAATTAAAATCCAATGCGATATTTATAAGTTCGATCATTTTTAGAAAATAAGTTCGCAAAAAGCGAGGTTATTCCATTTGGTTGTGGACATGCATTGCGAAACATTCATTACGTACTTTTTTTCGAGCTGATCTTCCCTCGAACTTTAGGTGGATTCATTTCCCACCTCATTTAACTAATTCGAAATAAAGTCGATAACTTTAGAAATTTCCTATTTTCTGCATCTATACATTTTCTGGTGGGTGTTTTATCCTCTAGAGTTAATCTAAACCAAACCTTGTTGTAGGTTCTTCTGACCATATCTGGGCAAGTTTTCGGACCAATCAGTTCTTTATATCTTGTCACAGCCAAAATAGAAGACTTGAAAAATGTCGGAGAAATTCTTAACCCATTGTGACTTTTTTGGCTATAACTAGATAAGAAGTGGTCTATGATGTCTATACCGAGTACTAAAAATTGATTGATAATGGGGTTTATGGTTTACGTTTATTCTGAGATTAGTATTTCCTATAACAATATATTGAAAACAAGAATTTTGAAAATCACAATCACATTTTTTTTAAATTTGGTAAAAAGGAGAAGGTGGAAACTAAACTCTTTTTTAACATTAATTCTTTTTACCTTTTTTCAGCGAAATACTAAATTTAGGAGACTTTTTGGACTAAGCGTAGATAAAGGTGTCGAGACACGAACAATATGTAATACGCTGCCTTAGTTATACGCTGCTTATTTATAAAGCCTCACATCCTTAAGATTGTGAATCTACAAACATATGAATAAGAGAAAGAAAGTTGTTGACATAAGGGAGTCCGATCTACAGTTTTATGTTTTATATGAGTTTCAGACTTAAAAGCTATAAAATTAAGCTGGTATTGAACGACTAGGAAGGTAATTTGTAGTCTAACGAAGTGAGCTTAATTGATACCTAAGTCACACATTATTGATTCTTTCCATCAAATGGCCGTGCCGGCACTCCTTTCTATTCTTTCGTAGAAGGGGGATTTGTCGTTTATATTGACAGGCTTGGCAACCGCAGATGGAAAAGTTAGCCCAGTGGTCATCCCACCGTTTAAGAACACTTTTAAACTTAATGGTCAAAGCATATTTTGGAACCCCTTTATGTATGGTTTTTACAAGGGTTTTTTCTTTCGATCCCTTTCTAATGCTGTTCTACCATTTATAGCTGCCGTAGAACAAAAGCAAACCTGTTGCTAATGTATGGTTATATTTCATCTTGACATCATTTAAAAATCAATTAATTTATGTACAATTTAAAACGTTAGGAAAATGCTAAAAGACCTCATATTTAATTTGTTTTTTGTTTTGATTAATTTGTTTCCAAGCCTATTGATTATTGTTTATTGATGGTTTTTGAAATAATGGAAAAGAAATATTGTTTTTTATTATTATTTACATATTTATACACCAACATCCAGCAATTTGTGTTTGTTAATGTTTAATTTTATTTGATGAAAGTGCGTGCAGTTTAATAATTACAACCAAGTTTTAAAAAAACTTCATTTCTGTAATTATCAAATATTTAAATCAATTATTCTATTTTTTAATTATTTCCTCAAAATGTGTTAGATATCCGTGCATAGTCAACTAAATGTTTAGTTATAATTATTATGTTTTTATCAGTCATAAAGTCATCAAATTTTCAATTTATTTACTTCTGTTCAAAAAAACAAAACATACAATTAAAAAGAGTTATGAGTTAATCGATTATGTGTTCGAAATTGATGTTTATTGTTCGGTTTTAATTAAATTCATTCATGTGGAATTAAATTGGAAGTGCGACTTGGTAAATCGATAGGGGGTTTTCAATTCATACATATACTATACACATTAAACACAATAATATAATATAAACAATTGCACATTATATAATAGGAAGTGCATTCATGCAGTAAAAATATGTTGTATTTTTTAATAATTATTGTTTATGGTTTAAATGTCATTCCGATGAATTTCTTATTGCAATAGATCTTATCTTTTTTTTTTGTGAAGTAAAAATAAAAACCTTTAAGTCTCTAAAATTTGTATAAATTTAATGAAGCTATTGTGATAAATTTGGAATTAAAAATTATATGAATTAATTTAAAGCTAAGGCACTGTAGTCGTAACCCAGTCTATTAATTCTCTAACAACATTTCTAATTATAACATTTTCTGGTAGAATTCCAAGAGTAAAGTTAAGTTCACATCAGTGAAACATATGTACATTGTACAGTACGTACCTACGTTATTCCAGCCTTGTGGTTGCACAATCAAGTTGTTCTTGTAGTATTTAAACCTTACCAGTGTTTTAGATATAAGTTTTAGATATAAGTCTCACAACAATTTTTTAGAATATTGAAATATTTTTAACTTCCAATAGTAGCCTGGGAGGCGACCGTAGGGTACCCTACCTCATAAACCGACTGGAATTGAGTGCCAGAAATGGATAGAGCATGACGTGGCATATACAAAAATGCAGGGCGGGCCAACTTTTGATGGGCCTTGTGGTGGCAAAATGGCTACTTCCAATACGGTTTTTTAGTACATACCTACCTCATCAGCCGACTGCACAAATGTACAACGGGTCTATTGGGATTTACTTACAGATTTTAAAACAGGAGGGCGGGCAAAAAAAACTCGGACCAAAATGAGGTATCAAATGAAAGCTTAGACTCTCTAGATTAAGAACCCGTTGGGCGGGCTAACTTTTGATGGGCCAAATATTTGCCATCCCATCTGTTTTTGAAAACAAAAAAATCAAACTTCATTAACTTTTTACTTACCGAAATTTAAAATTTTGTATCTCAGATTAAAAAAAAAGGGTGAGTTGATTATTTTCACTGTCAACTCAATAAAATCTTTAACTGAATTTGTAAATTTTTTTAAAATTACTTAAAACAAGTATTTTAGCTTTAAACTTAATTATTTGTCTAAATGAATGTTAAAAACATACGTAAAATCATGTTGGATTTGAAAATAGCAATAAAAAAAACACACAAAACCATTTGCATACGAAAGAGACACCAATTTTTTCAATCATCCCACAACTTTAAATAAAAAGAAGAAATTTGTTGATAACCTAAAAAAGCACACGCTTTATTAACTTATTAAGTTATTGTAATGGGTCCGATTTGTCAAATTGAACATTTTGCAATTTCTCGACGTTTCAAGGTCCCTAGAGTCGAAATAAATGATTTCTAGAAAGATGTCTGTGCGTGCGTGTGTACGTACGTTCGCAACGTTCTTTCGTCGTTCATAGCTCAAGCACCAGAAAAGATATCGATTTCAAATAAATTTTGTTATACAGATAATAAGGCAGAAAGATGCAGAAAGGGCTCTCAAGAAAATTGAGTGAGTGGTTTTTTTACCATAGCAGTTTAAAAAACAGGTGAACATTTTGGTTAACCCTAAATATCTTACGAACCAAAAACGCTAGAGACTTGAATTAAATTTTATATAACAAATTGTAACGTGATATCAAAAATGATTATTTTTAAAAAAAATCCATGTAACAGTTTTTTTTATAAATCAAAAAAACTGAAAAAAAAATTGTCACCTCAAAAATTTTACGACTGAAATATGATTTCATCTCCAAAACAATTTTGTGCAACGAAAAATAATTTTTTTGACATCTGATATAATTTTGAGAAAAATCAAATTGACAATTATTTTACAAGAAATTAAAACCTAAACAAAATTTAACAATAGTTGGTAAAAAATGATTTTCGACTCAAATACCTTTTCAAAAATTTAAATTTAATTAATTCTTTAAGCTTCTTTTATCTTTAAAAAAATATGGTTGTTAACATTCAGTAAAATTTAAAAAAAAAAATCGAATTGACAGTTTTTGTAAAAAAAATTTAAAACCTAAAAAAAAATTAACAAAAGTTTTTAAAAATTTACTTTCAACTCAATTAGCTTTTCAAAAATTAAAAATATTGGTTTCAAACTTATTTTATTTCACAGAAAATATTGTTTTCGATATTCAATAATTTTTATATAAAAATCCAACAGTCCGTTCTTTTATAAAAATAAAATCTACAAAAAATAGGGCACAAATTTGATAAAAATTTATACGAGTACATATAGACAAACTTTATCAGTGTTATCAGTGGGTCGCATCCCAGCCTCTTTTTTTCTTATTATCATTTTCTCGAACCAGTATTTCTTTAAAAACAAATTAAAGATCTTCATATCAATATACAAAACATGACATTATTTTCTGCAACAAATTTTTCGATTTTCATTAGGTATTAAAAAAACAAAACAAATATAATATAATATAATTTAATATAATACATTTAACAAAAGATAGGAATAAGAACTTTGCCTATTTCACACAATTATTAACATAGCATTTTCATTTGTTTCATCTATAATAGAATAAAAGAACAATAAAATAAGTAATATTAGCAAAATGAATCTTCATCACTTGAATATTCTATTTGGTCATTTTCATCTTTATTTAAAAAATTGTTATCAACATTTAGAGGAGTTGCGTCGCCTTGAAACCAAAGTGGTAATAACTGGCCACTTTTTATCTCCCATCCAAAATTTTCTAGATTGAGCTTTACACAATCTGCCTCTGTTGCATTTTTTCGTATACAACTTTTGAATCCTATTAATTTTTTCAAACAATGATTTAAAACAGGGAGGAATTGAACTCGAGTCAAAATTTTGTATGTTCTTAAAAGAATTTCAGAAAATACGTTTGTAGAGCCATATATATTTTGAAATATTTGAACTCTTGCTAAATTTACGCTTTTGCAATTCTTTAAGCCGTGATGTTTGGCACGTAAAATTTTGAATTATTTTAGTTCTTTTTTCGTCTAAAAGTTGAGCTTCATTACTTAGTTTTTTGAAAGCGGCCTGATAATGAACATTTTTTTCTAGTTATTCGAAAGGTTTAGCTTTTCGTTTTCGAAAAAAAACTGGACGTATAGTCACAACCTGTGAATGCATTAAATGCAGGTAATGCAGCCCATAAACTCATCACTAGTTTTGCGGCAGGTTCTGTACCATTTATGCAACTTTGATTGGTAATTTGTGAGTGTCCACTAGCTAGCCAGATATTAAAATGTTTCCAAGTAAAATAATAAGAATAACCGTGTCGGACGCTCGAATTTTAACATTTGAATTCGGTTTTACTTTGCTGATATGATAAATTAGCCTCATGTCGGCTTCTCCATGACTGCAATTGTATTGGGACTCTTCACACTTTCAGATAGATTCATTTAGAACTTCGTACGAAAACACTTATCGTAAACCGTCAAAAAACTTTTTTTCACTCAAAATTGAAATTAATGAACTATCCTCCCAATGTTGCCCTAAGAATCTTACCAGAGATTCCTTGAAATTTGGATTTTTTATACCTCTGTTCTTTTTTGTAGTTTGCCAGATATTGTAAAATGTGTGGTTTCTTTTTCAAATCTATTGAAGTGTTCCGAATCCTTAATTAATGGTTTTAAATATCGGTCAAAAACAATATGTATCTCCTGAGACTTAGTAGAACATACTCTTGTAAAGATTATTTCCGATATTTTATTAAATTCTTGAAGAAATTACAAACAACTTTTTTCATGTAAAGAAATACTTTTGTTCGAAAATCTAGTTTAGTTCAATATATTTTAGTTGAACACAAATTATTAACAATTAAAGTAGCATTTCTTAAATTTTTACAAATTGGATAAATGAAATTATTTTAAGAGATATCAAGAACCGAACATCAATTTTTACAAAATTTGCATACTATCGAAAAAAAAATATTTTCTGTGAAATAAAAAATAGTTTGAAGACAATATTTTTAATTTTTGAAAAGCTATTGGAGTCGAAAGTAAATTTTTAGTATTAGGTTTTTATTTTTTGTAAGAAAACTGTTAATTAGATTTTTCTCAAAAATGTACTAAATGCTGACAACAATGCTTTTTAAAAGATAAAAGTAGTTTCAAGCCAATATCTCAAAGTTTCAAAAGATACTTATGTCGAAATCAATTTTTACCAACTCTTGTACAGGTTTTTATTTTTTGTTTAGGTTTTTATTTTTTGTAAAAAACTTTCAATTAGATTTTTGTCAAAATCTTGCTAGATGTTAAAATTGTTCTTTTTCGGTGCACACAATTGTTTTGGAGATGAAATCATTTTGTATTCGTAAAATTTTGACGAACATTTTTGTGTTTTTGATTTATAAATAAACGCTAATTGGATATCACGTTACAATACATAACATACAATTTAATTCAATCCTTAGCGTCATTGTTCGAGAAATATTTAATGTAAACCTAAATGATTACCATTTTTTAAACAGCTATGGTAAAAAAAAACCACCCACGCAATTTTATTGAGATCCCTTTCTGCATCTTGCTGCCTTATTTTCTGTATAACAAAATTTATTTGAAGTCGATATCTCTTCTGGTTCTTTAGCTATGGACAACGAAAAAAAAGTCGCGAACGTAGGGACGTACGAACGTTCGTACACACGCACCACGCACAGACATCTTTCTAAAAGTCTTTTATTTCGACTCTAGGGACCTTGAAACGTCGAGAAATGTCAAAATTCTCAATTCGTCAAATCGGACCAATTACAATAACTTCCTATGGGAAGTTAATATTACGGAAAATTCTTAAAAACTTAATTTTCGACTAAAAATATCGGGAACAAAAACAGATATTGAAAGCAGACTTGTTTATTTATCATGCAAACTTATCTTTTCAACGTTCAGTTAGCACTTTAAAAAAATCAATTTAAAAAAATATTCAAATCTACAAAACAATACTTTACAACATTAGTCCAAACGAAATTTGGCCAGAATATGTCAAAAACAAATGAAAGATTAACTTCCAAGTAATTTAATTATGTAAGAAATACTAATGTTAACATATGGTAATTGTTTAAAAAAAATCAAACTGCATTTTTTTATAAGTAACCAAAATTTTCCAAAATTGATACAGAAAATTGTTAAAAATTATATATTTCGAATCAAATATCGTGATACTTAAACTTATAAATTCATATGCAATCTTTTTTAAATGCTTTTCAAAACATGAATTATTTGCAAAATATAAGTGTTCGTATTCTTTTGACAAGAAGTGTCAATCCAAACACAAATTTATAAGTTCGTATACATTCTTAAAGATATGTTTTCTACCAAAGAAAAAAACCCAATTTTGTATAGTCGTGCATATTTCAGGATAAGAGCAGTTTTAAGTAGTAACATTTTCTTAACAGTTATACACATGTGTAAAAATAACCCAAAAAGACGTCTAACATTAAAATTTAAAATATCATATCACAATGAACTTGATCTTGAATCTTAAACACTTTTTCTGATCTGATTAAAATTCCAAAATATGCCAATTGATTCATTTCATTTGGCCTGATATTTTAAAATAAAACCACATCACAAGATGTCACTGACCTTTCCTCTGCTGCTTGTGGTATTCCTAATCATCATCCTCATCATCATCTTCAATCTTTATTAAGGCACAAACCAGTATAGCCGCAGCTTAACGACGACGACGCCAATGAAGACGATAAAGATTGGCCTAATTCAAGTCTTATAGCTAATCTAATGCAAACAGAGGCAGTGATTATAAAAAATCTTAGGAACTACGTTAACAACAAAATCACCATCATTAAGACGTAAGAAACAATAATAAAATAAACATCATCAAGATTACAAGAAAAAAAGTTCACATTCCTATATTATATTTTCTGAATGCTCTGCTTAAATACTCCGACTGTCCTCAACTCTCCTCCCTCCCTTTTGTTATAAGACACTAGAAATCCTAGGAATTTACGATGTCACCTCCAATGACACTTCTGGAAAATATTTTGGGCATCCCATTAACACATTTCATCTAATAAAACGCATGCCCCATGGCTGGGAGACGTTAGGGATGTAAAATTACTTTAGGCTTATTTTGTGCCTATATATTCATTCCTATATTCCTAATCCCTTTCAAATTCTCGCATATATCAGATATCGTTGCAAATATAACAAGATTTAGTGAGGTTTTGACATTCCCCGAAGTGCCGAAGATTTAAACCTAATGCTGGAGAAAATACTATAAAAGCTGAAGATATCTTTCAACATGTGAAGTTGGATTTAGAGTTCAATGGCTTCATGGACTTACGGTAAATGGACCAGAAAAAAAAAGAATCAAATTAAATTCAATTTAATGTTAATTAGGAGAATATACTCTTTTGTATGTTTTTAGTAAGCAAATGAATTGGAATGACGGACGGTTTGATAATAGTTAAGCATTCATATAAAAAGAAAGATTATCAACTCGCTAGAACATGGTTGGAAGCAGCTCGTAAGGTATTAATTGGAAGTACAGATAATATCAGAGCAAATGTAAAGATTTTGGAAACTATGGCTAAAGTTGAATATAAAAGGGTCAAGTTAAAGTTTCTTAGTATTTCCATATGAAGGTTTACTAAAATTGAATGATTTAAATGTGAACTTACTGCGACGAAAGATTCGTTCTTTCGTCCTTATAACCAATTTTATATATTTAAGACTAAAGTCCACTAGATTGGAATTTGCCACCATCTCAGGTGAGGTGTGGGCAAGTTGTTGACGGATGACAGTTAGCGCTGAAGGTAAAATGGGATACTTTACAAGAATTCCATTTATTTACAATGTTGATCAATATTTCAAAAAATATTTCTGAATCGAAATCCTTTTTCTACCACGTTTTTTCCATAGCTATTTCTTCTAAGTTAGGCGAAATTTAATTCATTTCACATTTGCATATCATAAATTATTGAAATGTTTTTTAAAAACGTAAATTATAATAATTTTGGCATGACCAGTATATGTAAATGCACAAACAAACTTATAAATATTTTTAAACACATTTTATCTTGCAATAAATTTGTGTTTTTCTATCATCAAAAGGTTGATAAACTTGTTGTTTATCAAACAACAAATTCACTCTACATACAAAATTTGTATAATTTAAACAATTTTTTTTGCCAAAAGGTTGTTTAAAGAGCAACATAATAATTTAAAAGCGTATAATTTTATGAATAATTAAATAGATCATTCAATTTCTGCCGTTAGATTATTAATTGATGATTAAAATTAGGAAAAAAAATAATCGTGGAGTGTTTGAATCTTGTGAATTAGAATAATCAAATAAAATTTAAGGCGATGCTTATTACGGTGGTCGATAAGGTTTCGTTCCTGGAAATCAAATTGCAATTTTGCACAGATGGTTTTTGGGGTCAAGTTTTTTAGGATATTACTTTTAAGAGTTCGACAAATAAACGCGCATAAAAGACTTGAGGATAACTTAATTCATCTAGTAGAGTCTTTTTGTTTAAATAAAGTTTGGGATAGTTTTTTTTTAATTCTTTAACAACTTTATTCAAGATTAAGTTAAAATATTTTTATTATTTCATAAAATTATTTAAACATCTTCATTAATCATAAATCGTAAAGCAACGCTAAACCTTTTATGATACAACTGTTTTGGAAAGAAAAAGGGTTAACTATTTGAAAGTTATTTTTATCACATCAAGGTATTTAAATATATTGAAAACACGCATTTTAAACAATTTTTAGCAGATAATTAAATTCCAAAAGTAATACTCGTGGCATGATGATAAGTGAGTTGGACTGTCACAACCCAAGTCCGCTCCCAAGAACAGAGGAGCGGAGTAAAATAAAAAGAGGCCATTAGTAGTGACAGGTCCAATGTCCCAGAGCCCATCGACTTCGGCTTAGGCCAAACAACAGCTACAACCAAGGGAGCAGGAGCAGCAGAAATCACACCAACGGCAACAGAATCAGCAGCAGCAACAACAGCAACGGAAGCAGTAGAAACTGCAGAAACACCAGAAACAACCACAGGCCAAAAAGGAAAAAAATGCTACCAATAAGGACCCATAGAGTTGACCTGGACGACAGAAAACAGGTGTGTAAGTCGGCCACTAAGGGCAAATTTGTCATAAAACTCACTGACGATGTCCATTTTATCGGGGTCAAGCCTTTTACTATGATGAAGTCCAGGCAAGGGGGTTATAGACTGCCAATGTTTCTCGAATGAATCGAATCCCTCGAACATCAAGCTGTAGTGTACACTGGGACACATTAAAAAGGCACGACGACATATTACAATGTACAAAGTGACAGAGGTGTGGCCATGCCAAAGCCAACTGCAATATGCAGTTGCGCTGTGTCAGGTGCTCAGAAACAAACAACGAAGGAGAATGCAAGCTGGGGAATGATCGGGCTGAGGATTTGACCCTGCTCAAGTGTGTCATTTGTGGAAACCAAGGGCACCCGGCTAACTATATGGGGTTGCCCTAAGGTCAGGCCAGCCAAAAGGAGTCGAACAGTTCGACAGGCTCCAACACAAAAATTCATGGATCCCAAATTTTCCTACGCCCAAATGGTGTCAGGGAATGGGAACAAGAGACAGGCTCCACCAACGGTTAACGAGAGAACTTAACATTGCATATAACATCCTCCTTTTTTTCAAATTCATTTTGATTACTTCAATCTTAAACCTATCTTAAAGCTAGACAAAAATTCATAAAACTAGCCTAATTAACCTTAACTTACAACTAACTTAATAGTCCTTAGTTTAACTAAAACACTTTTTTAACTTCAATTTAAATTTTATTTATTGTTGTATTTATTAGAAAATTTGAAGAAAAAAAACTAATATCAAGATCCTTTTTTATTTTTACTTAAAACTGCTAAAGATAAGGTCCTTAACATAAAACATAAAGCTAACTTAAAATACCTATTGTACCTATAAACTACTAAAAACTAGAAAAACCACAGCAGTAAATCTAACTACATAGCATATTTGTTTTTTCATATTTTCTTGTCTTTTTTTTATTACATGTTTTTCTTTTTTTTTTGTGCCACCATGTCTATTCTTAAACTATAAAACAAGTATGTAAGTCGGCCAAGGCCTAAAAATCAATCCCGACTACCCACTATTAAGTGCCCATTGAAGCCACCAAAACTGGTTCTCCCGCTTCACCCTATCAGTTCGGTCCGTTTGACTACAGCCCTACTGAACCGAAGGAACTCTGCTTCGCCTTGTGCCATGACGTCACGATTGTACGGGAGTCGCCTATCCACAGTTCGTCGTCTGACGTGGTAGATTAGCGGAACTGCCAATCTATACTGTATCAGACCGCATCTATCTAAAAAGAGGAAAGCTTCTGGTGGAATGAAGCCGCTGAAACGTGCACTTTCAAAATACTCGTCGTTTTGATAAAACGCCAACATTAAATTATCGGTCAAAGACATAGCTCTTGCAATGTGACCTCGAACGATGTTTATCACCAAATCTTCAATTCTGTTGATTCAAGCCCCGTTGTATAGGACCTCGCTGGAATAGTAATGCATGTAGGAAGATTCGGCTGTTCGATATAAGTTTGTACAGCTTCGTAAACACTGCCGCTCGAACACCCAAAACTTCTCCATCTGGGAAGGAGCAACGTTGAACCACACAGGACAACCATAAACGATCATTGGCCGTATGAGGGCCATGTAGCAAATTACCTTCACTCTGGGGCCAAGCCGACTGCTAAAAAACAGCAGTTTCGTCAGAGCGAAGGCTCCTCTGGCCCTGGTCAGAGCAGCATTTATATGTCTGTCGAAATATAAATACTGATCTAACCAGATACCGAGGTAATTCACTACACTTTTGTTCGCTAATGGCTGCCCGTGAAGGTCAACGATGACCATCTTGCGTCAATTCTTACACGTATCCCTCGTGGCCCTAGCCAACGGAGTCCGGAACAGAATTGTCTCTGACTTCTGGACATTTATTTTCAGTTTCCAGTCGTCGCAATATCGCTGAATCTTGTCGAAATCACGCTGCAAAAGAATTCTAATAACCTCAACCTTTCGGGCCGTTCTGTACGCAATTAGATCGTCGGCGTACGCAATTGCCTTTGTAAGACTACCTATCGGATCGCTGGTGTAAATGCTGAAGAGAATCGGCGAATTCACCGCTCCCTGTTGAAGACCATTTTTAATTGAGAATGTTGTGGTAGAAGTTACATTGCCACTTTTGACAACAAACTTTCTACCGTTAAGCATATCATAAAGTATATACAACAATGGCTTGCTTATGCCAAGCCTGCTCAGTTTTAGGTAAAGACCCTCTAACCATACGGTGTCAAAGGCCTTTTCCAAATCAACCAGAACAGCACCTGTGCATTGTTGTTTGGATTTATTCCATTGGATATCAGAAACGAGTTTAGACGCAGCATGAATTGTGTCATGACTCGCCTTGAACCCGAACTGTTAATCCGGAATTATTTTGTTGTCCGCAGCCCACTTATAAGCCAGAGCCCTATTGATGATCTTTTCGAAAAATTTGCTGATATTTGGAAGAAGACTTATCGACCGAAGATTTGACGGGTTGGAGTTGTCCTTTCCTGTTTTCGGGAGAGGATGAACCACAGCGGTCTTCCAATGCACTGGATAAATTCAGTGCATTGTTGAAGAGTGTGGTGTAAATGTCAATTGCTTCCACCGGTAAATGTCTCAGCACAACGTTGGATATACCATCGACTTTTTATTTTTTATTGAATTGAAGATGAGCTGAAGCTCAACCTTCGTCACTAACAAGGGACTTGCGCTCGTTTGGTAAAAGTAATTAAGTAGGGCTCTGTTTGCCAGGTCGTGGTTGGGGCGAATGCTTACATTCGCCTTGTACACTTGCTGGAAAGCAGCTCCCATCGCCTTTACTTTTTCCTTCGGATCTTCAATTATATAAAAGTCATCAGTCCATTGCACTTACCATCATGCCACGGGTACTACAGTTTCATCTTTTATAATATTAATATTTTATAGAATATAGTTTTTAATATTAATTTAAAAAAAAAAAAATCCTTTAGTTAGTTAGAATCATTATTTGTTTGTTAGATATTTAAGGCTTAATAAGATTCTCATTTTTTCAAATAGCTTTGATTTTTGAAAAGTTTTTTTGTCTGGACTTCATTATATTTTTGAAAACGATATCCTTACTGGTTTCTGCGTTATTAAAAAGCTCGAATGGCAAACGTATTGCCATGCGTATGGACGAACAGGTGTACTCAGAGACTTCGAACGTATTTAAAAATGATGTAATTATACTACAAGGACCTTGAAACGTCAAAAATACACCATTTTCACTTCCACAAATCAATACGATTACAATAACTTTAAAACCGAAGTTTATAATGGTATCATTTGGCACAGTCATGGTGGCACTTAACGAGAATAAGTTTGCAGCATTATTTCAAAATGCAAAAACATACATTTCTTACACAACAATTACCTGGTACAATATTGTAGATATGTAGCAAGTACAACCATTAACTTTTCTTTTCCAAAATATTTTCAACACTTTCTACTTGTGTAGTGTTTAACAGAGCATAAATAAGTTCATTTAAAAGGAAAAACTTCAAAACGAAAAATAAAAAATAAAAAAACCAAAAACAAATATAAAAAATCTACCTTCCACTTAAATTGATTTATTTCCATTCAATAAGTATCTTATGAAGTGTTACATTCCTCCTTCTTACCAACCCGTACCTCATCTTAGTTGTTATCATTTATTTACCTAAAGAGTTATTATAACGCCATTACAAGTACTTAAACTTACATATATTATAATTATTATTTTGATGCATCATAATAAAATAAAACCTACTCAATCAAGTGGAATAATAATAATGGATAAAGAAAGTTTTCCAATCTCCTCTCACTCATGTAATAGATACTTCTTTACTGTAAGTTAATAGTGTAATAAAAATGCATAAGAAAAGTATGTATCTAATATACAAAACTATTTGCATAGGGAAATCATTACGAAAAATTATTTTTATTTAGATACTCGTACAACAAAAATTTGTTTATCAACAAAAACAAAACAAAACTGAAGAAGAAGAAGATGTTAATAATCTGAGAAATTATAGTAAATTGTTGTCTGGAGGAAATTACAACCGCAAAACGACAGCACCCGAAGACCGACCCATCAACCATCAAGGTCTTATAAACACCTTTTAATGGCAAAAATAATAACTTCAGTTTTGTAGTTTAGATATTTATCTTCCACGCCTTGGTTATGAATTATAGTCGTAGTCGTTGGCTAATCACGACAATGGCAAGTTGTTTAGATATATGTATAAGTGTAGGACCGGGCTATAAAGTGGCCTAAAGAGGTGCATAATGCCCCATTGTACTGCTACTATTAAGTTTCGCAAAAAGTTAAGATACATTTTTAAATCCGGAACGATATAGATCTCACCAACGAGTTATGAAAAAGACTTTAATTAAATATAAGTAAAACTTCACTAGTCCATAAAATATAGTTTTTTTTGTTTGCCCCCCAAACAAAATAATACTTATTTACAGGATTAAGATGCCCTTAATTCGAATATTGCCTTTAAATTTTTCTATCACACCACAACAACCAAAAACGGTGTTTTTAAAGCTAAGGTAAAACACTAAAAAAATAGATTAACAATAAATTCTATGATGACTTTGCAAAACACTAGATACATTTCAAATTATTATAGTTTATCATTTATTGCGAGTCTTTATTCTGCTCTATACAAAGTTTTGAACTAACCGTGAATTTAGAACTTTCACAGTTTTGAACCATATTTTTTGGAGTTAATTTTGATTGCTGGTTTCCACTTAAAACCTTTATTTTAACTATTTTCTCAAGTTTAATACCCGTTTTCAACAATATTTTTATATTTTTCAATATACAGTCGACTCTCTCTAATTGAAACTTTTACGGGATGTTAAAACTAGTTCGAGTTAAATGTTTTTTTTTTTAATATTTAACTAACTTATTACTGAAAGGCTATGTTTTACACCGAACCCAAAACCCGGTTTTCGCGAAATTTTCGGTTTGAGCCGAAAAGCGACACTAAAAACTCTAATTTTCTCATACAATTTTGGTACGCCACAAATTTTCGCATACCACAAGTTTTATAATAAAACCTCTCAAAAACTAGTAGCAATTCAAAGATGAACTAAACAAAGAAACTTTTCGAAACATTCAGCGCTCAAATAATTATAAAAAAAGCTGATGGTTGCTGTCAATAGAAATATTTAATTTAATAGCAGTTTGAAAAAAAAAGGTGAAAAATTTGGTTAAATCTAAATATCTTAAGGACCAAAACGCTAGAGACTTGAATTAAATTGTATATAATATATTGTAACGTGGTACCAAACGAATATATTTTTTGAAAATAATCCAATCAATGGTTTTTTTTATACATCAAAAAAACGTTGTCACTTCGAAAATTTTACGAATACAAAACGATTTTATCTCCAAAACAATTTTGTACAGCGAAAAATAAAGTTTTTAACATCTGGTAAAATTTTGAGAAAAATCTAATTGACAGTTTTTTTTTCTAAATAATAAAAACCTAAAAAAAAACATTACTCAAAGTCTTTCAAAAAAAATAAAAACTTGAAAGAAAATGTAACAAAAGTTGGTAAAAATTGTTTTTCGGCAAAAAAAAATTTACAAAATTTGAGATTATGGCTTCCAACTTATTTAACGTAACAAAAAATATTGTTTTTAACATTGGGGAAAATTTTGAGAAAATGGAATTGATAATTTGATTACAAAAAATAAAAAATTTAAAAAGAATAAATAAAAGTTGGAAAAAATTTATTTTCGACTCAAACATCCTTTCAAAACTTTGAGATATTGGCATTAAACTATTTTTATCTTTTAAAAAATTTATTTTCGACTCAAACATCCTTTCAAAACTTTGAGATATTGGCATTAAACTATTTTTATCTTTTAAAAAATGTTGTTCTCAACACTCAGAAAAATTTTGATTAAAATTTAGTTGACAGTTTTTTTACAAAAAATAAAAACCTAACAAAAAAACAATACTTAAACTTGGTTAAAATTTACTAACGACTCAAAAAGCTTTTAAAAATAAAACATATTGTCTTCAAACTCTATTTATTTCACAGGAAATATTGATTTCGATATTCAGTAGTTTTTTTAATTAAATTTAACAGTCCGTTTTTCATAAAAAAAAATAAAATCTACAAAAAATAGTACGCAAATTTGGTAAAAATGATGTTCGGTTCTTGATGACTCTCAAATTGAAATTCATCCAATTTGTAAAAATTTAAGAAATACTTCTAAGGTTGGTAACATTTTTTTTCGATTAAAAATCTATTTAACAAAACTAGGTTTTAAAACAAAAATTTTTCTTTTTTTGAAAAATATTTTTGAGAATTTTCATTTTTAAAGAATAATTCAAGAGACAACTTTTTTAACCCAACACAAAAACATAAAAACTGTTAAGCAAGACAAATAGACAGATGGGATGGGTATTTGGAATTTATCATTGTGGGTCGCATTCCAGGCTCTTTTTTGGAAATATGAGCCGTTTATTTTGAAAGTGACATAAGTCACTTTTTCAAAAAAATCGTGTTAATGGCAGCACTAAATACAATTGAACGGTATCTTTTCATTTTTAAAAAAATTGCACTCAATAAGTTGAGAACTATTGAGATTTCTTCGAGAGCCTTACTTACTTACTTAAGGTGGCGCTACAGTCCGGGGCGGACCTGGGCCTCAACCAACAAGCGTCTCCAGCCAGCTCGGTCCCTAGCTAGCTGTTTTCAGTTTCGCACGCCAAGTTGGTTGAGGTAGTCTAACACCTGGGTGCGCCACCTGAGTCGCGGTCTTCCTCTACTGCGCCGTCCCACGGGATTGGATTCGAAGACCTTCCGTGCTGGAGCGTTGATGTCCATCCGCTCTACATGACCTAGCCATCTAAGCCGTTGGACTTTAATTCTGCTAACTAGGTCAGTCCGTACAGTTCGTCGTTATATCTTCTCCTCCATTCTCCATCTATGCGTATGGGACCAAAAATCACCAGAAGAATTTTTCTCTCGAAGCATCCTAAGACGCTCTCATCTTTCTTTGACAGGGTCCAGGCCTCAGCGCCATAAATGAGAACCGGGATGATGAGTGTTTTATAGATGGTAATTTTAGATGCTCGAGAGAGGACTTTACTTCTCAATTGCCTTCTAAGTCCAAAGAAGCAGCGATTTGCAAAAGTTATTCTTCGTTTGATTTCAGCGCTGGTGTCGTTGTCTGTGTTAATAGCGGTGCCTATTTAGACAAAGTACTTAACTACCTCAAAGTTATAGCTGTCCATGGTGACGTTTTGTCCAAGACGTCGTCGGTGTTCAGTGTCCTTTTTTGATGACAGCATATACTTGGTCTTGCCCTCATTGACCACTAAACCCATCTTCTTCGCTTCCGTCGCAATGCTCAGAAACGCTCCACTGACATCACGCTTTGATCTTCCAATTATGTCAATATCATCTGCGTATCCGAGTAATTTTATGGATCTTTGGAAGATTGTGCCTCTAGTGTTGACGGTTGAGTTTTGCACAATTCTTTCTAGAACGATGTTGATGAAGTCGCATGACAGTGCATCGCCTTGTCTAAAACCTTTTTTGACATCAAATGCATCGGTGAGATCTTTTCCGACCTTGATAGAGCAGCGGGCATTCTCCATCGTCATTCTGCACAAACGGATAAGTTTGACAGGGATGCCAAAACTAGACATTGCTCGGTAGAGCTTTTCCCTATAGATGCTGTCATACGCCTCTTTAAAATCGATAAAGAGATGGTGGGTATCGATTTGAAGCTCCTTGGTTTTTTCCAAGATCTGCCGTAGTGTGAATATTTGGTCGATAGTGGACTTTCCTGGTCTGAAGCCACACTAATAAGGACCAATCAGGTTGTTGACGAATGGCTTCAGACGTTCACATAAAACGGCAGAGAGTATCTTATACGCAATGTTAAGGAGACTGATGTTTAGAGTTTAGAGGGTCTCCTTTTTTATGTATCGGGCACACTATGCTGAGATTCCACTCATCGGGCATGCTTTCTTCCGACCATATTTTGCAGGTGAGTTGGTGCATGCTCCCTACCAAGTCATCGCCAGCTGCTTTGAATAGTTCGGCGGTGATGCCGTCAGCTCCAGCAGCTTTGTTTGACTTAAGTTTAGATATAGCTATCTTCACTTCGTCAAGGTCGGGTAGGCGGAATTGTTGATCTGCGTCGCCGAGGTTAAGTGGTTCTATCTCCCTTACAGCGGAATTCGGTTCGTCATCGCCGTTATGTAATTTGGAGAAGTGATCTTTCCATATTCTCAGCATCGACTGTGGTTCTACTACGATGTTCCCTTGATCGTCTTTACAGGCTTCAGTTTGTGGCTGGTACCCTTGGGATGTTTTTTACCTTTTGGTAAAATTTATGAACCTCATTCCTGTTGTGACATCCCTCTATCTCCTCGATCCCGCGCTTCTCATGCTTTTTTTTTCCGTCTAAGAAGCCGGTGTTCCTCTCTCCTCTTCTGCTCGTAGAGCTAGCGAGCAGCTCTAGTCCTTTTGTGCAGCGCCGTTTTGTATGCCTCTTGTTTAGCTGCGTGAGCTTGCCGGCATTCGTCGTCAAACCAAGGGTTTCGCTGTGGTGGGCGTGCGAAATTTAGCACTTCAGAGGCGGCATCTCTGATGGCTGCAAGGCAATGTTGCCACTGGTTTTCAATGCTTAATGCAGGAAGCATAAGAGGTTATTAGAGACTCGATCGGAAAAGGACATGGCAGTCTCTTGCGATTGTAGCCGTCTAACGTCGAATCTTCTCACAGTACTTCCTTGTTTTGGCTTGGATCGGGATATCCGTAGCCGTACCTTGGCTACAACGAGGTAGTGGTCCGAGTCAATGTTGGCCTCTCGGAATGTTCGGATATCCTGGATACTGGAGAAGTGTCGTGCGTCGATCGCAATGTGGTCAATCTGGTTGACGGTTGATTGATCAGGAGATTTCCATGTCCCCTTGTGGATATTAAGATGCGTGAACTGCTACCAGAACGTCTCGCCCCGCAGCGAAATCAATCAGCCTGAATCCGTTGTCGGAGTTGGTTTCGTGCAGGCTGTACCTCCCGATTGTGCCACCAAAGATGTCTTCTCTTCCTAGCTTGGCATTAAAATCTCCTAAGACAATTTTAATGTCATAGCCAGGGCACTGCTCATATGTCTTGTCCAAGAGCTCGAAGAATATGTCTTTGGTGTCTTCATCTTTCTCCTCTGTTGGGACATGCGCGCATATTAGGCTTATGTTGGCGAATTTCGCCTTGATGCGGATTGACGTGATGCGCTCGCTCACACTGTTGAAACTCAAGACTTTTTGCCTGAGCCTAGTTACAACAACAAATCCAAACCCAAATAGACGCTGTCTTTGTTCTCGGTAGCAGTCGCCGTAGTAGATATCGCAGTCTTTTAGTTTGCGTTTGCCCGGTCCATCCAATCGCACTTCTTGGATGGCTGTAATATCTGCCTTGCAGCAGTTTAGGGCTTCCGCTAATTGTTCGGCTGCACGTGGTCTGTTAAGGGACCTTACATTCCACGTACATATCCGAAGTTCGTTGTGCTTATTTCGTTTGCGTGGGTTGTTAACAGTGAATCCGTCCGTATCCGAGGCTTGTTGTTGCTTCGAAACTATGATGTTTTTTTAAAGAAATTGACTGTTGGATTTTTATCAAAATTTACTGAATGTCGGAACAATATTTTCTTTGAAATACAATTTGAAAACAAATTAATTACAATTTGAAAAAAATACGTATTAAGTAGAAAGTAAATTTTTACAAAGTTTTAGTAATTTTGCAGTTTTTTTTTATTTTTAATATAAAAAGCTGTCCGTTAGAATTTTCTCAAAATTTTACGAGATGTCAAAAACGTTATTCTTCGTTGCATACAAGTATTAACATCCCATATGAAGTTATTGTAATGGGTCCGATTGAATTGAAAACTTTGACATTTCTCAACGTTTCAAGGTCCCTAGAGTCGATATAAAAGCTTTTAAAAAGATGTCTGTACGGGCGTGTGAACGTAAGTTCGTACGTCCGTACGTTCGCGACGTTTTTTTCGTCTTCCATTGCTCAAGAACCAGAAGAGATATCGATTTCAAATATATTTTGTCATACAGATAATAAGGCAGAAAGATGCAGAACGGCTCTCAAGAGAATTGCGTTTGTGGTTTATTTACCATACCAGTTTGAAAAAAAAGGTGACAATTTTGGTTAACCCTAAATATCTTAGGAACCAACGACGCTAGAGACTTGAATTAAATTTTATATTATATAATGTAACGGGATACCAAATTAATATATTTTTGGAAAAAAATCCAATCAATGGTTTTTTTATAAATCAAAACTACTAAAAAAAATGTATCAAAAAACAGTTTTGTGCAACGAAGAATAATGTTTTTGACATCTGGTAAAATTTTGAGAAAAATCGAATTCAAAGTACTTTTATAAAAAATAAAAACCTAAAAAAAAACATTAACCAAAGTTGGTTAAAATTAAATTTCGACTCAAATATCTTTTTAAAACTTTTAGATATTGGCTTTAAGCTAATTTTATCTTTTAAAAAAATATAGTTGTCAACATTCATTAAAATTTTGAGAAAAATCGAATTGTCAGTTTTTTTACCAAAAATAAAAACCTAACAAAAAAACAATACTAAAACTTGGTAAAATTTTACTTCTGACTCAAATAGCTTTTCAAAAATTAAAAATATTGTTTTCAAACTTTTTTTATTTCACAGAAAATATAATATTTTTTTCGATATTCAGTAATTTTAAACAGTCCGTTAAAATATGCAAAAAATAGTACTCAAATTTCTTAAAAATTTATGTTCGGTTCTTGACATCTCTCAAACTAATTTCATTCATTTATTCATTGGTAAACATTTGTTTTCGAATAAAAATCTATTCAACAAAACTAGACTTTCAAGTTTTAGACTTTCTTTATATGAAAAATATTGTTGGTAATTTTAAAATTTTTAAGAATAATTCAACTGACAACTTTTTTAAACAAACACGAAAACCTACAAACTGTAAAGCAATAGTAAAGCAGTCAAATCACTCTGTCTTCGTGACCAATTCACGTCCTTAGCTCAGCGTGTGATAATCATGCCATAAAACCGCTCGGGCAGAATATCGAAAATTATGTCGTCATTGTCAATATCATCCAATTCAATCCAAACGAAGCGGGGGATAATCGACCTATCGCGATCATATTTTACAGAGAGTACGGATTGATGACGCCTTCAGCCCAGAATCCACACCAAACTGTAAAATTGGGCCTCATTGCTAAAGATGATTTTTTGATTAAAATTGAGATCAACCAATTGCTTCAAAATCCAATTAGAAGAAAACAACGCTGCGTATGGTTGTGTGGTTTCAACTCCGGAGTCGTTTTCGGCAAATTTTTTTTTTTAAGAAATTAGTGTAACAGTGATTTTATAAAAAACAATGTAAACCTTCAAAAATCTCTGCTTTAAAGTCCCGAATACCTCGACAAGAATCACCTTAAACCTCAACAAGTCATTGCATAGTTTTCAAAGTCTAATTACTTTGGGTCGCACCCCAGCGTGAACAGTGGTAACACTGAACCCGTGCAAGAAAATACAAACCCTCCACTAAAGAACATCTTATTTCCGTACCTGCCTTAAAATTTGTTGATAGAAAAATACACGTTCCATATCCGACAGAAAAATCTTGCGAATCATTTTAATGTATCTACGATAAGATTTATTAATCGACTTACTCTACGAAAAAAAAAACAGATACTTCTTTTTGGTAGGTATGGTAAATTAATGCCGCTTGACCAATGTCATTGGACCTTTAAATCTCCGTGTTTAAGTGACCATTAAAGAGAAATTTTAATTTTCAATCTGAAACACAAATAACAACAAAAAACTGATATTGACTCGTCTAACAAGTTGGATGTAGTCAGGTATCCTGTATCAGTATCAGGTAGAGATTTTCCCATCGAAAATGCATCCCTACTCAAAGTCGTAAATTATCGGATGCATTTATAGGTCTGCTGCATCCTGCATTGTCTTTTTCATTCTTCACTCAAGGTACGAGGTCTTTGACATAATTTAACATCATCCCAAAAGGAGACAATCAAATTTTATTAGAACCAAATTTAAGATGCATCCAAGCAATAAACAAAATTATAGAAACATATTTGCTGTTGGTCTATCAAAGAGAAAGGGGAATAATCATGAAACTAGTTTGAATAATTTGCTTTGAAAGACCGAAGCTCTATGAAAATGATGATGATGACGACTATCAGCTTCATAGAGGTGAATCCAACAACAACTCTGTACGTTTTATCACTGCACCAAAATCTATCTATTGGCTAACGGATAGACGGATAGACAACACAAAGCTTAAGATCGGGTAAACTAAGTATCTATACGGGTATATGAGCTCGACAACCTATCTATATCTATGTCTAAGTAGTCTACTATAAGCTTCAACTAGAGCTCAAGACCTAGTAGAGCCAATGGTGGTGTCGGACTGATGATCTGCTCCAACAGTGTTGTCAGAAGTGTATTGTCTTTTGGTGCGATCGGCGGCGGCGTGGCATACAACTTGAACGGTTCAGGAATAGTGTTGTGGCATTTACTGCCGGTAAACTAAAAATTTTAAATTATTTAAAAACGAAAGAAAAACTAAAATTAACAAAAAAAATAAGCTCTATTGTTTACTCGTAGCAATATACAATATTTTACATTACGTGATTTGTTCATATTTAATTAGGGTATAGTGCAATATGTTTGGTGTTAGAGCAATTTGTTGCTCGTTGAGTGTTTCACTGCTACTGCTTCTGCAATTGTTCGGTAGCAGTAATGGACTTGCTCAGAAAGAATATTTTACATCGATAGCTGGTCTTGAGAAACTTTTAAGTACCGAGGTCTTTTTGATGTCTCATTTGCAATCGTACGTGGAGTCCATGAGTTCACAATTGGAAATGTTGAAGGGGTGAGTAGAGTAGACGCGATGCTGATGGTTGATGGTGGAATTTAGTTTAAATGTAAAAAAGATTAATATTTTTTAATAATGTTTTGGGATTGTTTTGTCCGAGTTATTTATTACAAGGTAGCTAAGGTTGAGGTTATCTATCAAAGCAGATGATGAATTAGTTGTGTTGCAGTTCTGTTTATCGAATCAAAAAGTTTTAATAACAAATTGATTTAATTTATATAAGATTTAATTGTATAAGCTACCGATTTTTAAATGAAATGAAGTCAAAAGAAATTGAAGTACCATGTATTTGTCTCAAAAAATGTAAACGCAATTTCATTTCTCAAAAAAATTCTATTTCATTACAGAAAAAAAAAATCGAAAAAATTTAATAAAAACTTTCGGCTCGTTTTTGAGAAAATTCAAATTTTCAATTTTTGATCAACAGATTTGTAGGGTGACTGCTGCAATTTAAAGGCTTAAAAGAAATGAAAAAAAGAGGCTGGGATGCGTCCCACACTGATAACTTCCCATCCCATCTATCGATTTGTCGTGCTTAAAAAAGTTTGTCTATATGTATCGTATCAATTTTTACCAAATTTGCGTACTATTTTTTGTGAAAAAAACGGACTGTTGGAATTTTATATAAAAATTACTGAATATCGGAAACAATATTTTCTGAGAAATAAAATAAGTTTGAAGCCAATATTTTTAATTTTTGAAAAGCTATTTGAGTCGAAAATCACTTTTTACCAACTTTTATAAATTTTTTTAGGTTTTTATTTTTTGTAAAAAAAAAACTGTTAATTCGATTTTTCTCAACATTTTGCAGAATGTTGAAAACAATTTTTCTTATAAGATAAAATAAGTTTGAAGCCTAAATTTCAAGTTTTTTAAAAGATATTTGAATCGATATTCAATTTTTAATAACTTTGAGTAATAGTTTTTTTAGATTTTAAAATTTTATTAGATGGCGAAAACATCATTCTTCGTTACACAAAACTGTTTTGGAGATGAAATCATATTTTAGTCGTAAAATTTTGGAGGTGACAATTTTTTTTTTTTTCAGTTTTTTTGATTTAAAAAAAAACCGTTAAATGGATTTTTTTCAAAAAAATATACTTCCTTGATATCACGTCACAATATATTATATACAATTTAATTCAAGTCTCTAGCGTTTTTGGTTCGTTAGGGTGTATTAAGGGGTTAACCAAAATGTTCACCTTTTTTTCAAACTGCTATGGTAAAAAAACCATCTACGCAATTTTCTTGAGAGCCCTTTCTGCATCTTTCTGCCTTATTATCTGTATAACAAAATTTGTTTGAAATCGATATCTCTTCTGGTTCTTGAGCTATGGACGACGAAAAAAATGTCGCGAACGTACTGACGTACGTGCATACGCACGCACAGACATCTTTCTAAAAATCTTTTATTTTGACTCTAGGGACCTTGAAACGTGGAGAAATGTCAAAATTTTCAGTTTGACAAATCGGACCCATTACAATAACTTTCTGTGGGAAATTAATAAACGTCTAAAGCGAATCGGCTTAAAACGTTAATTTAAAAGTGAACCCAATTGGCTCAATTGTTTGGGATGTAGCGGCGAGGACAAACAGACAAACGGAAGGTATCGGAGTAACCAATTTTTTCAGCTTTTTGAACATCGTAATGTCATGTTTGATTTAAATCTTGAGTTCAAAGTTTTTTATTTGACACCTGTCAAACTCAGCTGTCATCCGAAGCGTAGTCAAAAGTTATTTATTTAAGATAATGGATTGCTTATAATTGAATACATTTTTTGTTAGGAAATTTAAGGCTAAAAACATGTAGGTTAGGTAAGGTAAGGTAATAGTGGCTGTCCAAGATGGAAACGCACACACTTAGGCCAGTTTAATGGCCCATTGTGATATCACATGCATCTTGAGGCTTCCATCTGGTGTTTGCCTTCTTCATAGCGCCTTGCATTAGCAGCAGTTAACAAGTAGCGATTGGTATGCCAGTACTTGCCAAACGTGGTAGCATGGGCTATACTGTACCGTTCCTGCTGTGCCATCTCCATTAGAGATGATCGACAGTTATAGATTGTTATAGAGTTTGTAGATGCAGAGTGCAGAGACTTGATAGCGGCCTGGCTATCAGAGAAAACACGGATATCAGATGTTGATATCACGTTTTCTTTGAGCCAGGACAAGACTTCTTTATCGTCAAAAGTTCCGCCTAGAACACGCTTCAATGATTGGGAAGGCGGAATGAGATACTTAATTTCAGTCGTTCAGAGTACACAAGTCCACGAACCCTTCTTTTGTTTTTGAACCATATGTATGAAAATGGATTGACTCATCCTCCAAGAATGTCCTATCCTCCCAAAAAGATCTGGTAGGTGTAGAAATCTGGAAGTTTCTGTCGAATTTTAGTTGGGGGATGGTGTAGTCTGTGTGCTTTGGAATTGATTCTAAGGACCTTAGAATTACGGAGTGGCCAATGTTGTTGTTAGTCCACTGCGACGAAGCTTTGAGGCAAATAGCAGAGCCTACAGCTATTTGTTTGCTAAATATGTCAAGAGGTGTAAGGTAAAACAAGGTGTCCAGTGCCGTAGACGGCAAGCTGAAAGTTGGACTTTGGCTTTGTAACTTTGAACAAAAATTTAATCTGACTAAGGATTTTTTATACAGGGTTATCCATTTTAAAGTAAACATAAATAAAATACATATTTTAAAATGTTTGTTAACGTGTGAAACACTACACCATTTAAATGACCACCACGCAAATTGTTGCGAGCATCGATTTTTTTGGGGTGATTTTCGACCACTTTTTGACGCATATTTGGTGGCTTCTCAGCCATAACTTTACGAATGTTGGTTTTTAAGTACTCAAGAATTAAAGGCTCATCTGCATAAACACGGTTATGGCCTTTCTTCAATTACATGAGTATTCTCAGAACCCCAAATACGACAATTTTGTTTATTAACATACCCACTGAGGGAGAAATTTGCTTAGTCGCTCAAGAAAATTTGGTCCAACATCGCCTGTTCAAGCACTCATTCGACGACTACAACCGCGACGTTTTAAATGGTAAGCTGACTTCAATTGTTGTCTAAAATGGACTTTATATAGATGTAATGGATGTAGGTGTAGATCCAAATGCAAAACACGCCATAATATAAGACAATCCTACTTCCGAGTACGACCGAAACGTTGATGCAAAGACCTTACAATATCTGTAACCGATCTTTCAATTCTCTTGACAATTTTTCAAACTGCTTGCGTAGTTGGATGATTAATCTCCACGTTATGTGGCTGTGTCAGAATCACAATTTTTGTAGTAGGGTTTAACAATTTTAATGCGTTGTGCGATAGTAAAGCGATCTATTTCCCTAAATTTCAGCCTTTCGACTGATAACAAAAAATTGTTGAACAACTTTGTTTAACAGATGTCGAATTCCAAGCCTATACTTTTAAAACTTCAAAATAGATAATCCGTTCTGTAATAAATAAATACTAATAAATTAACACAGTGTTTAAGTAAGGAAGCCTGAGCTTTATTCTTTTTGTTTCATACAATTTTAAAGCCAAAAAACAAATCGAAAAATATTTGAGAGTCATCTCAAATATTTAGATACCTGTTATTAAAAAAAATTAAATTTAATGAGGACTTTATTCCAAGATCACACCTAATTTTAGTTTTGAATAATTAGTATTTTTTGTTGATACCTGGAAATATTAAATGATTTTTTTATTTTAATTTATGTATTTTTCAAATAATCTTATTATGACTTTTTAGTAAAAATTATTATACAACATAACTAACAACATTTAAGCAAAAATCCAGTCCTTCGTGTTTTATTTTCAAATGTTTTGGATTTATCGATGACATTAATATATTTTGCTGTCATGTTTAAAAGGTTAACAATATAAATAAAAAAAAAAAAACTCAATTTCTTTTGGCTTATTATTTATTTCAAAAACATCGCTATCAATAGAATTTTAGTTACCTATAAGATCTGAAAACAAAATAATTTACATTTCCTTTAATCATCAATCGTCAATAAGAACATGAACTCATTTTTAAGGTGCTTTCGAAAATAATTTTAAAGTTGTCAAATTGAAATTGGAAAAACTTAAAAACTGATATAAAATGATGAAATCGTTAAATGTGATGAGCGATTGTCAAATTTTTGAGAGTAAAATGTGATTATCAACGAGCTTTTCATCTATTCAAGGTCAATAACAAAAATTTTAGACGGCTTTAAAAATAATAGCTGATTTGGTATACATAATTACTTTCAAGTCTTCTTTATAATTTTTAAATTCTTTATTTTCGAAAGACTTGATTGTTTGATGTTATAATATTGTTTGTTTGAACATTGCAACATTAAAAACACACACAAAATCTTGTAACATTGTTGAAAGCATCTGCTAATTATATTCTTATTGTTATCAAAACTTCTTATTTATTCAAGAAAACAAGAACAAAGTTCTGTTTTGTGCCTTGTATTTTTACAAAATGTTTCTTAAAAAAGGTTTCATTTTGAATAACCGCTATTTGTGCAGCTGTCACTTGTGAAGTTGCCATCTTTTGACTTTTGATAAGTTAAAACTACGTTGATTAATGAAAAGCCTCGATGAATATTCCATTGATTGAAATTCGAAAGATTTGGTAATGGTTTCGTCGCGGTTCACCGTTCGGTGAATGTATTAATTGGGCTTACAATCAGCCACGGCTATCTTGTGATCAGTCTTGGCTACGTAAGTTGCTCCGAGTAAGTTTCTCATACATAGTTACGCGTAACTAATGTTACTTGTGTAAGTATTATAGCTTAAACAAAATTGTAAACATTGGAAACAAAAATAAACTATAACAAAAATGTTTGTTGCATAAAAACAACAAACAACAAAAGAAAGATTAAAAAAAATACAGAAAGATTTAGGAGAGAAACTAAATAGATATTGAAACTTTTTGGGATGCTTGATGGTCTGCTGACGGTAGGTCCAAACTGGCTTCAGCTGTCTACGATGTTACCAATTCGTGTGAGGACCTCGGATGCATACAAATGAGGTGATGGCCTTACGGATTGATATTTGTTAACTTTTCATAGGAAGTTATTCTAATGGGTCCGAATTGTCGAATTGAAAATTTTGACATTTCTCGACGTTATTTTAGAAAGATGTTATTGGCGAGCGTGTGTCCATACGTCCGTTCCTTCGGGAGTTTTTTTTCGTCGTCCATAGCTCAAGAACCAAAAAGATATCGACTTCAAATAAATGTTGGCATACAGATAATAATGCAGAAAGATGCAGAAAGGGCTCTCAAGAAAATTGGTTGGGTGTTTTTTTACCATAGCAGTTGAAAAAAAGGTAAACATTTTAGTTAACCCTAGAGACTTGAGTTAAATTATATATTGTAACGTGATACCAAATATTTTGGAAGCAAATCCAATTTACCGTTTTTGTTAATAAATTAAAAACACTGAAAAAAATGTTTCACTTCGCAAAATTTTATGACTAAAATATGATTTCATCTCCAAAATATTTTTGCGCTACGATGAATAATGTTTTTGTCATCTGATAAAATTTTGAAAAAAAAATCGAATCGAGAGTTTTTTTTATAAGAAATAAAAACCTAAAATAAACATTACTCAAATCTGGTAGAAACTGAATTTGGACTCAAATATCTTTTCAAAAACTTGTGATTAAGGCTGCAAACTTATTTTGCCTTATAAGAAATATTGCTTTCAATATTCTTAAAAATATTGAGAAATATCGATTGACACTTTTCTCACGAAAAATAAAAACCTCAAGAAGAAAATTAATAAAAGTTGGTAAAATTGACTGAAATATCTTTTCAAAACCTTGAAATATGGGCCTAAACTAATTTTATCTTTCAAAAAAGATTGTTGTTAACATTCAGTAAAATTTTGAAAACTTTTGTTGACAGTTTTTTTACAAAATTAAAAACTTTAAAGAAAATTTAAAAAAAATTGGTAAAAATTGAATTTCGATTCAAAAATATTTTCAAACATTTTAGATTATGGCTTGCAATTAATTTTCACTGATAAGAAATATTGTATTTTATATAATTAGCATTTGAGAGAAATCGAATTGTCAGTTTTTTTACAAAAATAACTTGATTTTTGGCTCAAATATCTTTTCAAAACTTTGAGATATTGGCTTTAAAATACTTTAATCTTTTAATAAATATTGTTGTCAAGATTCAGTTAAATTTTGAGAAAAATCTAGTTGACAGTTTTTTAACAAAAAATAAAAACTTTAAAGAAAGTTTAACAATAGTTGATAAAAATTGATTTTTGGCTCAAGAGATATTGGCTTGAAACTACTTTCATCTTTTTAAAATATTATTGTCAACGTTCAGTAAAATTTTAGAAAAATCTAATCAACAGTTTTTTTTACAAAAAATAAAAACCTAACAAAAAAACAATTCTTAACCTTGATACAAATTTACTTTCGACTTAAATAGCTTTTTAAAAATTAAAAATATTGTCTTCAAACTTTTTTATTTCAATAATCCAATTTTTAAAAATTTAAGAAATGCTACTAAAATTGGTACAAACTTTTTTTCGACTAAAAATCTATTTAAAAAAATTAGAATTTTTAAGAATAATTTAACTGACAACTTTCTTAACCCAAAACGAAAACCTACAAACTTTTAAGGGGGTATTCTGGTCTATAAATTAAAAAAAATCGATTTTTTTTTCTCTTCATATTTTCATAGTTTAACTATTTAAGAATATGTCTACGAGAGGATTTCCCCAAATTCAAATTATTTTCGGAGAAATAAGTATTTTGCTGATCAGCCATCCAAATCGGTTGGGCTGCAACTAATAGAACAAAAGACATAATGGGTACTTTAAACGCGTTTTTCTCAGAACTGTCTTTTTGAATCTGATACCCACGATTTCTCAGGTTCTGCCGAACCGATTTACTTGAAATTTCAAGAGAGTCTTCTTTAGGGACTTGTCTACGTCCGGAACTACGGCCATGCCCCAATTTTCATTTTTACTATTTTTAACAAATCGAAGAATGTTCAAAAAAATGGTAATTTTTTTTTATTTTTCTTTAGACAGTCGCCATTTTGAAAAAAATAATGTTTGTAACTTTTCCGTAGTTCCAGACGTTGCGACATTATTGTAGATTAATAATCATTTTTAGTTTTTGATTTCAGATTTCTAGGAGAGTTAAAATCGTGGGTATGGTCACGCCCCAAATTTTTGAGACGCACCACTTCATCAGCTGATAACTAACGGAATTTTTATTTTTTTTTTACTTTTTTATTTTTTTTTTTCTTCTTCCTAAATGTAAATAAATAATGTATACAAAAATTGATGGTAAAATTGTTGCTTGCTTTTTTCTACAGCACTTCAAAAATTACCTAAAATTCATGTCTCTAGACCAGAATACCCCCTTAAGTAAGACAAATCGACAGACAAACCCCAGACTGTTTTTTTTTAATTGCGACATTTAAATGAAAACCTTTTAACTTCCCATGGGAAGTAATTGTAATCGGGTTAAAAACTTTAAGTTTTCAATGTCCCTAGAATCTAAATCAATAATTTTTAGACAGCTGTCTGTGTGGCGTTTGTACGTACGTCCGTACTATTTTTCGGCGCCCATATTTCAAGAACCAGTAGGTATAACCACTTCAAATAAATTTTGTAATACACATAATAGTACTAAAAGATGCAGACAGAACTTTAGAAAAATTGAGTCGGTGGTTGAAGCAAAACATCTCACGAATCAAAAACAGTAGCGTCTTCAATAAAATTTTATATAACATTGAGGAAAAAATCAATCAAAGGTTTTTTATCAATTAAAAAAAGAAACTAAAAAAAATATTTGTCACCTTGAATATTTTACGAACAAAAAGTTATTTAAATTTAAAAAAAAGAACTGATAACTCCCCATCTTGTTTGTAGATTTGTCTTGAAGTTTTTAGGCCTTAAAAGTTTGCAGGTTTTCGTGTTTTGTTAAAAAAGTTGCAGGTTAAATTATTCTTAAACTTTTCAAAAGTATGCATATAATGAAATAGTTTA
Source organism: Eupeodes corollae (assembly GCF_945859685.1). Classification (NCBI taxonomy): domain Eukaryota; kingdom Metazoa; phylum Arthropoda; class Insecta; order Diptera; family Syrphidae; genus Eupeodes; species Eupeodes corollae. The sequence continues at coordinate 18,823,736 of NC_079147.1, read as the reverse complement.
ATTTCCAAATCTCTTTTTGTTAATGAGATTTTTCATCGTAATCAATTTTTACCAATTAAAGTAGCATTTAATTAAATTTGTTATTTCTTATAGAAACAAATACAAATTGGATGAATGATATTAATTTTAAGCCAATATCTTCAATTTTTCACCAGATATCGAGAACTGAATATATATTTTTACCAAATTCGTACTATTTTTTGTAGATTTTATTTTTGCACGAAAAAACGGACTGTTTGATTTTTATACAAAATTTACTTTATGTCGAAAACTATTTTCTCTGTAAAAGGCAATAAGTTTGAAGCCAATATTTTTAATTTCTGAACAGATATTTGAGTGGAAAGTAAATTTTTACCAAGTTTTAGTAATGTTATCTTTAGGTTTTTATTTTTATATAAAAAAAATCAAATTGGGTTGTCTCAAAATTCAAAGCGATATCAAAGTTTTTCAAAGATATTTAAGTCAAAAATCAATCATTACCAACTTTTGTTATTTTTTTTGGTTTTAATTTTTTGTAAAAAAAACTGTGAATTCGGTTTTTCTCAAAATTTTACTGAATATTGACAACAATTTTTAGTTAAAAGAAAATATCTCTTAGTTTTGAAAAGGCATTTGAGTCTAAATTCAATTTTTACAATTCAATTTTTATATTTTATAAAAAAAACTGTCAGTTCAATAAAATTTTCGTAAAATTTTCGAGGTTGGCAAATATTTTTTTTTCACTTTTTTTGATTTATAAAAAACTCCGTTGATTGGATTTTTTTTTCCAAAAATATACTTGTTTGGTAACACGTTACAATGTAACCAAATAATAACCAAAATGTTCAACTTTTTTTTTTAAATTGCTATGGTAAAAATACCAACTTCGGAATTTTTTCGAGAGTCCTTTCTACATCTCTGTGGATTATTATCTGTTATTATTATTTGTATAAGAAAATTTATTTGAAGTCGATATCTCTGCTGGTTGTTGAGCTATGGACGAGGAAAAAAACGTCGCGATCGTATGAACGTACGTACACACGCACGCACAAACATCTCTCTAAAAATCTTTTATTTTGACTCTAGGGACCTTGAAACGTCGAGAAATGTCCAAAACTATTAAAATTTTGCTAAAAATTGACTTTCAATCAAAATATCATTTTAAAAATTAAAGAATAAAGAATTTCATAATACCAAAAATAATAGTTTTTAAGTAAATATTTCATAAAAATCCAACTGTTAGGTTAAGTTTTTTTTATATTTTTTTTTTAAATATTTGTGCTAACTTTTAGTTTATTTTTTAGAAAAATTTTGTTGACAACTTATTTTGCAAAACACCATAAAAAACAACAAACTGATAATCCCACCCTCCCTTTTTTAACTATTAAATCATTACTTATAAAATGTGGCTTTTTGTTTCGAGTTTTATTTTAATGTAAACATTTTTTCGGAGAAATGTTAAAATAATGAGTATTTAAAAATACAATTTGTAAAACTTGCGTAAGTTACCAACACCGCTTGTGATTAAACTCATTCAGGTTCTCGAGAAAAAACATGATTTGGTCAAGAATTGGCTACCAGTAGGCTGATATCCTTTTCCATTGCTTACTTAATTACTTTATCTTAACAATAAATAAAATATCTTTTGGTTTCTCTCCAAAAAAATTTGTCGTTTCAATATAGAAATAAAATTTCTTGTTCAATTCATTTGGCTATACTCAGAAAAAATATAATTGCATGTCTTGAACTTTCATTGAACGGCAATCAAACACATCACTTTCTTATCAAAGTTATTAATTTCGATCAGTGTAGCTCTCGTGCAATTTTTTCACTACTAAAGATTGATTGAAGATCGAATATTCAGCTGATAAGATTAGAAATGACAATAATTTTACTTCTGATTTAATTTTATGAAGTAAAAGGGGCTATAGTTTTTTAATAGAACTTTAACAAGATTATGAAATACCTTACTTCCTAGAAAAACAACAGAAGTTTACATTTCTAAGAATTGTTTTGTAAAATTACTGATTATAAAACTTTTATCATTTTTAGGGAAATTGAAGAAATCGAAAGAGAACACGAACTCGCTGCCAATAATCTAGAAGAATACCTTACAAGTCCTGTTAATGCATTTCTTCTGATCAAACGATTGGATACGGATTGGGCTCTTTTTGAAGATGCAATCGATAATGGACTTGCCCGAAAATGTATGTCCGATTCATTTCATTTTATTATTAAACAATTTATTAAAGTGATTCATTTTTTTAATCTAATTTGTAGCTTTCCTAAAAGCCGTTAAATACACTCGTGAAAACTTGAGCTTCCCTACTGAAGAAGATTTGACAGGCTCAGCAGTTGCATTAGTTCGACTTCAGGAAACTTATCAGCTCGATGTTTCCGAACTATCTGCTGGTATTCTGAATGGTGTAAAATATGGGTAAGCCAATATTTCTTCATTACCTACTTCAAACTTAATCCTGAATAAATTTGTATTATCCAGATCACCAATGTCTTGGCAAGATTGCTTCCAACTTGGTCAGAAACTGTTTATGTTGAAGGATTTCAATCACACCATTCCATGGTTGAAGGAGTCTTTCCAAAAACTCCAAGTACAAGAGTATTTCAACTCGAGTGAAACAGTTGGCTTCCTTGAAATGGTGGCTAGCTATCATGCTCAAATGGGAGACTTCCAAACTGCCCTCGATCTAAACACTAAACTTCTTGAGCTCGAACCCGATAGAGAATATTCTTTGGATTTTAGAAAATACCTAAAGATAATGATCGAACAAGGCCATGGATTAGTCGAGCCCGAGTTAGAAGATGACATTATGAGGCCATATAAGCTTACGGAAGAATTCAAGACCTACGAAAAAGTTTGTCGGGGTGAAGTCAAACAATCACCAACTGAGGAGAGACCACTTCGGTGCAGGAACTTCCACAGAAATGTACCGTACCGCCTCTTGATGCCATTCAAAATGGAAGAATTGAACTTAGATCCGTATGTGGTTGTGTTCCATGATGTCATTAGAGATGCTGAAATCGAACCAATTAAGGAAATTTCTAAACCCGGTATGACTCGTTCGCAAGTTCGTGCTAACGACGGCGATGGAACGACAGCGACTTTATACAGGACCAGTCAAAATACCTGGCTGAAATATCATGTTCTACCAGAAACGGAGACACTTAGCCGTCGGCTAGGAGATATCACTGGATTGGATATGGATGCAAATGAAGAACTTCAAGTGGCGAACTACGGTATTGGTGGACATTATGAACCTCATTTTGACTTCTTCGAGAGAGACGACGCCTTTCAATATGAAGATGGAAACAGGATTGCCACAGCAATATTCTATGTAAGTTTTCTTTTATTTAACTTGGTAGATTTTGAGTTTCTTAAATTCTAACTTCATATTGATCCATTAGTTATCAGATGTAGAGCAAGGTGGCGCCACAGGTTTCCCATTCTTGAAACGAGCAGTTCAGCCCAAAAAGGGAAGTCTTATGTTTTGGTATAATTTGCATAAGGACGAAGAAAAAGACTACCGCACAAAACATGCTGCCTGTCCTGTTCTTAAGGGATCTAAATGGGGTAGGTTTTTTGAAACTTTCTCAAACCCTTAAAAAAAGAAATGTCTGATTAAAAAAATTATTTCGCTTTTCCAGTTGCAAATGTTTGGATTCGAGTGAGAAAGCAAATGTTCACAAGGCCCTGTGGCTTAGAACCAGATCATGAGGTGTCCGATGGATATGGAATTATTCGATAGTTCAAAAGTATTACAAAATTTTGGTTTTAAGTCTTATAAGTTTCGTTTTAAGAAAAATGTATCATTTTTTTGAATGGACAGTAAAATAAAAATGAGAAAGTAAATAGTATTAGCACTTTCATTGATTCGTTTTTCAGAATACATAATTTAAAATAATACGTAAAAATATATTTCCACAATTGAAAATAATAATAAAAGGGAAATTGAATATTTGAAAAATATTGGACCAATTGGTAACGCTTAGCAATATTGAGCAGTAGTATTGAAGCATTAACTTCTAAATTGGGTATTGACATAGTTTTGTATTTCTGAGCAATGATTATATAGATTTTATTACTGTATTATGCTTTAAATGTAAACATATAATTCTTTAAACGTCTTATAAGAGTAATATAGGCCTACAATTAGCTACAAAAAAGTGGAAACACAATGCGAGCAATTAGGAAGGGAAGACTGGATTTTGAATGTCTGCATATTGTAATAAGTGGAAAATGGCTTCAACATTCGGGCCAGTCAACACCAGAAGGAGTGTGTGCTGAGATTTTCGCTGAGATAAACCACCTGACTCAGCTGGTCAACGAGCCCACTCGAATATCGGACGTGTTAGGTCGAGCAGAAAACACTCTTGACTTGTTTCTTACCTCTGACCCTGGTAAGTACACTATTAGTGTTCTATCTCCTCTAGGCACATCTGACCATTGTGTCATATTAGCGAATTTCTCGTGTAAAAACTCTCCAGTTAAAGAAAGAGCTCCTAAAAAAACCGTTTGGCAATACGAGAAAGCCAACTGAGACGGTCTCAATAATTACTTTAGCATCTTTAACTGGTCACGATACTTCCTCGATAGTGACGTTGACGCCAGCGCTGATATGATCACAAGTTTGATTCTCCTGGGAATGAGAACTTTTATCCCGAATAGGGTTAAAAGCATCAGACCAAAGGAAAACGCATGGTTCGATGCGAGCTGTAAAGAGGTTATTAGGGTTAAGAAGGTAAAATTCCGTTGTTTTAAATCCAATCCAACTGAGGAAAACCGGAATAAGTTCAAGCAAGCCAGGAAGGCCTGCTGCAACGCCCATATTCGACGAACCAAATTTTTACATGACCAAAAATTGCAGCAAAAAATATTGCAATGTCTCAAAGGCAGTCAAAATTTTTGGTCATTTCTAAAGAATATGAGGAATTCTTCCTCTTCCTCGGTTCCTACGCTCGTTGTGAATGACACTCCATTTGTTAAGCTTTTTAGAGAAAGCAAATCTCTTTGCTAGGCAGTTCGCCGCCAATTCAACTCTGCCAGTGAGTGTTATGACTCCACCTGTACTTGAACGACTTAATGATTCTATGGGGCAAATCTTTTTTCGCACTCGTACTGTGGCGAGAGTCCTAAAAGATCTTAACATACATAAATCTGCTGGTCCGGATGGTATCCCCGCTATTCTTCTGAAGAGGTGTTCTTCATCGCTGGCAAAACCACTGCGTAAGCTTTTTCGTCTGTCCTACTCCTCAGGTCTCGTTCCGAGCGGATGGAAAACCGCATTTGTCCAGCCTATTCCCAAAAAAGGCGAATCTTTCTCACCGTCTAATTATCGACTGATTGCACTTACGTCCCTTCTTTCCAAGGTCATGGAAACGCTGATTAATTATCAGCTCAAGAAATATCTTGAAGAACGGAAGCTTCTTAATGACCTACAGTATGGCCTTCGTAAGAATAGGTCCACTGGTGATCTCATGGTTCGTCTCACCGAACAGTGGAACAAATCTTTACATAGTTTTGGAGAAAGTAAGATTATTTCACTAGATATTTCAAAAGCATTTGATAGGGTTTGGCATCAGGCTCTCTTTTCGAAAATGCGTGCTTTTGGTTTTCATGAATCCCTCCTTCATTGGATTAGTAATTACCTTTCGAATCGTTCAATACAAGTTATATTGGCTGGATTCAAGTCTGAAAACCACAAAATAAATGCTGATGGTGCGCCCCAGGGCTCTGTTTCTCTCCAACACTCTTTCTCATTTTTATTAATGATCTCTTGTCTGCAACATCTAATCCAATACATTGTTTCGCTGACGATAGTACTCTTAGCTTTTCGTATTCGTTTTCAGATTGACACCCCTCTTCTTTGGATGATAAGCTCATTAAATTCCGACCTAAACAGCATTGTACAATTTGGAATAATAAACCGCGTGGATTATCGTTAAAGCGAAACATACTCCCCCTGCCATTATCCATAAATGGCACTTACATCGAGTAAACTGAACATCTCGATATTCTTGGTATGTGTATCACCAACCACGTTTTGTGGAACGATCACATACGCGATGTTGCCAAAAATGCCGCAAGATGTTTGGGTTTTCTAAGGCGATGCAAGAAGTTTTTCTCCCCCTCTGATCTGGCTGTTATTTACAAGACTTATATACGTCCAAAGCTTGAGTATAACTCCCATATCTGGGCTGGTGCTCCTGCAACTTACTTAAGTCTCTTGGATAGTAATGAACGTAGAGCATTTAGATTGATTGGTGATATTACCATCATAAGATCATTTACGTCACTTGAACATCGTCGAAATGTTTCTTGTCTCACGCTTTTTTACCGTTATTTTAATGGTTTATGCTCTAGAGAAATAGCCAGCTGCATTCCTCCACTGAACAGTTCAACCGTAATACTCCCGCTTCTAGGAATGCTCATCAATATACCCTCGAGCTCATCTTCGGTCGTACTGTCAAGTACAGAGTATCGCTCTTTAGCCGAACTATGCGAATGTGGAATGCCTTGCCACACTCTGTCTTTCCTAGCTATTGCAATATTCAGGAATTCAAAACCAATGTGCACCGACATCTCCTTTCAACCCCTCTCTCGCTTTCCTAGTGCTCACATTGTGTCTACATAATAAGGGTAATATAAATTGAGTGTGATCTTATTATAAAAAAAAGAGGCTGGGATGCGACCCACACTGATAACTTCCCATCCCGTCTGTCGATTTGTCTTGCTTAAAAGTTTGTCTATGTGTACTCGTATCAATTTTTACCAAATTTGCGTACTATTTTTTGTAGATTTTATATTTTATGAAAAAACGGACTGTTGGATTTTTATATTAAAATTACTGAATATTGAAAACAATATTTTCTGTGAAATAAAATAAGTTTCAAGCCAATATTTTTAAGTTTTGAAAAGCTATTTGAGTCGAAAGTAAATTTTTACGAAGTTTTAGTATTGTTTTTTTTAGAGTTTATTTTTTTGTAAAAAAACTGTCAATTCGATTTTTTAAAAATTTTACCGAATGTTGAAAACAATATTTCTTATGAGATAACATTACTTTGAAGCCAATATTTAAAATTTTTGAAAAGATATTTGAGTCGAAAATCAATTTTTACCAACTTTTATAAATTTTTTTTTTAGGTTTTTATTTTTTGTAAAAAAACTGTCAATTCGATTTTTCTCAACATTTTTAAAAATGTGCAAAATAATATTTCTTATTAGATAAGATAAGCTTTAAGCCCAAATTTCAAGTTTTTGAAAAGATATTTGAATGGATATTCAATTTTTACGAACTTTGAGTAATGTTTTTTTTTTATATTTTTATTTTTTATAAAAAAAACTGTCAATTCGATTTTTCTCAAAATTTTATCAGATGTCAAAAATATTATATTTCGTTGCACGAAATTGTTTTAGAGATGAAATCATATTTCAGTCGTAAAATTTTGGAGGTGACAAATTTGTTTTTTTAGTTTTATTGATTTAAAAAAAAAACGTTATATTTATTTTTTTCAAAAAATATACCTGTTTGGTATCATGTTACAATATATTATATAGAATTTAATCCAAGTGTCTAGCGTTTTTGGTTCGTAAGATATTTAGGGTTAACCAAAATTTTCACCTTTTTTTCAAACTGCTATGGTAAAAAACCACCCATGCAATTTTCTTGAGAGCCCTTTCTGCATCTTTCTGCCTTATTATCTGTATAACAAAATTTATTTGAAGTCGATATCTCTTCTGGTTCTTGAGCTATGGACGACGAAAAAAACGTCGCAAACGTACGGACGTACAAACGTACGTACACACGCACGCACAGACATCTTTCTAAAAATCTTTTATTTTGACTCTAGGGACCTTGAAACGTCGAGAAATGTCAAAATTTTCAATTTGACAAATCGGACCCATTACAATAACTTCCTATGGGAAGTTAAAAATAGCTTAATAAAACGTTACACATTCGAATATTGACGTTTTAGAAAAATCCCTATACTTCTCAGTACGTCCAAAAATGTGTTTGATTTCACTAAAGCATTGTTTGTGAAAATATCGATTCAACAAATGTTTTACCTACACGAGATGCTGAAAATTCCGTCAAATCATTATGTTCCCACCACAGTGTTTCACTGTATTCTTTGTGATTTTGAGTTAAACTCCTTGTTTTTTGACATTCTCACACACAATTTTCCATCAGATTTAAACAAATTGATCTTTGTTTATCCGACCACAAAACGTTATTCCAATAAGAATGGTGTAAGTGTTTGTTTGCAAGGGCAAGTCATTGTATAAGGTTTTTAAATTGGCGCTCCATGGCGGCCATTTTGTTTTGGTGACATTTGTCAAAACTTTTTTTATTATTCAGTTATTTATGCTAAATCATATTATCATGGCTAGTTACACGATTTAACACCACGTTGAAATGATAAAACTTTTTTATCAAAATGACTTCGTTAACGCAAACTTTGCACCCACTATGACTATTTTACGGTAGACGTAGACAGACGTAGACTCTTCAACGTTCGGTGGCCAAATTTAGGACGACCAGTTCATTTTACAATCAGCCAACACCCGTACATTCAAGGAACGCAAGATAAGCGGAGAATATCGTCGCGGTCCGTGAAAGGGTACATTAGAACTCCAGGCAGTCAAGAACTCGGCTTTTCGCAGACTTCATAGGGCCTTAGGACTACAATCGTGCAAGATCTAACCAGACCACGCCGGCCGCCGTTTTTTTTCTGACTGGGCTTGGAATAGTTTGGAAGAGGATTTGGTCCAAAAAATTATCATTAGTTATTAGGCGCATTTTTGGATGAATGGCTGTGCTAATAGGCAACATTTACCAGGTGATAAAGCATCCTCAAAAAGTTAACGTTTGGTGTGGATTTTCGGCCGGCGCGGCGTAATTGGTTCGTACTTTCGTACCGTCAACAGCGACTGCTACATAAAGATGATAACTAATTTCTTATGGCCCAAATTGAAACATATAAACATATAACCTTTACACATTTTAATTGCTAAAATGATAACTTTAGTAATCAAATTATTTAAGAGCACTGTTGTATAGCAAAGCATGGTCTAACTATTTAATGTGTATGACTCCCTACATATGAAAGCATTCCCAGATTCCAAAGGTTTTCTTAACATGAAATATTTATAACAAAACACAATAGCTAAGAGGGTTTTTGCTGCATTTCACGCAGAAATGTAAGAAATTGTTTTGAAACGTAGCTTTTTTTCCAAAAATAAAATATAGCTACGTTTCTTGTATTCATTTCTATTTATGCTTACAACGCTAAAAAATTCAAAAATCCAGAAAGTGAGAGAGGATTTGATAAGAAGAAATGTCGGGCTTTTTTGACGAAGTTTTTTCAAACTCTATTTTCGGAAGTCTATTATTACTATCGCTATCAGTCTGCTAACTCGTATTTTGATCTTAAAGGAGTCAACAATACTTAAAAATTTTAGAGAGAAAAATATTTGGTTCTTGAATTTAAGGATGCATAGATGCTTTTAAATACATTATTTATTTAAAAATTAAATAAAAACAAATTGAGGCAAACAAATAAGTTGGGAAAAAGCTTTTGTGTGGCACTCACAAATTACACATTTCAGAATCTCTTTTACTTCCAAGAGATTTAAAGCCTTTATATTAATAGATATAAAACGTTCATTATGTTTTTAAACTGGCCATTAGTTTAACGAAAATGCCAATTTTGATGTTTCTGGGACATTTATATTATTGAAATTCGTGTTTAAATCTCAGTTCTAGAGAATTGAAAGCAAATTCACTTCAAAATGTAGATTTATTTAATTTTTTTAGATCTTTTTTAGATCTTTAATTCAATAAAAAATCAATTTTGAAAAAAATAAAATGTACGAATAGGTCGCTAGATCTGGCTTATGTCTTCCTAAAAGTTAGTTTAAAATAAGTTTTTCTCAAAAATTTAAATGCCATTTTATCTTTAAAAAAAAACTAGATTAACTTCCTTTTTTTTTTGAAAATCAATAAAGCGTTTTTTTTTTAAATTAATTTTTAAATATACATTTTGTAATTTTTGTGTGCAGGTGTCAAATGCTTATAAAATTATTTTTACATGGTGACCCTTTCCAAGGATACCAAGTTTTGTTAAAAAAAAAAACAATATTTTAACAAATACCTATTAAACAATAAATATTAAATTAAATTGGGTTTCGCAACAGTCCGTTGTGAACCAGGGCCTAGTGACAACTCGCAACCATTCCTGTGTGCGAGTACTGTTGTCAGGAATGGAAGGGACCTACAATCTTAGGCCGAATCTGAATCCGAAAATTGTAGAAAGCACTTTTTCATGACAAGAATTACTCTTGAAGGATTTGTCAATTCCTCGCAAGGGGCAGTACCCGCGATTTTTTTTTTTTTAAATTAAGGTGGCACAGGCAGGGATTGAACCCAAGACCCTTGCATGACAGTGCAACGCACTGACCAACATGCCACGGGTGCTACTAAACAATAAATATTAAGACATTATTAAGAAAACTTAAGAGAAATAACGGTTTTATGAAGGGTACTCTTCTCGGTCAATACCGAAATATGTTTTTCTTGTAGAAAGAAGCCAAATTAAGGGAAACATTTAGAAAGTTTCGAAAAAATGAAAAAAACCGTTTTTGACATTTCTACCGTCGTAATGTCATGCTTAATTAAAAGCTAGAGTTTAAAATTATTTTGAGACGTAATTGAAGGCGAAGTTCAGGATTTAAAGGAAACTTATTATCAATGTGACGATCTCTTAGTCAAGGTTTCTTTTAGAACCTGAATATTTGCTCTTTTTCTTCAAAACAAATGTTATGAAAATAATTTAAAGCATTACTAAATTTTTTGGAAATTCTAAATTGAGTGAAACCAAAATTTAGTTGTTTTTGACAGAAAACCATTTTTTGGAAAATGTCGTTAAATTACTGACAAATATTTAGATAAAATCTTTATTTAAAAATGGCTCAGGTTACCCCCTCCCTAGATCGTCTATTGGTCAAAAATTAATGAAAAAAGGGCTGATATTTCCATTCATATTATGTACTTGGACCATTCCTCTGTTAAAGTTGTACTTTTGGCAAGCAAAGTTCCAAGGAAGTAGAATATAAACTTTGTTTTTATATATAAGAAATTAAAAACTCGAAACATAATGAGAGTCATATCCATTAACGCAATAGTTTTGAATTCAAGGGAGTTCCTAGGAAATTAAAACAAAATTATCTCCAGGTTGGGTCATGACCCTTACCATCCCCTCTGGATCCGCCATTGTAGTGAACACCTTAGGTCTACTACCACATATTCAGAGCTTAGGCCAGTAAAAAGAGGTAATTTAGAGGCTGGTTCTTCAGTTTAAAGGTCGTGAGTTAGGTTGACTTTCTGGCCACCTAATGAAATACAAGTTGCCAAGCAAAAACCAGAATCGAATACGGTCTTCGGAAGAATCAGTTGAAGACCTTGAGTGCTATAAAGCAAATATCATCGCCACCTAACAAATGCAATGGGATGGGCCAGGTAAAAAGAAAATGAAAAACTGCTAAATAAGTCTTGATCTAAAGGTGCATCAGCTGGCGCCCCATGACCATCCGCATCCAGGCCTTAGCCTTATATGTTCATATGCCCAAATAGATAAGAAGGACGATAACACTGAAAACATGCTGTTCCAGTGTCCTAGCCTCGATATTGAAAGTGTCCTGCTCGATTTCAATGCCAAGCTAGGAAGGTACGAAATCTTTGGTGGAATAATAGGGAAAACATCCTACCCAATACTTCCAATAACGAATTCAGGTTCATAGACTTTGCTACGGGGCGAAATGTCATGGCAGCTAATACGTGTTTTCCATTCTTTAATATTTATTAAGTAACTTCGAGTTCTCCAGATCAATCTAGCTTCAACCAAATTTTGTATTTTAGTAGTTCCATGTTCTTGGAATATTTTCTTATTTTTACATCTAAAAGTTGACGTTCGCTATATAAGGTACACCTTTTAAGGAACTTAAAACATCTGCAAATTTTACATACTTACACCATCTTTAATGTTCAATCACGCTTTTTCAAAGAAACAATTTTTATTTTTTTTTCATCTTCAACACTTTATTTATCTTCGTATTTTTTTTCATTTAATTTCTTCTTGTCATTATCATCTCATTAGGATAAAAAATAATATTCGATTAGTTACGTAGGTACTTAAAAATTAAAATGAAAAGTTTAAAAAATACCTATAAAAAGTGTCTGTCTGTACATATTAAACTTATAACAAGATTTAAGATTTAATTTGATTACACCTATTTTATGTTTTTCATTTCTTCTTTACATTAAATGTTCTGTAGTTGGGTATACATCGTTCGTGTACAATATAAACCCACATACAGAATCTATTCTAATTTAATAATGGAAAAATTTCACTATAGTCTTTTGTATACACTCTGGCAAAAAAGTATTGGTTCACTTTTATTTTTATAAAATCTACTTTTACCTCCTGTTAAATGATATCTTTTTCACACTGTACGATAAAACAAAATAAATGTTCACTAAATATTTTTTTTAAAAGTGTTAAATTTTAACAACAAGTGTAAATCTTTATCAATCGAATTGAAAAGACGAAAATATTGCACTGGGAAAGGAAGTTCATCCTTTTTTTTTAAAGACAGAAAAAAGGTTATCGTAGGGAAGACTTAAGTACAAGTACAAGAGTAAATTAAATAAAATATATTTTTAATAAAAGTGAACCAATACTTTTTGTGTGGAGTGTATTAAATTTGTTCGAGTATTAAGTGAGCCCACATACATTCTTCACATATGAAGCTACATAACTAAATCTATATAGAACTTTATTTTAAAATCCTTATATTCATTTCCACATTTGTGTTTCGGGTTTCTGCCATCACAGCAACCGGAACCGCACTAAATGGCGAACTCTCCATGGTCAGGCTCCAGACCACATGGACGTATGAACTCCTGTTCACGCTCATGTATCCATTTATTTGAAACTGCATGGATGGAATTAAAAAGGCAAAACACAGAAAAAAACACCGAGTTAAAAACATGGAAATATATGAAACAAAACCCACATCAATGTGGTTTTGCTTGGAAAATGCTGTATCGTCACGGGCAGCAGCGGCGACGCTAACTCACCCCATTTGGATCCGGTTAGCACTGGACATGCAGCATGCCTCGTCCTGAAATCTCCCTCTCCGGATTTATGCAAATTCCACCAAAACGCTGCTGTACCCTTCTTTGGCTGGAGTGCCTTGCGAAGTGCTGTGAAAACTGTGGCCCCACCTTGTTCTACATCGCTCATCTATACATATGGAAGGATTTAACATCAGAGCAAACATTAAAATGGTCTCACAGCATAACTATCATGCCACGACTTCGATCCGCATATGAATTAATATACTTACATAAAAGAGGACTGTTGCAATACGATTCCCGGTTCCCAGATTATGGAATGCCCGAGACTCTTCTTTTCGAGCGAAATCGAAATGAGGTTCATAATGACCACCGATACCATAGTTGACCACTTGGAGTTCTTCAGCAGAGGCCATATCCAACCTCGTCATATCAGCTGTACGTTGAACGATATTGCCAATCACAGGGTGTTCTTCAGTCTTGAGCCATGAGGATTTGCTTATTCTATAGTGAGCTGTTTCGAGCTCGCCAGTCTTTGCATTTTGAACGGTGGCACGACGGAAACGTGGTTTAGCCATTTTCTTAACCACCTCAATCTCAGAGTCATACATGACGTCATGGTATATCACAATCATAGGATCCTCATTGATTTCTTCCAGCTTGAATGGAGCCAAACGAAGGAATGGAATGCCATTGTTGACATAACGACAACGCAGCGATCTCAATTGACTTGGATGAGGTTTTAAGTCACCACGACATAACATCTCATAGACCTTTCGTTCGGAGAGGTCAAGTGAGTCTTGTTCTTCTTTTAATTCAATTGGCTGTTGAATTTTCATAATTAGACGAAGACATTTTATTTTTGGTTTAAAAATGTACTTACAAGATCAGAAATGGCAACTTCATCAGAACCATCATCGCGTTTAACTTTCTTTTTGACAGTTTTTTGGGCAATCTCTTCGAGTTCTTTTTCATAGAAGACTTTGTTGCCAGATGCACGTTCGTGGTCAGGAACTATTTCAAGCAGTTCATTGGTCATTGTGAGAGCACTTTCGAGATTACCTGAAATAGTTAAAAAAAAAATATGAAGTTAGACCAATTCCAAATAGAAAGTTCAACATTTTAAGCATATGTGAGCCAAAATAACAATGTCAAGATGTGTTTAAGCTTTCGTTAAGTATAGAATATTTCATTTAATGGCTTCAAATTGGGGCATTGTTATAATATTAGTTGAATGTGTGCTATTTACGATGACTTGTCGATTAAGTTTTGATATATACTCAGCCTTACTTTCTGTCCCAGCAACAAATAAATTATTAGAAAAAAAAACAATTTATTTTGATTATATACTATAAAAAATAAGAAACAGTGAACAGACCAAAATATTTGGTAATCAGAATTTCGGCATTATTTGCCCAATACTCAACAAAAGTGACCCTTTGAACTGCACGAACTTCAGAGGCATCAATCTGCTGAACGTAGGAATAAGATTCTTTTGCTTTATCATGTAAATGTCGTCAACAACCTGATAGTTCCCCATGTTGCTTCAGACCAGGAAAGTCCACCATAGAACAAATATTCACATTACGGCGAATTTTGGGAAAAAAAAAACTCAGGAACAATCGATACCCAACAGCTCTTTGTCGACATCACGACCGCGTATGACAGCATCTATAGTAAAGGTCTTTACAGAAAAATGTCTAGTTTTGGCATATCTTTCAAACTTGTCCGTTTTTGCGGAACAACTATTGGAAAAGTATTTATCAAGGTCAGGAGATATGTCATCGATGCTTTTGATGTCAAAAACCTGTTTTAGACAACGCGATGCACTGTCAACATCGTTCTGGAAAGAATTTTGCAAGACTCAACCGTCAACAGTAGAGGTTTAATCTTCTTAAATACGCCGATAGTATTGACATAATTTGAAGATCAAAGCGTGATGACAGGGAGCTTTGCGACCCAAGCGGAAAAGATGTTTTCAGTGGTCAATGAGGGCAAGACCAAGTATAAGTGTTCAACAAAAAAGAACATTTAAATCAGCGATAACTTTAAGGTAGTTAAGGATTTTGTCTACCGATGCACCGCTTTAAATTTAGACAACAACACCAGTACTGAAATCAACGGAGAATAACTCTTTCAAGTCGATGATTTGTACTTAGAAGGCAACTAAGCAGCAAAGTCTTCTCTTGAGCATCTGAACTTACCATCTATAAAACATTTACTATTCCGGTTTTTTATAATGGCGCTGAGGCTTGGACCTTTTCAAGGGAAGATAAGAACGTCTTAGGATGGGTTTGTTCCCGTCTGCTGTGCTGTGTGTGAGAGTGGAGGAGAAAATACAGAGTGTTTGGTGGAAGGTTTATGTATTTAAACACGATCATATCAAAAACTAATAAACGGTGTCGGGGGAGTGGTGTCATTGAAAAAAGTGATCGTGTGGAATTATCAGTCAAGATGTCAAACTATTCAAGTAAGAAGCGCGCGTTCGTCATCGAGACATTTTTCAAGGTTAACAATTGGTCATGGAAAGTTTTGTTTACACTTCGGTTTACGAGGAATAAGTGATGGGCCGGGTGTGAATTCAATTGGTTAGTCGGTGCAGAGGTTCCGTAGAACTTAGTCTCTCATGGAAAGTTTTGTTCACACTTCGTTTTACGAGGAATAAGTGATGGGCCGAGTGTGAATTCAATTCGTTCGTGGGTACAGAGGTTCCGTGCAACTAAGTCTCAATCGAGTAGATCTTCAAGGAATTCCGCAAATATTGAAGAGAGTTTACGTTAAAATCCACGATATTCGTTACAAAACCGGAGCCTTACTGAAACTTCCAAGAGTGATTATTCATAGAATTCAAATATCTGAAGAACTCGTACTTTGAATTCAAGTTTTCGCAGCGAAGAGGCTTATTTTCATTTAAACGGACATGTTACTAAACAAAACTGATATATCTGGGCTTCAAGAACCCATAACCCTCGACTAAAACACTAACAGCCACTGCATTGCCCCAGGGTAACAGTTTGGGATAATTGGGCCATTTTTTTCGAGAATGCTTAGGGCCAGGTAACAAATGTCAATTACCGACACATGATAACTGATATCTTTTTGTTGAACCTTATTACTCGTTTTGCGGACATTCCGTGACCACCGAGGTCCCCCGACTTAACCCTAATGGATTTTTTTTTGTATGGGAGAGACATCTTATTGCAGTGTGTAACGCTCAACAGTAGGTACCGTTTTGAAAAGTGCGTGCAACACGAAAATGTTGACATTTCTCGACTTTTCGAGTTCCCTATAGTCGAAATTCATTTGTTTTGAGAGTGATATCTGAGCAAACGTGTGTACGTACGTTCGTACGTCCGTAAATCCGTACTTTCCGTTTTTTTCGTCATCCATAGCTCAAGAACCAGAACAGATATCAACTTCAAAAAAATTTTGTTGTACAGATAATAATGCAGAAAGGGCTCTCAAGAAAATTGCGTCGGTAGTTTTTATATTTATTTATTTAATTCGTAAATCAAGTTACAAACTTTTTATAGACTACATTACTAACAATATAATATATATATGCAATGCATACATCTTTGATATTTAAATAATAAAAAAAAATAACTGTTACAATAGACTCAATACATTTTTCTTATTTACATTTCTATTTACATTAAAGTCAATAGCTGAGTCAAATTCGTTGAAATTTATACAAGCAATTTGTGATTGGATTATGTTTAGCGTAACTTGTACTATGGTAAGGAATATTTAAAAAATCGCCATCTCTGGGCGCAAGCTACAAGCTGGAGCGTAAATATTGAACATTGATAACAACATTGGACAATCAATATTAGAACTGAGGACACTATTAGCAAAAAGGACGGAATACAATTTTCTTCTTAAAACTAGAGGTTTTAAGTCTATAAGAGTACATCTAGTCTCATAACATGGAACATCTGAATTTTTATAGATTTTACACAAAGCAAACTTTGTACCTATTTAACTTCCAATAGGAAGTTATTGTAACCAGAAGAGATATCGACTTCAATTAAATTTTGTTATACAGCTAATAAGGGAGAAAGATGCAGAAAGGGCTCTCAAGAAAATTGCGTGGGTGGTTTTTTTACCATAGCAGTTTGAAAAAAAGGTGAACACTTTGGTTAACCCCAAATGTCTTATTTCACAGAAAATATTGTTTTCGATATATACATATATAAAAATCCAACAGTCCGTTTTTTCATAAAAAATAAAATCTACATAAAATAGTACGCAAATTTGGTAAAAATTGATACGAGTAGATATAGACAAACTTTTAAGCAAGACAAATCGACAGAAGTGATGGGAAGTTATCAGTGTGGGTCGCACCCCAGCCTCTTTTTTCTGAACCTTTTGAATACGATAAATCCTGGATTTGTGTGGGGATTCCATATAACGCCACAATATTCTAACCCCGGTCTAACAATAGATGAGTATAGTGTTTTTAGTGTACAAGGATCATTAAAAAGTTTTGCATTTCGAATTATGAAGCCCAACATTAAGTAAGTTTTGGAAATGACATGATCATGTATATGAAGTGAAAAACTAAAGTCTCTGCAAAGAATCAAAACCAAGTTTGTATTCAAAACACAAGGGATTTAAGATTTTTGAATAAGTAACAACACTACATTTACCGTTGTTAAAATAAAGCACATTTAATTTACAACTAAAAAGTACTTTATTTAGATCATTCTGGACATTTCAGCAAGACATCTTATACTGCTGAAGAGTTTAAGGTCATCAACATATAAAAGACATTTTGTGTGTAAAAGATATTGCGGTAGGTCGTTAGTTAAAATAATAAAAAGGAGCGGTCCAAGATGGCTACCTTGTGGAGCGCCGGAAAAGTTCATTATGTCTTTAGAAAACACATTACCAATTTTAAGTAACTTTGAATCCATTTAAGAACCACAGAGTGAAATCCAAACAATTCAAGTTTTCTTATTAGAATATTATGTTGAACACGATCAAATGCCTTTGAAAAATCGATATAGATAGTGTCAACTTGTAACCGATTTTCCATACAGTTAAGGCAGTAGCTTGTGCAAATTGATAAGTTAGTTGCTGTCAATTTGCCACTCATAAATCCGTGTTGGAATTCAGAAATATAGTTCCTAACTTAAGAATATAATTTGTTTTTCACTATTGCTTCAAATAACTTAGTTACTAACTGTGGCTTAGCAATAGGTCTATAGTTTTCGAAAGAGCTTTTAGATCCTGCTTTATGGAGTGGATTGATTATAGAAGACTTCCACGTGTCTAAGAAAATTCCTTGGCTTAAAGATGGGTTAAAAATGTAGCAAAGTGGATCAGCAAGGTTGTATCTACACTCCCTTAAAAGAATTGATGGGAAATTATCAGGTGCTACTGAGTAATTATTATCAATTGAGGATAAAGACGCTAGCATAAGTTTGATTGAAAAAATGAGGCAAAATTATCGAAAATTGTATCTATATCCTAAATTGAGACCCCCTTGTACGAAACGTTTAATGGAATCCCAATTTGAATTACTTTTAATTTTCGATTCCAGAAACCAAATGTACTGTTTATATGTAAACTTCCTTAAAAATTCGTATTTCCTGATTATTTGACAAAATTAATCATGAAAAGCAACTGAAATTTTACTTTTTTTATGCAGTTTGTTCATTACATTTTTTAATCTTAATAAACTTTTATAAAACCAAATCTATCAATTGTTATGGAATTGTTAGGGTTAAGGTCTTGGAAAGCTCTTATTCTATATAATCTATTATTTTTCGACCCACAAACATGATAACGCGCCTATTCACTCGTTGCTCATTGCTAAGACAGAGGAGCGAAATTTGCACTTCCTTCAAAAACTGCCGTATTCATCTGATCTTGACTTTATTAAATAAACTTATCCTATGTTTAAAAACATAGAATCCTTAATTTCAGCAATCAAGTAAGTAATCGTTGAATTATATCAAAAGGATGTAGGATTCATACCGGAACTAATTTACGAAATGGTTAAAAGTAAAAGTTGTAGTAACAAACTTAAAAGAAACTTGTTTTATCCCAATCCAATACCATTTTTTTGTATTTTTTTACCTATTCAGTTGGCTCAATAAATTGTTCAATTTAATTTTCAAAAACGAAAAAAAAACTAGTATTTGATTTTGGATGATCTTTTTCAAGTTCTTTTCTTAACATCTTATGGAAGAAGTAAGCTTCACCAGGTGGCACAATAGGTACCTTACAATATTTGGAAAAGATGTTAAAAGTATTTTCAAAAACGTTTGTGCGTATTCAGTTAAAGCGGATTGTATAAAAGTAAAATCTGCTGATTTGTATTTTAATAGACTAGTTTCAATCTAAATTCGAATGACAGCATTTTTGAATTCCTAAAAATTAAAAGGAAAACTTTCACTTCATTTGAATACTATTTTAATTTCTATTTGAGGAAAACATTTCAAATTTTCACAAATCAATTTTCTTTCAGAGAGAAAGGATAATTAAAAAATCAACATCATCTCTGATCAATATTGTTCCATGAAACCCGATACACTATATCAACTATCAACCCCACTAACTCCTCAATCTATCCTGTTCGTAAAACCAACAAACAAAAAAGAAATCACCAACAGAGGACTACGTTCGTTCGCTCGCATCACAGTAGGCAGGATATTCGTAGTTGTTGTCTATCTGCTAATTAAAATATCCCTGGAAAATACCTGCCAACAACATGCACATAACATAACTCTATGTCAGCACAAAAGATACTCAACAACACTAAACAACAAAAAGATACAAAAAAAGGAAATACAAAACAAAATAACGTTATTGCAATATCTAGGATAACAAAACATAGAAAAAAAAACAAAGTATAGTATATCCTAGTTGAATTATTGAGCTGGTCTTTTACTCCTGTGTGTTTTTGTGCATGTAAATAAAGGTAGATGTAGATAGATAGTATATCATGGGCTATATTCAATTATGTGTGCACCTTTCCCATTCCAAAGCACCGCATTGAGTTCAATTTTGAATTCACAAGCATTCCTGAATCCTGATCTGGCTTTCAAAATATTTTCTCTCTTTTATTTGTTACTTTCAATTATTAGGCTTCTGTATTTGTGTCTCGTGGTTTTATTGTCATTTCATCAATTTTTATCTAAAGTTCAAAGCAATGAGAACAATATTCACAAAGTTAAAAATTCGATTATTTAACGTTTAATGTTTGTCTATGTTTTTTTGTGTGAAAAGATTTAATGTTAAAAAGCGTTCTATGTTTTTTAACAATACTTTTAAAATTATAGGATTTGATGCTTAACAGTTTGTCTTGGATCAGCCTACAATAATAACTTGCGGAAATTACAAATTCGTTGTGCGATGTTTTCTATGTTTTTTGTTTATTTGTTGCCAACACTTTATAGAAAACCTATTTAAAGTTTTTGTATTAAAAGATGTTATTTATTCATTTATTTAAGTTCTATGTTTTTCTCACTTCATGTTATTCAATTTGTGTTGTGGTTCTATGTTTTCTCTTTTATATGTGTTTTTTGTTCTCATATCTTCAACTAATAGAATCTTTACAAAAAACATTGAGAAATTCCCAAACCAAACAATAAAAGCTGCTTAAGAGAGATGAATAAATGAAGGATTTAATGTTAAAGGGCGTTCTATGTTTATTATGCTTTACTTCATCCCTAAAGAAGCGATGCATAGCTAACAATAGTTTTTAAATTATACCATTTGATGCTTAATAATTTGCCTTCAATCAGCCTTTAATAATAAGTTGCGGAAATTACAAATTTCTATGTTTTTTGTTTACTTATTGTCAACTTAGGTAAAAACCTAGGTTTTGTTTTATAAGATTCATAAATTCAAATTCTATGTTTCTATATTTTTTCTTAATGTTTTATAATTTATTCAATAAAAATGAAATGTTAAAGCAAAACGGCACAGCTTATTTTTCGCCCTTATTGGTAGGGCTTTATTGTCCTTGTTCAAATGCATCAGGTTGGTACAGACTACAGAATGAGCAGGTAAAGCTACATAGGGTTTAAAAAGGAAGAATTCAAAATATTTTTTTAATCGGAAGAACGAGGCTTACGGCTGCTCCATCAATTGTAAAACATTAATTCATGCTTCCATCATGTAAAGTTGTAACACTTGCCACATACTCAACTTTGTATTTCCTATACCGTCCTTGTCAACTACGAGCTTCGAACGAAGGACGACTAGAACGAGAACGATGGGAGTATAGGCACAGGTAGGTTCAAGCATAATGGGGTGACATTTACATAAATGAATTGTTATATATATGTTGAGAAATTTACCTGGAGCTGATGTTATATAGTAAGCATCGTATGAGATAAAAGTGATAATAGTATACCCTTCCCCCTTACGTATGCCTATATATGTATAGTACATTCTGCATTATTGAAATATACTGTACATTATGTATAATGTTCAACATGTCCCTATTAAATTGCATCGTACTGAATGTAGGTATATTGTATACAGGACGTGGATGGAATAACAATATATAGTCATCACCTTGGTGATGAATATGATGCTTAAAAAAGGGAAATGAGTAAAGTATCTACTGGTAAGGACTCCGACACCATTTGCAAGTTTTTTCTTACATATTTTATCATCATTTCGAATATGTATGTAAAATATGCAATAAAAAAAAACGAAGGATTGAGGTTGTGTTCGTCCAGTCAATGAGCTGCATAACCCAGAATCAACTTAGTACGACGACCTCAAAAAGTCCTTTTACACATGGTATTAACTTTTTAAGGACCCTTATATCGAATTATATAGTCTAAGGATATTTTAAGAACACGGATTTACTTTAAATGCAGAAGGCATAATAAAATAGAGAATATTGTTTTAGAATCTTTTCTAATATAATAAATGAGGAAGTCATCTTGTTTGTTTGCTTGTTTGTCCGTCCTTCACGTCGCAACGGAGTTATATTATGGCATACATTTTTGCGTCTAGGCAGTAACGAGTCTAGAGATTGGTTAAATCTGCTTTTTACAGCTGTAAAATGTCTCATTCACAGCTCATTTGATCAGATCCGCTGGTAACGCTTGTAATTTAGTATTCAATATATTCCATTTTTGGACATTAATTAGTTACATATCGTTAGGTGCTGGCTGCTTTTAGACTTATTATCGTTGGCTATCATTAGCTGTTTCCTATAACGACATGAGCGGTTAGAAACTTATACCGGGAGCTTTGTGATACATAAGGAAGATTTTTGTAATTTAGTACATAGTTATTCTGAATATTTCAAGTGTTTACCCTTATTTATACTATTTTTCTGTCAAATAACGATTCTAGCACCAAAAACAAAGTTATTTTGAAAATAAATTCAAGTATATTTGATGAAATAGAAGAAATTGTGAGGGATTAATTGTCAATAGACAAGTCAATGACTCAGAACAAAACACTTCATACTCAGTAGAGTTTCTTAACTCATTTAAGCTGTCCTGTAATGTGCACTCACGTAATAAGCAACAATTTTTATAAGGCTTTAATAAAGATTGAAAACAATGCTATTCCGGAATTAAGATGTCCTTCGAGATCGAAACATTTAAGAAATTGTGGAAATTGGGACGATGTTATTATTCCTCGAATCGTAATAACTCTTTCAGATTTACCAATTTACTTCAAAAGGCTTTGATTACCCATTAAAGTAAATTTCGCTATTTACTTTTTCTTTTGATCCGCTAGCTTGTAAATAAAGGTTGTTTCAAAATGTATACAAGATTCAAAATTGCTACCGTTCGTATAAGACAAAAGTCTTGAAATGACTATACCCTAATCTATCTAATCCTCTAATTGTCAATCGATTGCACTTACGGCCCTTCGTTCTTGTTCTAAGGAAACATGGGTTTATTATTAAGTCAACAATTATCTCGAAGAATGAAAGAGTTTAAGAAACGATAGTACGGCTGCCACAGCAAGAGGTCAATTTTGGTAACCTAATATTTAGTTTATTAAGCAAACAGTGTACCAACAATAAGCAACAGAAGATAGGATCAAGTCTGAAACACACATATAAAAGATGGTGTGCCGAAGGGCTCTTACCTGTCTCCAAAACACTTTTTCATTTTTATTAATGATCTTTTTGCCTTATTTCACAAGTGACACTTACTCTCTAGCTCTTTGTAATGTTCATCATGATACGCAATGTAGCCAAAAATTCCGAAAAATGTTTGATTCATCTAAGTTGAATCAAGAACTTCTTATCACCCTTTGAATGGGCTTTGATCTATAAAACGTTTAATCAAAAGCTTGAACATAACCTCGATCTCTAGCCTGGTGTTTTTGTAACATTCTTAACTTTCTTTGACAGCGTTCAAAGGAGAGCATTTAAAATCGTTGGTGTCATAAATACAGTTGATTAATTTTTGCCAGTATTTTAATGGACTTTGCTCTAGGGAAATATATACTTGCATTCAAGCTAAACTGCAGAAGTACCGTGAAGTAAGGAGATTCGTTTTAAAGCCGTACAGGTCGAATGTGTTATACTCTACCACACTCTGTCTTTCTTTGCCATTGCAGTATTTTTAAATTCATTGACAGTTTTCTTCAAACCCTGTCTTCAATTCCAAATGTCCGGATTGTCTCTTTGACATAAAATTTTAGCAAATATAAAACAATAATATTCAAATAGACGATTTTTGACTTCGTAGCTAAATACATTGACGCTATTAACTGTCCAAAATTGAAACTAGACAGAGAATATGTACACCAACGCTGTCATTTATCAAATTATCAATATATTCATTAGTCAAATATTAAACTTTCCATAGAAAGTTATTGCAATCGTGTTTTCCACACCTCAACATCCACAAAGAAACTTGGAGTTCTCCAGATGAATATAGCGTCAACCATATTGACCATATTGCGATCGACCCCAGACACGCTTTCAGCATCATGCATGTCCGAACTTTCCAAAGAGCTAACATCGACTAGGACCACTACCTCGTTGTAGCCAAGGTAGCACTTCGGTTTTCCAGACCCAAGGCAAAACAGGGAGGTGCTGCGAGAAGGTACAACTTTGAACGGCTACAATCGCCAGCGACCGCCAAATACTTTTCCGACCGAGTTACAAGTAACCTCTCTCGAAGTTCTCTGCCGCCAACACAGTGTATCGAAAATCAGCGGCAAAATTGCAGGCACGCAAAGCGGCGCTGCATAAAAGGACGAGAGCTGCTCATGAGCTCTATGAGCAGAAGAGGCTAGAGCAACACCGGCTTCTCAGAAGGAAAAAGAGATGGCATGAGAAGCGTGCGGTCGATGATGTTGAGAGGTTTAAAAGAGGGAATAAAGTTTGAAAGATTTATAAACAGGTGAAACGAAATTCACAGGTACATAAACCTAGAACCGAAGGCTGCAGAGACGAAAGTGGAAACATGATAGTGGAACCGCAGACAATGCTAGGATATGGAAGGACCCTTCTGGTAACTATATAACGTCGACAACGAACCAAATTCCACTGCCAGGCAGGATGATGATCCATTCAACATAGTCGACGAAAACCAACAATCCCATCCTCCCTACTTAGCAGAAGTAAAGATTGGCATATCTATGCTGAAGTCTAATAAAGCCGTTGGAGCAGAGGAGACCCTCTAAACTCCACCTACTAGAGAGGAATCGGTCTACTTAACATCGCCTATAAAATCTTCTCTGCTGTAATATGTGAACGTCTAAAGCCTATCGTTAACAACCTGATAGGTTCTTATCAGTGTGGTTTTTGACCAGGAAAGTGCACAGTCGATTAAATATTCACAATACGGCAGATCCTGGAAAAAACCAAAGAACGACAATTCGACACCCACCATCTTTTCATCGATTTCAAGGCCGCATATGACAGCATCTACAGGGACGAGCTGTATAAAGCCATGTCTAGTTATGGAATCCCTGCCAAACTCTTCTGTTTGTGCAAGATGACCATATAGCATTCACGCTGCTCCATAAATTTTGGAAACAACTTAACAGAACCTTTCGATGTCAAAAAAGATTTGAGACAAGGTGATGCGCTGTCACGTGATTTTTTTAACATCGTATTTGAAAGAATATTACAGAGCTCACACGTCAACACTAGCGGCACTATATTTTAAAAGTCTCTCCTAGGATATGCTGATGATATTGACATAATCGGAAGAACTCAGCGTAATGTCAATGGGGCTTTTGTGAGTATTGAGGCAGAGGCGGCAAAAATGGGTTTAACGGTTAATGAGGGCAAAACAAAGTAGATGCTGTCGCCAAGAAAGGAAATACAAAACCGACTTCATGTTCACAACTTCACCATCGACAGCAAAGACTTCGTCTACCTAGACTGCGCTGTAAACGCAGAAAACAACACCAGCGCTTAGATCAAACGAAGAATAACTCTTGCTAACCTCTGTTTCTTGGGGCTAAGAAAGCAATTGGGTGGTAAAGTGCTCTCTCGGGGACATAAGTGTCGCTCTATACCTAAGACCCTTTTCATCACCGTTCATAAAAAACAAACACCTAAAAAAAACATTGCTCGTAGTTGGTACGAATTGATTTTCGACTTAAATATCTTTTCAAATATTTAAGGTTTAGACTTTAAATTAATTTTATTTTATAATTTTTTTTACAGTCAGTTTTTTAATAAAAAATTAAAATCTACAAAAAATTTATATAAGAAATAAAAAGATTTAAGAAATGCTATTAAAATTGTTAAAAATTGATTTTCCAATAAAAATCTCATTAAGAAAAACAGATTTGGAAATAAAACTATTTCATTTTATGCAAAACATTGTTGTTAATTTTCAAATTTTCAAGAATAATTTAACCTGCACAGTTTTTTACAAAACACGCAAACCTACAATAGGAAGTTATCAGGTGGGTTGCATCCCAGCCTTTTTTTCTTGTATATTCTTGTATTCTTTTGATGGCTCATTATCTTATAGTTACATTTTGTAAAGCTATTTCCCTGTTGAATTGCATATTAATGAATTATTTTTTGTTGATTGGATATGCTGGAAAATTAAAAGCCCCCAAAAATACCGCCTACAAATAGCACGTGCTGTCCTGTCATACATTTAAACATTTAAAGCTAATAGAATTTCTTCCTCCATTTCAAAAAAAAGAAAAAGTTCTTAAGCACAATAAGTTTTCTAATTTTCGGTTTTTTAAGTTTCAAATGACATTTTAAATGCTCTTAATTTATGTACCCCTACTTGTAAAAATACATATTAAATTTATTTGAAAGGTAGGCCCTGAAATACCCTCAGGCCTTCTTCTAAAAAACACCACATTTATAAATGCTTTAGTTGTTGATATCTACAATGGTACATATACAACGGCATAGCATCCTTTTCATTCATCCATCCATTTCACGACAGGCTGAAGGACCATCAGGATATTACTATCAAGCTATGCCGCATATCCTTCTTTTGTATTGTACTATATTGACATGTTTTGTGGTGTAAATAGTTGGCTTCGATGGATTAATTAGGTTTTTGTTATTGTTGGGATAATTGTGTGTCGGCCATGTTGATTAGAAAAGGGTTGGACTATTATCTATTCCAAATGGAATAAAAAAAGCAATTAAATAGTTTAATGGGAGAATAACATTTTGGGTAATTATGCAAACCCAAACAATAAAACTTTTGTCTCTAAGTTCTGACTCATTTAAAGTTAGTTAACTTCAAAAAATAATTCAACTTTCTGTAAAAAATTGAATTTAAATTTGAAAAATATTTATCATTAAAGAGTCAAGTCAAAAGCTTTAAAGTGATAAAATCTCAGCCAAATAAAAATCACTCTCTTATCTTACAACCATATTAACAGCATTTGATTAGCTGCCGCTTTTGAAATTGTCATTTTTTGACATTTGAAAAATTCGCTACATTTTGCAGTCAAAGTTCCAAAAACTGCGCAACAAGCCTCTTATTTTGGAAGCTTGACAGTCACTCTTTTTTCCACTAATTAGGGAAGCATTCAGAGACTCATGCTGTCCCTATGGTCCGTTGGAGCAATTCAATCGATGTACATAATGTTGCTTGTAAAAATTCTGCGGAAATGCCTTGAAGTCCTAACATTTTGTTGTTCTCCAGTGCTTTGATCGCTGTACAATCTTCACTAATTAATGCGATAAGTAATCCAGTTGATTATGCGCCACATGAAAATGGCAGCCGTTTGATAGATGCAACTTTAAAAACATGGCCGCTATCAACTGTCAAATTCTGGAAGTAATTTTCGTAGGATGTTTTATATACCTACTTCTACTCACTATAATCAATAAATAGAACATGTTCCTTTGCAAGTGGTACGGAGTGTTTATATTGAATGTAACCTTTTAACCCACTAGGGGTATCGAACATCTGGTTCCTATACCTACTTATGTTCTTTTACATATATAAATCCCTCGCCCCAAAAAACATCATCAAAGAGAAAGCAAAAAGTAATTAAATTACTCAGAAAAACTACAAGACTTCCTATGGACCTATATATGTACATATATAAATTACCTTCAACCCTGAACTCTGTTTATGGCGTATCCTTCCCCGATCCCTGCGAAAAAGTTAATACATTTGTTGTAAGTTCGTTAGAACAATTCAGCTTAGATATACAACAATAGAAGATGCAAAAAAAAACTACCATAGGAGACTCTTTCTGTATGAAACATTATTTCCCCAATACCTTTAAAATTTATCTGGCACAGAGGGATGTAAATTTTACAACGTACAGTACATAAGTTGTATAGGAAAAGCTTTTATGTTTCTAAGGGTATTATAAAATAATTATGTTTCCATTTTTTGTTTTTGGTTTAAATCAACAATTTTGTTTTGTCCGTTGCCCACATTACATACCTCTAATGTCAAAACTAATGAACAAATAGCTTTTGTTAGAAAATTAATATTCAAGCTCATAAACAATAATTTATGCGTTGATCTTTGAACTTGAACACAAACACAATCAAGGCTAGAAAACAAAACAAAATGGGGGCACAAATATTCAGAAAATCCAATAAGGATATTAAAGACTCACGTCTTCATCCTTCTGGAGTTTGGGTGGGAGTGGGAGTCAAGGAGAGATGAGGTGAGTGTCTTATTTTATGCCTCCATGTAATAAATCCTAAATATTATGCCTGGATGTGACGACACCAAGGATATCGGTATTAAGGTTCACAGGTAGAAGGATATAAATTGTGTTTCCTTAAATACGAGTAATGTTTTGTTAAGAAACTTCATCTGGATAAGGATATGAACGAGATTCTATATAATTCAATTTTAATAAAAATATAATTTCAGCAAATATTAACAACTAAAGATATTTCATACTTTCCCGAAAGCTCAAAACTTGTGGCTGTCGTGATAAGAGATCCAAACCGATGATGTAGGTATGTTTCCTCTAAAACACTAATCCTTCGAGGTTTCCTTAAAGTTTTGATGGTTTTAAAGTTTTATAGTATCACATCTTATTGAGGATTAAAAAGCACAAAGATTTAAGGGGTACAAATTCATTGCGTTGTTTTTTTTTCTCTCTTGATGTATTTTCTCAACAAAAAAAAATTAAAAGAAATTAAAGTCCTTTGACTTTTATGATGCGGGGGTTTGATATTACTACTTTATACTTACTTAGCATAAAAGGTGAACTTTTCTTTTAAAAACTTTTGTTTTAGGAAATACAAAATATAAATGTAGGTTGTAGGCAGACATCATGTTCTTATATTTTGAAGAATAGAAATTTGTATGTAGTTGTTACAATGAACTATAAAGTTCAGAATCAGGTATGCTTTGGTTTTTAAAGCGAAAATAAAAAATAAATCTTACTTATATTAAGGAGAAATTTCAATTTAAACAATTGAAAAGGCCTCTTAACTGAATGCACATTAATAAAAGAACATCTTTATAATTCTTGCACAGAGGTTTTTTTTTTATAAGATGTATCTTTAACGGGGTTTACCGGAATTACGATTAATTTAATACTTTAATTTAATATCACGTTTAACGTCATCGTTAGGGCTCGCATGGAAAATAATTATAATTTTGTTTTGGTTATTATTTTGTTTGCTTCGGTTAAGTGGAAAAATTTAAAAAGTAAAAAAATACTCCAATATTGTAGTTAAAACTTTATGGCAGCAAATGATTGAATCCCTTTGAGTTATTCCTAAAGAATCAAATAAGGAATAAAAATAGATGTGGTCATTCCTGAATTTTAAACTTACATTTTTGCCATTAAAGATAGTTAACAAAGTGAACATAACTTAGGACATTTTTTTTATTTGATTTAAATATCGTTATTGCTTAGCAACAGTAAGATTTAAGATATTCAGATTTTGTTTAATTACTTAATTTATCATTAGCTGGGACTACGGTCCTGTGTGAACTAGGGCCTCACCCAACAAACTTCTCCATCTAGCTCGGTCGCTAGCTATATGTCTCTAGTTTTACGCTCCAATTTTTGGAGGTCGCTTTCAACTCTACTGTGCTGTCCTCTGGGTGTGAATTCGAAGACTTTCCGGGCCCGGGCATTAGTTTCCATGCGCTCTACGTGACCCAGCCATCTTAGTCGTTGGACTTTTACCCTTCTGGCTAAGTCTACGTCGCTGTACAGCCCATACAGTTCGTCATTTTATCTTCTCCTCCACTCCCTTTCGATGCATACGGGACCGTAGATCACACGAAGAACTTTTCTCTCGAAACGACCCAAAGTGCCTTCATTCGCTTTTGTCATAGTCCATGCTTCTGCACTGTATAGCAGGACGGGGATGATAAGGGTCTTATATAGCGACACTTTGGTCCCTCGAGAGAGACTTTACCACTCAATTACTTTCTTAGTCCAAAGAAAAAGCGGTTAGCAAGAGTTATTCTGCTTTTGATCTCAGCGCTGGTGTTGTTTTCTGCGTTTACAGCGGAGCCTAGGTAGACGAAGTCCTTGACTACCTCAAAGTTACGTCTGTCGATGGTGACGTTTTGAACAAGACGTCGGTGTTGTATGTCCTTTCTTGACGACAGCCTTTATTAATCGTTAAACCCATTTTTGCCGCCTCTGCCTCAATACTCACAAAAGCCCCATTGACATCACGCTGAGTTCTTCCGATTATGTCAATACCATCAGCATATGCTAGTAATTGGACAGACTTTTGAAAGATAGTGCCTCTAGTGTTGACGTGTGAGCACATGACAGCGCATTACTATGTCTAAAACCTTTTTTGACATCGAAAGGTTCTGTTAAGTTGTTTCCAACCTTTATGGAGCAGCGTGAATTCTAAATGGTCATCCTTCACAAACGAACAAGTTTGGCAGGGATGCCAAAACTCGACACAGCACGTCCCTGTAGATGCTGTCATATGCGGCCTTGAAATCCATAAAAAGATGGTGATTGTCGATTTGGCGTTGTTTGTTTTTTTCCAGGATCTGCCGTATTGTGAATATTTAATCGATTGTGGACTTTCCTGGTCAAAAACCACACTGATAAGGACCTATCAGGTTGTTGACGATGGGCTTTAGACGTTTACATATTTCGGCAGAGAAGATTTTAAAGGCGATGTGAAGTAGACTGATTTCTCTATAGTTGGTGCAGTTTAGAGGGTCTTCATTTTTGCAGGATCGGTTAAATAATACTGAGGTTCCATTCATCGGGCATGCTTTCTTATACTTCGAAGTATAGTGTTCCAAAGCTTAACCGAATTTAAATATGATTAAAGAAGGATAATTAGCTGATGAGATTTGCTTGAGGTCACCCTTCTTACTCTGTCAAAACAATATTGTGGTTGGTGTGCGATAAGATTGTCGTAGTGCAAATTCAAAATACGAAGCTGTATATATTTTTCGAAAGGCATGTCTAGTAAGCGCGAGGCAAAATAAGATATCCTATAATCCAAAAACATAAGGAATGTTCAACTCAATCGTTCGTTAAGCTATCAATCTCTTCAGGTCCTCGTGGACACAGTAAGCTCCACGTTCGATAAGGTCAAGTGGACAGCTGAAGTAAAGCTGAACATCATCTGCAT
The DNA here is from genome assembly GCF_945859685.1 of Eupeodes corollae. NCBI lineage: Eukaryota > Metazoa > Arthropoda > Insecta > Diptera > Syrphidae > Eupeodes > Eupeodes corollae. Next base: position 18,792,617 of record NC_079147.1, on the reverse strand, counting down.
ACAAGTAATAGCTGTAATTAACTTATGAAGATGGATGTTCATTTGCATATGCAGGAAACAAGGGAGAACACAGTACGGAACCTTGTGGTACACCAGTTGATAGGGTGTTACCAACTTGCACTGCTTGCTTCCTATTAGTTAGATAAGAAAAAAATATTTATTTGCACTAGATGAAAAATTGACATTATTAACGGAATCGAAAGCCTTTGAAAAATCCAACAAAACTAGAAAAGTTTCCTCGTCTTTATCTTATGCTTTTCTAATTCCATCAATAACGTTTAAAAGTGCGGTAACACATCTGTGATTTTTCCAAAATCCAGATTGATAGGGGCTGAGAATTGGGTTAATAGATAGAAAGACGTTTATTTGCTTTTAGCGTTTTTGGGAAGTGGAATGATTTTAGCAACTTTCCATGAATCAGGGAATATCGAGGATGCCAAAATAGTATTGAAAGCAAAAGTGATGCATGGCAATATAACTGGCAATGTTATACACAAAAAGGTAGGATGTACATCATGGAGACCAACAGCATTTGACTTAATAAAAAGAACTCTTTCTATTTTTATCAGCACTATCTACTGCAGAAAATTCAAAACCAGGCTTTATACTGTTGCGTTGGTCAGTAACAGAAATTGAAGGCCAAATTTGTGGGACCTGTTGCAGTGGAGAAGAAACGAATTTTGTATTAAGTTTATTGACATCAATGTCCTCAACAGCACCAAATTTTGTCTTTCCGATTCTGCGTAGATTTTTTCAGAACTGGCGACTATTTGAACTTGTGCTAAGCTTTTGAGAAAAATGTTGGTATTTAGCTTTGCGTATCATAGCTACTACTCTATTAGCAAAACATACGACGCAGCTCGGATTGTCGATATCTTTTTCATAATAAGCGCACACTTAAGGGGATATTACTACCCTTATTATTTAAAGACACAGTGTGAGCACTAGGAAGAGCAGAGGGAGGTTGAATGGTGGAGTCGGTGCACATTGGTTTTGAATTCCTGAATACTGCAATGGCTGGGAAAAACCGTGTGTGGTAGGCATTCCACATTCGCGTAGTACGGCTAAAGAACGAATCTCTGTATTTTACAGTACGGCCGAAGTTGGGTTCGAGGGTATACTGATGAGCATTCTTAGAAGAGCGAGTAATACGGTCAAACTGTTTAAGGGGAGGAATGCAACTGGCTATTTTTCTTGAGCATAAATAGTTTAAATAACGGTAAAAAACGTGAGACAAGAAACTTTACGACGATGTTCAAGCGACGTTAATGATCCTATGATGTGTTATCATCAATTAATTTAAATGCTCTACGTTAAAGGCTGTCCAAGAGGCTTAAGTAGGTTTGCAAGTGCACCAGCCCAGAGATGATAGTTATTCTTAAGCTTTGGACGTATATAATTTTTGTGGGAGAGTGGGAGAAAAACTTTTTGCATCGCCTTAGAAAACCCAATCATCTTGCGGCGTTTTTGGCGACATCGCGCATGTGATCGAACCACAAAAAAAGTGGTTGATGATACAAATACCGAGAATATCGAGATGTTAAGTCTCCTCGATACAAGTGCCATCTATGGATAATGGCAAGGGGCTTAAACGATACAAGACAGCATTGGGTTTTGGAAGCATTAAATTCCACGCGATTTCTTATTCCCAACTGTACAATGCTATTCAGGTCGCAATTTAATGAGGGAATTCAATAGGGATGTGAATCTGAAAACAAATATGGAAAGCTTAGAGTACTATCGTCAGCGAAACAATGTACTGGATAAGAAATTGTAGACAGGAGATCATAAATAAAAATTAGAAAGAGTCTTGCTGATAGAACAGAGCCCTGAGGCACACCAGCATTTATTTTGTGGTTTTCAGACTTAAATCCATCCAATACAATTTGTATTGAACGATTCCAAGGCTAATTACTAATCCAATGAAGGAGGGGATGAAAACCGAAAGCACGCTGTTGCATCAAGTCTCTAATGGCACGAGAAAACCATGGATTATTGTTTTGTTTAACAATTTTTGTTTTTAAAGGGGAATGGGTTTTATACAGTTCAGAGATATTTTTTGTTAAAAATTCAATCTGAAAATTTGAGGAAGACATATAATGTAGCCAAAAATCGAAGATTTTCACTGAAAACACGAAACTGGTCCACAAAATTACTTTTTTTTCCGTTACACAAGCAAAACAAAACTTATTTTAAATAGAGGCTGTGATGCGACCCACACTGATAACTTTCCATCCCGTCTGTCGATTTATCTTGCCCTAAAGCTTTTGATAAAGTGGTCAAGTGAATTGTTCTAAAAAATTAAAACTTGCCAACAATATTTTGCACATTATAAAAGAGTTTGATTTCAAAATCTATTTTGGTTAACGAGATTTTTATTTGAAAACAATTTTTTATCAATTTTAATAGCATTTCGTAGTACCCGTGGCATGATGGTTAGTGCGTCGGACTGTCATGCAAGGGGTCTAGGGTTCAATCCCTGCCTGTGCCACCTTAATTAAAAAAAATAATTTTCGCGGGTACTGCCTCTTGCGAGGAATTGACAAATCCTTCAAGAGTAATTCTTGTCATGAAAAAGTGCTTTCTCAAACTAGCCGTTCGGATTCGGCCTTAAATTGTAGGTCCCTTCCATTCCTGACAACAGTACTCGCACACAGGAATGGTTGAAAGTTGTAAGTCACTAGGCCCTGGTTCACAACGGACTGTTGCGCCACCCCATTTTTTTTTTGAATAGCATTTCCTAAACATTTCTTAAAAATATTGGGAACTGTTCTACATTTTTTAGATTTAAATTATTTTCAAGGAACTGTTGGATTTTTATAAAAACTTTACCAAATTTTGAAAACAATATTTTCTGTAAGATACAATGAGATTCAAGCCAATATTTTTGATTTGTGAAAAATCAATATAAAAGAATTGTTAAGACGAAAAATTCGTTACAAGAGTAATATCAATTTTAAATAGTTTAGCCTTTTTCTGTTGGAAACCGTTTTAGCATTCAAATACTTTAACGTTTCCTTTAGATTTTTTAAAGACAGTTGGAATCAAACAATTTACGAAGATTTTTAAATAGTGTATGAAATAAAATAAGTTTTTCAACTATCATGGAAACTGAGGTAGCCTCCAAAAAGCCTAGCATAAATGGTTATATTTTTTATCTCAAAAACCTGACGTAATACATTATTTTGAAATTGAATTTGAACTAAGGCTATCAAAACTAGTTTAAAAACATCAATTGTATTGCTAGGAAGAAAACCTTCCTGACTAGTATTATATTTACTTATTTAAATATTCGACTCATGGGAACAAAAATATAGACACAATGGTCAAAAGACATATTTCTGGACATTCAAAGTGAGTTATAACATGAGTCTTAAGCTCGAAATTAAATAATGTGAAATCCACTAAGTCGGTAAGGATATTCAAATTATTCAGTATACTAAAAAAAGAATCCTTCGCAAAAAAAATGGTGGAATGTTTGCAGAAGCACTTAGACTTAAAAAATTTCACGGCTGTTATTCGATGGCTGCCTCAGGCAATTCTTGGAATACCTAAACAATTTTTTAACAACAATTTCCCGAAAATTGATACCCTGCAGAAAAATATTCCCCATGAAATTCAATTCTCATAATCGTTAATGTAAGGGCCCGACTGCAAAAACGCGATATCAATCAATGATATCGTTTTTAACAAATGAGACGCACACTTTTAATCAGCATTTAATTGAATAAAAAGGATATAGTTTAATTTTAAACTTAAAAATATTCCGACAGACACCCTTCATTATCAGTACTAATTTGATTTATATATGAAGCACAGGCCAACATTTTAAACATTTAGATCCTATCCTAAATCATTATAAATTCAAAGTCGACTCTAAAAATAGGTTTTAGGATGAGAGTCACCTCTTTTATAATTCTAAACGATATACAGTACACTTCAAAAAACTCGAAAACCTACAAACCTTTTAAGCAAGACAAATCGACAGACGGGATGGGAAGTTATCACTGGGGGTCGCATCCCAGCCTCTTTTTTTAAATTTTGTATAATCCGCAGATAATGTATAACTGAAACTATGATATACGTGTAAAGTATGTATTATTGACATGAGATAATGATAACTACTATTTTAGGTTCTGAGTTATGAGTTGTGGTAAATTGTGAACAACATGCACTGTTAAGTTCTTGAACCGCTCAGGGACATAAAAGTATAAATATAAATCACCGAGATATTTTTTAGAAACAATTTTCCCCAAGTAAGGACATCCATGGTGATGTGCCTTCTGGACTCTAGTAAAGATTACTAATTCAAACTTCAACAGCAACTGTAACCAAGTTAAAAGTAATCCTATTCGTATATTTTTAATAATTCAATAACGCTTCAGTTATTTTCTAAATATTATGAAATAAATAAAAATATTCGTTTTTTGAAAAAAAAAAAAAAATACAGACACCCACACGTGACCCAATGGCATTAAAATACTCATAAACATTTTTCCTCGAACACGAGTTTTCACTTAGGTCCTGGAATTGAGTATCCTTTGCCACTACACCAGGAGCTTACCACTTCAATATGACCAATAACGTTTATAACTGACTCAAGGATGGGTATGGGCAAGGAGCACATAGTCTGAGAGGATTATTTATATGGGTGGATGAATGATATTTTTTTTTAAACAACAATAAAATAGAAAAATAATATCCTTTTTTTTAGTTATTTTTCCTATGAAAAGGATCTTTGTATGAAGTTATTGGAGCTTCTTGTGAGACAAAATTTATTTTTTCTTTTGTTGGTCCTTAAGAAGAAAAATAATATAATATATCTTAAATATTCCTGGAGCATACCTTGTTTGTAAGTGGAGAAAGCCAGGTATTCAAGTACATCCGCTTTGCTGAAGCTTGTCGTCCTATTAACTGGCTCTTCGAGAAGTCTTGACATAGCTTCTTGCATCCAAAGCACCGTATGATAATAATCAGAATTTACATATGATTGTCGTCCCATTTCAAAACAATCATCTGAAGACATTTCTGAGCTGCAAGCCAAAAAAAAACAAAGGAAAGACAAGAAGAATAAGAACATATAAAGGTAATAGAGAAATATAAGGATTCAATCGATGAAATAAGTTGGAAATTTCTTTACTGCTATACATAATTTCTTACCTGTATTGTACACCATTCAGTTGTCCTCGGGCAACACTTGACGTATCCAGATTGTATGTGTCCTGTAGTCGCATCAGTGCCACAGCAGCTCCATTAAGATCCTCATCGGATGGGAATTTCAAAACGTTACGATAGTTTGTGATATTTTTTAAAAATTCTTCAAAAAAAAGAAAGAAAGAAAAATAAGGAAAATGTGAAATGGAACGTAGAGTGTAACGCACGAAAATAAATTGACTGATAAATTTATACATAAGTGAAAATATAAATTGCATCATCTTATCTATAAAATGCATTTATCGACATACCACTTCCGACATCCTGAGCCATTAGAGTCTCCACTTGCTTCCAGTCTGATGTAAGTCTTTTGGTGAGTAAATATGCGTTGATGGGATTCGAGACATACGTTGAGATATCTGCTGATGCTTCGGTGTGTTCTCTTCGATATTCTTCTACTTTGCTGAAATGATAAAATATCAGTTTATGAACATTTTGTCACATTATTTTGAAAATTGATTTAAATTAAATAAAGGTAGTCATTGTGGTTTAGTTGGTTGGCTCATTAACTGCAAAATTTTGGATGGTCTATAAATTAAAAAAAGTGATCTTACAAAAAGTAGAAAATCACTTTAAAAATGTAGATGAAATAAAACAAATTACGTATCGGCCTAAGTGCACTATCATCATTTTTCATTTTAATGAAGTTTGTTGAGTATTTATCGAATCTTTTGTTGGGTTCATTTTTACCTGGTTGCATTTTTCTTTCAGCCACAGAAAACAAATTTTCTCAACATAATGATGAGATCACTCCGGGCACTGATCCTTTCATCATTTTCCTAAAAAACTGTTAATCTTCTCCCTCAGCTTCTCTAATTAAAGTTTTTCATTTATCCTTAAATCAAGGAGCATTTCCTTAAATATGGAAAACTTCTTTTATAACTTCAATTAACTAGAAAAGACCGGAAGGGAAGGTGATAAACTAACGACCAAATACTAAACTTTCTCATATCCCAATAATGTCGAAAGCATTTTTTTAGGTCTTCAGCTTCTGTTGCAGACCTCTAACCACCCCAGTTTCTGAGAAAATAGATCTACCACCGCAACCTTGTAGAGTTCGTTTCATTAACTCTAAGAAGTTGAGTTGGTATGCACTAACTCCAACAAAGCATTTGGTAAAGTTTCCTTAGGTTTTGGACCTCTTTTCCTGAAATGGAGTACTTCCTACTTCGAGAATCGTCAATATCCGATTTAGAACCGTACGTTTTAATCCTATTCTAGCCACTTCTAGTGCCATCAAATGTAGTCATTTAGGACCTCACTTCTTTATACTGACAATTGAGAACTCCATTCAATATTATGAAATATCCTTTTACTTACTTACTACTCTGCATTGGGTTTCGTTAAAAGATGGTCTAAAGAGTTTTCTAAAAATTACGTAACCCAATCGTTTTTCATGACGTTTGTTCAGGTTTGGTTTTCATATCAAGATATACAGATATCAAGAATTAAAAGCATCGAATGAAGATTTCTCTGTTTTGTTCCTGAATTCTTCGATTGATCGTCTCCATTTGTTACACCTGTACTCATTACAGAGACGTAAAAAATTGCTGACATAATTTTTAAACAAAGGATTCTCTCTATTTGAAGTAACTGCTCTTTTTTCTATAGCTTGATTTCTTATCAATAAAACCCATAACCTGAAAAACTTTAAACATATTCTATTTGCCAAGGCACCACACCTTTACGAACCTTTGGTTGGTCAATTTGAATCCAAAGTCATTTTATTTCAACATAAGCACCTATAACCTCAAACTCCTTTTGGCCAACACCCCACATAAGTTTACAATGAAGTTAGTTTTTAAGTTATGATTAAAGCTTGAAAGGGAAAGAACCTTTTAAATAAAATTACAATTGTTAAAATTCTAAATCATGTTTTAAATAGCTCCTATTGATCAATGAATTCGACCTGTTCAAGTTTGAAATCACTTAAATTTTGTGTGTTGTATTAATAGGACTTAAGATTTTGCCTATAAGGTCTTACATATAAGGATTCTTGTTACTAAGTTCTTTTGTTACTTCTGTTTATTATTTGATATGATCTTGGGTACCCGAGACCATTTCGTGAAACTACTTTATTAAGATTTTAGCAAATTTATTTGTTCTTTCAAAAAGTGGTTTACTTTAGATTTATAAAACATTTAATTAAAGAAATTTTAATCATTAATCATTTTAATCTACATCTAAAGAAAAAAAAAAGAAGTTTTGATGCGTCCTGATAACTTTTCATCCGTGCTCGTCAAGCTATATTTTTCTAAATTTTGAACAAAATATTAATGACAATATTTTATTAGGTCTATGCTAACTAGGAAATTGCAAATAGCATTTTATTAAAACAACAAGCATTCAGTATCCACAAATGAGACAGTTCGTGAAAATCAACGGACCTATTAATTGAAATTCCCAACTGTTGACTGGATAATTCTAATACTCTTACAAAAATTATTGCACAGTTGTCATATGTATTTAGCAAATTGCTTAAAGTTAAAGTAGCCATTTCGTGATTTCAACATTTGCAAAGTTTTAAGAGATAATAAAATGTTTAAATAGTTTAAAATTGGGTAAACCATCTTTAAAGCTAAGAAAATTGTTAAAAATGGTTCTAATATTTTACTGGTGCCTTGAAATAAGGTCAAGTGAAATAAGACCAACTTTTAAAAATTGGTCTTATTGCATTTTACAATAGTGAAATAAGGCCAATCTTAAGCAGTTGATAATGTTGCACTTTGACAAAGTGAAAGAAGGCCAAAATATTTTGAAAAATACGACCAACTCATTTTTACTGTGAGCCTTTGCACACTTCAGAGTTTGAAGTCGTTGCGAAGTTGATTGTATGCTAAGTTTTTTAACTATTTAAAAAAAAAAAATCTAATGGGGTGGCGGGCGCAACAGTCCATTGTGAACCAGGGCCTAGTGACTTACGACTCTCAATCATTCCTATGTCCGCGTACTGTTGTCAGGAATGGAAAGGACCTACAATTTAAGGCGGAATCCGAACGGCTAGTTTGAGAAAGTACATTTTCATGACAAGAATTGCTCTTGAAGGATTTGTCAATTCCTCGCAAGAGGCAGTAACCACGAAAATTATTTTTTTTTAAATTAAGGTGGCACAGGCAGGGATTGAACCCAAGACCCCTTCAACGCACTTACCATCATGCTACTGGTACTACTTCTTAACTACTATTAAACTAAAATAAACTAAAACCAAATGTTGGAAAATGGCTAAATTATACTTTACAAAAGTGAAGTTAGGCCAATTCTTGAAATTTAGCCATATTTCATTATAAAACAAACGGTGTACTAAGACATTTAACGATGGAGGCAATTGACATTTCCAACACACTCTTCAATAGTGCTCTGAATAATGCATATTATTGGAAGACCGCTGTGGTTCATCCTCTTCCGAAAAAAAGAGAAAGGACAACTCCAACCCGTCAAATCTTCTTTCGATAAGTCTTCTTCCGAGCATCAGCAAAGTTTTCGAAAAGATCATCAATAGGGCTCTGACTAAGTGGGCAGCGGACAACAAAATAATTCCGGATAAACAGTTCGGGTTCAAGGCGGGTCATGACACAATTCATGCTGCGTCTAAAATCGTTTCTGATATCCAATAGAATAAATCAAAACAACAATGCACAGGTGCTGTTCTGGTTGATTTGGAAAAGGCCTTTGACACCGTATGGTTAGAGGATCTTTACCTAAAACTGAGCAGGCTTGACATAAGCAAGAAATTGTTGTATATACTTTATGTATGCTTAACGGTACAAAGTTTGATGTCAAAAGTGGCAATGTAACTTCGACCACAACATTCTTAATTAAAAATGGTCTTCAACAAATAGCCGTAAATTCGACGATTCTCTCCAGCATTTACACCAGCGATCTGATAGGAAGTCTTACAAAGGCAATTGCGTACGCCGACGATCTTATTGCGTACAGAACGGCCCGAAAGATTGAGGTTATTAGAATTCTCTTGCAGCGTGATTTCGACAAGATTCAGCGATATTGTGACGACTGGAAACTGAAAATAAATGTCCAGAAGTCGGAGACAATTCTGTTTCGAACCCCGTTGGCTGGGGCCATGAGGGATACGTGTAAGAATTGGCGCAAGATGGTCATCGTTGATCTTCACTGGCAGCCATTAGAGAGCAAAAGTGTAGTGAAGTACCTCGGTATCTGGTTAGATCAGTATTTATATTTCGACTGACATATAAATGCTGCTCTGACCAGGGCCAGAGGAGCCTTAGCTTTGACAAAACGGCTGTCGGCTTGACCCCAGAGTGAAGGTAATTTGCTACATGGCCCTCATATGGCCAATGATCGTGTATGGTTGTCCTGTGTGGTTCAACGTTGCCCCTTCCCAGATGGAGAAGTTTCGGGTGTTCGAGCGGCAGTGTTTACGACGCTGTACCGGCTTATATCGAACAGCCGAATCTTCTTATGTGCATTACTATTCCAACGAGGTCCTATACAACGGGGCTCGAATAAACAGAATTGACAATTTAGTGATAAAACTCGTTCGGGGTCACATTGCAAGTGCTATGTCTTCGACCAACAATTTAATTTTCGGGGCGTTCTATCCGAACGACGAGTATTTTGAAAGTGCACGCTTGAGCGGCTTCATTCCACCAGAGGCTTTCCTCTTTTTAGACAAATGCGGTCTGATACAGGATAGATTGGCAGTTCCGTTAATCTACCACGTCACACGACGAACCGTGGATAGGCGACTCCTGTACAATCGGGACGTCATGGCACAAGGCGAACCAGAGCTCCTTCGGTTCAGTAGGGCTGTGTCCGAACGGGTTCGAACTGATAGGGTGAAGCAGGAGAACCAGTTTTGGTGGCTTCAATCAGCGCTTGATAGTGGGTAGTCGGGATGGGGTTTTAAGCCTTGGCCTTGGGGTGTTGGACTGTCATGCAAGGGGTCTTGGCTTCAATCCGTGCCTGTAACAAGTAACTATTCTTTATGGACTGCTGCGCCACCTAATTTATTTTTATTTTGTTTGTACTTATTCATTTTCAAAACGGTTCATATATTTTTTTGAAATCAGTTTTCGAAAACTTTGAAAAATAACAAGAGTTTGTTCTTTTCAAAAAAGACTGCGTTTTGCAAAGTTGTGTTTGGTAAAACAACTTTTCAATTCGATAATTTTATCTTTACAAATTGAATTTATTGAAATGTATTTCGCAAAATAAAAGTGAAAAGTTAAAAAGTAAAAATGAAAAGTGTTACAGAAGTGATACAGAACCCAGTTCTACTAATGTCGATAGAGAAGGTGTTTTACGGCTATCAAAAAATGGTTTCCTAACCATTTTTGTACTGAATTTTGAAAATTCAAAAGCGTTGCTAAGATAGTTATTGTTCTATTTTTAATAGTGGCGTAGTTTTAAGTTTCAAATATCGAAAGATAGCTGCCGAAATAGCGGACTATTCAATATTAAACATCTCTTTGAAGCAAGCTTTACATTTTAACTTGTTTTTGGTATGATCGTTGGTATCTTCCCAAAACAATCCGTGGAAATCACTTTATACAGAACTTATCGAATAGACATAAAAAGTCATAATTATCCTATTTTATTATTTTTTTCGATTATAGTTATGAACATAATAAAGTATCTTCCTTTTTCATGTCACCAAAAAAAATTACAACTTTAACATCGGTTTTTGTTTCATTTATTGTATGTCTTACAAGAAATTATGCTCTCTGACCAAAATCGTGTCGGACTATTACACGTTGTTTTCTATTTAATTTTGTTTGTTCTTAAAGTTTTTACATGGATGTATACCTACGTATGTATGTATTGATGCTATATGTGTACGTATTTCCCATTATTATGATATAAAACGAACATTTTCTGAAATGTTTGGGGGCAACAAAATAAAAAAAAAAAACAAATCCATGTCGAAAATAACCTCTAACTAATACCCCAACCTTTAACAACGTTAACGTTCCTTTTTTTACAACTCCCTAAACCTTTGTGTATTTATGTATATAACAATCAAACAAAATCTGTAGGTATATTAAAAGTATACCTATTATACATATATAAGTTTTCAAGGACCAAATATGAAACAACTCAGTGGAGTAAAACGAAAAGGAAAAAAGTAAAAACAAAGAAAAACATTTTTCTCGATTAAAAAGGACTCTTATAAGAGTGTTTTGTAATGAAGTATCTTATCTTCCCTGAGGCTTAATAATTTTTGTCTTAGATTTTTCTCCAAGAAAATGTTAAATAGATATATATGTGTGTAGGTATAAGTATATATCTACTCAAGAGGACCTTAAAAAAGGAGAGTTTATTAAATCATTTTGGACAAATGATTTTTAGAGAGGATTACTTAGTTCGTTGGAGCTGCAGAAAATGTCCATCATTTACGACTGATACATGAAATACTTAACCTATAGCTAAATATGTACACCTAAAAATATCTAGATCTATAGATACACATCCTTCCGACAAAAGAATGGGTTTCAACAAAGTTATCTATCAGAAACAGTAGACGCCAAAAATACGCTTACTATTATTTATCTTTTTGCTTGAAAAATATTTGTCAACATGTTCTTAAGAGCTATATTTGTATTTTTTTTAATCATCGTTTAAAACATAACCATGTATCCCACTTTATGGTATGAAACGTTTAATTTAAAAAAAAATTGTGTCCCAAAATAATTTTTGTTTTCAAATTTGGGTTTTTCATTTTCACCAAATTTGTCTTTATAAAAATTCTTCTGACAATATATTCTCAAAACCCTTTTCCATATAAAAAAGCTTAGTTTTAAGTTAAGTTATTTATCCACAAATTTTTAAGGGTATAAGACTTACTCCTACCATTTCACCCAATAATGAGCCTGCAAACTTCGGAGTTCCTCGGTTGGTTTTTCCAAATCAATAAATCGTAAGATCTTTCGAATATTCCTATTTTTGAAGTGTAGAGCTTTTTTCATCAACAACTGTATAGATAAGTCTTCTAAATAAGAGTTTATCTCACCGAAATTAAAAGCTTAAATTGGATTTTCTTCAGTTTGTCTGCTGTATTTTTGTTTTTCATTTGTATCTGATTCCATCATCCAAACAATCTTATAACGAGCGAATTTAAATGCTTTTGCGCGTTAAATTCATTGTCACGTCAAAACCATAAGAATAATCATTCAAAGAAATTTAATTCAACATTTTATTTTTTTACTATGGAAAGAGTTTTAATTAGAGTAAAAAAATAATAAGGTAACATTTCAAGGAAATTGAATAAATTGAAGATGGATGTGCATAAGGTACATAAGTACGTATGTCAACTTCTTGTCAAGAAATCTTCTCTCAGCGAAAAGAGAAAGAATGTTTAATTTAAATCTGCGGAATTTTTGGTCTTATGTTTTTCCTTTTTAATTTCTGAGAAAGAATTTTGAATTTCTAGGAAACAATTATCGGGACGACAGAGTATACATGTCTTGAAAGTTTTAACTTGGAGTGGATAAATTAAAACTTTTCCACTCAAAACAATAACAGAATTAGGTGAATTTTGAATTTTGTATAAGAGAATATCAGTTGCACTTATGTTTACCGAAATTATTACACTTAATTCGTGGAAATTTAAAATTTGAGGCAGGTAATTAAAGATTCAAAAGATTCAAAGGTTCACTTCATATAATAAAAGAAACTTTAAAAGGCTTAATTCAAGGACTATCATGTTAAGATTTTTATGTTACGTGACTTAGCCATTATGTTACGTAGAACTTATGGAATTTACGGTTTTAATTAATTAATCGTAACAAAATTAAGTTAAAGAGCTTGCTTTGATTTTTTGTGTCTTGAGATTGGCTGTTAAGTTTTGTGTCAAATATGGAAACACTCGGGGGCTTATGGAAAATGTGTGTTCTGGAGCCTGCCTACGATATTTGAAAAGCAAAAAAAAACAACTTTTGAGATTCAGAGATGTAATGTAGTTTTTCGATTATTTCACTAAATTACTTTTGCCTCCGCACAGATCTCGAAAATTGAAATTTGTTAAAATTTGTTTGATACTATGGCTCAACTATTTAAATTATTTAATGGAAGAAATGATATAAAATATAAGCAATTTAAGGCTTCGGCTAAAAGAATTGTGATTCAATATAAAAAAAGAAAAATTCTTATCAAAAAGCTAAATAAATTTGTAATAAAGTTGCTTGAAAATCTGTTTTTTTGTCAAACTCAGGCAACGCGTTTGTAGCAATTATATTTGTTCCTCTAAAGCGTTGAGTAGAGTCCTTTTTGTGTATTGAGTTGTAGGTGCTTCCGTCGTCATCTTTTCAGATCGCTCAACAGCTTGAATATAGCAAGGAAGCCGTAAAAAAAATTCACGTTCATCACTGGATTCCATGATAAACTTAATTTCTTAGTCCGATAGGTTTCTCATGATCGGTAATTGATACCTGTCAAGTCGATATAGGTCAAAGTTTTAAATTTAATATATGGAACTTCGAATATACTAGATGTTGAACATTGAGACACAGAGCGTGCATTTAATATGCTCCAAACTGGCTTGTAGATTTTTTTGAAAGATCCTTTGGAAGATAAAATGTTTTGATAGGTAATTGTTCACAGGTTTGAAATTCTTGTAATAAAGGTTCAGTGTAAGACTAAAGTCCTAAAGTACACCCATTGCAACAAGTGTCTAAAAGGTTATTCATTCAGGAGAAATATGAAAATTATCCATTAAAGTGGCTTTTAAAGAATTGTTTCGAGTAGTCTTATAATACCGACATATTTTTCTGTAATATGCCGTGTGTCGCAACCAACAGACGTAAGATGGTGCTGAGAAATTACTTTATCTGATAGAAAGTCACGCTAACAATGACGATGTTGAAATAGTACTAATCTCTAAAACAGCTGTTGGAGAACTAATAGAGGCAGTAGTAGTCTGGCATCTTTCTTGGTGGAGAAAAAAAAAAGTTGTCATATTAACAATCGTCGATAGTCAACCTGAAATTTTGCCAAATTGTCGCTATGACTACCAAAATAGTGAATATGACAACCTTATTTTTAAAAATTGACTTGTGGATAGTCAATAGAACAATTTTCGGTTTTCAACTTTGGGTAGTCAATATGACAACGAAAGTAGTCAATGGAACAAAATTGACTATCGAGGATTGTTATATTGACTACCCAGCAGTCAAATTAGATTTCGGTTTTCAACAAAAATTGTCATATTGACTACCGCAATTGTCCTATTGACTACCACAGTTGTCAAAATGACTACCATAATTGTCCTATTGACTACTGCAGTTGTCCTAGTGACTAACGCAGTTATCATATTAATTAACGTAACCGTCCTATTGACTACCGCAGTTATCATAATATTGACTACCGTAACTGTCCTATTGACTACCACAGTTGTCCTATTGAGTATTGACTACCGTAACTGTCCAGTGTCCACAGTTGTTCTATTGAGTATTGACTACCGCAGCTGTCAAATTGACGACCTCAATTGTCCTATTGACTACCGCAGTTGTCATATTGACTACCACAATGGTCCTATTGACTACCGCTGTTGTCATATTGACTATCGCAGTTATCGCGATAGATAGTCATATCGACTACCAAAATAGTCAATAGGATGACTTTTTTCTTTCTATGTGGTGTGTTTTCTTTCTAAACTTTTTTGCAGCTTTTTAGTTAAAGTAACATCAATTCCAAGGACTTCTTTAGAAACTGGCCACTATGCATAGTCAAAAGTGATGTGTATTTAAGAAGATATTGTAACAAATCCATTTTGGAATGAGAAATTATATCCCGCATAGTGTTAAATCTATCATACCCAAAAAATATTTGATGATTTGATTCGAGCTATATTCTACGTCATTGTGCGTTGGTTATGATGCTCGTTTCCAATGACACTCCTTTTGTAAGCTCGGTTACTATGGGATAAATCTTCTTTCGAGCTCGTACAGTTGCTAGAGTACCTAAATATCTTGACATTCACAAATCCGCTTGCCTGGATAGTATCCTCACTATTGTTTGCGTAAGCTTTTCTATCTGTCCTATTCTATAAGTCTCTTTACGAGTTGATGGAAAACTATCATCTTATTGCACTGACGTCCCTTCTGGCCAAGGTCATATCAGAACTGATTTATTTTCAGCTTAAGAAATATCTTGAACAACGAAAACTTCTTAATGACCCGCATTATCGGCTATTTCACCGAACAGTGAAACAAATCTTTACATCGTTTTGGAGAAGTAAGATTATTACACTTGCTATTTCAAATGCATTTGATAGAGTTTGGCATCAAACTCTATTACTAAAAATACGTGTAATAGAAAATGATGAATCTCTTCCCTGTTGGATTATAAATTACCTTTCGTGACCATTTAATTCAAGTGGATTTAGATGGGTTCAAATATGATATTCACAAAATATACGATGGTGTGCCACATGGTTCCGTTTTGCTTCTGATACTGTTTTTTTATTTTTACCTTTTCATAGCAAGTTATTGTAATCGATCAGATTTGTCGAATTGAAAATTTTGTCATCTCGAATATTTTTCGAAGTCTTTTTTGGTTAGCTGAAGTGTGAATTAAGAGTCTTTTCTATGCCCTTTATGCAGTAATCTTGTCTTGCTACTTGATTGCCCTGCCGATTGGCAAATCATGATGGATCTTTAGTTTAGCTTCTGAAGTCTTTGGGGTATGAAAATCAACTTTACTTTAAAAAAATTAAGATTTTTGGAACAATGGAAAAATTTATTATGTTTCATGAAGCTCAAATCTGGGCCTTCAAGCGATTTGAAAAGATTGAAAAATTGTATTGCTTTTTTATAAGAAAGATTTTATACCTTCCAATAACATTCCTAGTAACATACTTTATTTAAAAACCGGATTCACCTCCAAATTTGTTCGAACGCTATGACAGCTAGAAGGGCTTTTCAATATTTACTCCAAATCTTTCAAAAAAAAACTGTCAGTATTTTCACTATTAACAAAGATAAAGTGCCCATTAGCAAATGTCCAGTTTTAAAGACTCTAGACTTAACTGTTCAGGTTCAAGGTGTGCTTTTTCATTCACTAAATAAGTTTAATACATTTAAATGGGAAACTACATATTTTTCTATGACTTTAAAAGTTAAAGAGAAATTTTGCATTCGCTTTTAATTGTTTTGATCCCCCTTAAGAGATCTTGAGAATAAATTGAGTTCCATTGATATCATACACAATATAGGTACCGTACATATTTAGTTGATTTAACCTTAATGCACTTGAAATATTATTCCACAAAACACAAATTCAATATAATTTTCAATGACACACAAAAGTGGTATAATCTATCAAACAACATGACCAAATGAACCCTACCCTATATCTCAGCCTCCCCGACTCGGTCGGCATATTGCTTTGCTTGCTACAAGTTCGAGTTTAATATTATCATGTCCGTCCACCTGAGCCATCTCCTGAATTGGTCCAATTAAAAGTTGGTCGTTTGGTTCTATCACTCAGTCTGAGTGATATCGTCTTTCTATAGCCCTATACACCTATACAGGTGTATTTATGTTTTGTATTTATCTATTTCTTTTTGCCCCGATTGTCCTTGCATAAAAGAAGTCCTTGCATAAAAGGAAACACTCTTGTATATGTATACTTACGTTTTTAGATAATTGAGTTTGTGTTGTTGTACGCCAATGTAGCCAACTAAATTGCTCAGGAGCACCGATTCAGTCTCAAGGAGTTCTTCCATTTCCGCCAAAGCAGTGAATACTTCAGTTCTTGTCACTTGCAATGTGAGGGCAGAAATTATGAAGACAACTCGCAGGATATTCCATAGTAAACTATTACTACTCCTGCTAGTGTGTCGTTGATAGTTGATATGTTGTTTCATCGTTGTACTAATTTGTGTGGTTTTAGTTTTATATGGCTACGTTATGTTTTATGAGTCTGAAAAAAGAGAGAAATAACGTTAATTAATATTGATATTCAGTATAAGGCTGAGCTAAGATACACTAAATTATTTCTTATTAATAAAACATGTTATCGAACTTTAATAAAGAAACACAAAACAGGAAGAAGTCCTTTTTGTTTTATCTCCTGTGCGTGTCATTTCTAATGTTGGTATCGTTTGCGTGGTTGTATATTTTTTTTAAGAACCTACCACCAATTCCAGCATTAAACATTTATTTAGGATCTTTAAGAACAGGAACTTGAAAAGTTTGGACATTTTTATGGCACAGGTTTATTATAGCCAGCTTAAGAAAAATAATTGAAAAGTATTGATCTTTGGTAAAGAGAAAAATATATACTTCTGTGTATTACGAAATCGTGCAAATGACATAACAAATAAAAACATAAGTGGGTCAACTGTCTACCTGAATCAATTTGACCGTCTCAAGTGCAAGAAAAAGTTCATAATATCTAAAATATTGAAGGTAAGATAAGTGGATGGTAAAAAGGAGCTGTAATTGGATTTATTTCAATGGGAAATTGAAGTTTGTTGAATTTTGTGTAGATATGTACAAGTTCCAGAAATATTTTGTTTTTTTTTTACGAAAAATTCGTTTGGATATTACCCATTGACTAGGGCATTGAAATATGGTGAAAAATATAAGACAAAGTTAGATGAAAACTTATCGAAATCTTTCTTTTTGCATTCTTAATATTATAGAAAAAGTTCCTTTATTAAGGAATGAAAAGTCAACGGTGGCGAACATTTTTTTTCAAAGAGAGCTATCCACTTGAATAAATTGCGAGCGAGAAACGAGACTTTATAAAGTTTTGTACCCAATAAGGGGGTTTCAACATTAAAAACTTTTTTGATTTAACAAAGTGCAATAATTATATTAAAGAGCAATAATAGTATAGCTACACAGAATTTTCCTTTAATGAGTTTTATGAATAAAAACAAAAACAACACTATTTTTGGACCAAGACAAAGCTAGCTAGTAATAGCTATCACCAGTAAATAAAGCTACAGTTCTAGATAAAGCTTTGTTTTACGTGAATAGCAAACAGGTTTAAGCTTAATATCGTTAGATAGAAAATTCTAGCTTAGATTGTCTTAGAAACTTAAGATATAACTGATATTTTGGTTACCAAAAAGCAAGCCAATTTTTAAATTTGGGTTTTAATGAAAAATAAAATTTCAAGGTTTTAATCTTACTTAACTGATGGCTGAAGAATAAGTTCGAGAAAATTCTTGTTTCACCATTCTTCTAAATATATAAATTGGGTTGCACAACAGTAGGTTGAGAACTAGGGTCTTTTAACTTACAACTCTCAACCATTCCTTTGTAAAAGTTATGTTGTCAGGGAAAGAGGAGAACCTACAGTTTTAAGCGGAATACGAACGTCTTATTTGAGAAATCACTTTCCAACAAGAATTTTTGGAAAATTTGTCAGTTCCTCGCAAGAGGCAGTACCTGTGGAAAATAAACTTTTTATGGCATAGGCAGGGATCGAACCCAAGACCTCTGGTATGACAGTCCAACGCAATATCCACCATTCCACGGGTACTACCGTCCTTCTGCTATGCACATATGTGCAGTGCTTATCAAGTCTATCGGATGAACGGTTAAGCTTAAAGTTGGTACGGATACAGAGGATTTTAAATTTTGTATTTGTAGAGCAAATCTAAAAAGACTTCTTCTGAAGTAAACCTTCATTTATTATTCTGCATATTTTTTAAAGATTTCTGTAAGAAGTTTGCGACCAAATGGTAATATTGTATCGTGAATGATATCATTTTCCAGCATATTTTCGTTCATTAATAAATATACTTTACTTACTTACTTAAGAAGGCGCTACAGTTCTACTATGGGTGTGGATTCGAAGACTTTCCGGGCCGGAGCATTGGTTTCCATGTGCTCTACGTGAAGCAGCCATCTTAGTCGTTGGACTTTTACCCTTCTAGCTAAGTCTACGTCGCTGTACAGCCCGTACAGCTCGTCGTTCCATCTTCTTCACCACTCCCCTTCGATGCATACGGGACCGTAGATAACACGAAGAACTTTTCTCTCGAAATGACCCAAGGTGCTTTCATCCGCTTTTGTCATAGACCATGCTTCTGCACTGTATAGCAGGACGGAGATGTGAGGGTCTTATATAGCGACACTTTGGTCCTTCGAGACAGAACTTTACCACTCAATTGCTTTCTTAGTCCAAAGAAACAGCGGTTAGCAAGAGTTATTCTGCGTTTGATTTGAGCGCTGGTGTTGTTTTCTGCATTTACAGTGGAACCTTGGTGGACGAAGGCCTTGACTACCTCAAAGTTACGTCTGTCGATGGTGGTTTTGACCAAGACGTCGTATGTAATTTCTTTAAGACAACATGTATTTTGTTTTCCCCTTATTAACCGTTAAACATATATGTTTGCCGCCTCTGCCTCAATACTTACAAAATCCCCATTAACAACACGCTAAGTTCATCAGCATATGCTATAGTAATTGAACAGACTTTTGAAAGATAGTGCCTCTAGTGTTGACGTTGGGAGCTCTGCACTATCCTCGCATGAAAGCGCATCACCTTGTATAAAACCTTTTTTGACATCGAAAGGTTCTGCTAAGTTGTTTCTAAACTTTATGGAGCAGCGCGAATTCTCTATGGTCATTCTGCACAAACTGACGAATTTGGCAGTGATGCTGAAACTAGACATGGCTATATACAGCTCGTCCCTCCAGATACTGTCATATGCGGCCTTGAAATCGATGAAAAGATGGTGGTTGTCGATTTGGTGTTCTTGGGTTTTTTTTTGCAGGATCTGCCGTTTTGTGAATATTTGATCGCCACACTAAAAGGACCTATCAGTTTGTTGACGATGGGCATTAGACGTTCACATATTACGGCAGAGAAGATTTTATAGACGATGTTAAGTTGAATGATTCCTCTATAGTTGGTGCAGTTTAGAGGGTCTCCTTTTTTCAGGATCGGGCAAACAATGCTGAGGTTCCATTCATCGGGCATGTTTTCTTCCGACCATATTTTACAGATAAGTTGGTGCATGCTCCTAACCAACTTATCTCCAGCTGCTTTAAAGAGCTCGGCATTCAAGCCATCTGCTCCAGCGGCTTTATTAGACTTCAACTAAGATATGGCAATCTTTACTTCGTCTAAGTCGGGAGGACGGGATTGTTGGCTTTCGTCGTCTATATTGAATGGATCATCCTGCCTGACAGCGGAATTCAGTTCTTCGTCGCCGTTATGCAGTCTGCAGAAGTGGTCCTTCCATATCCTCAGCATTGACTGCGGTTCCACTATGATGTTTCCACTTTCGTATTTGCAGGCTTCGGTTCTAGGTTTATGTACCTGTGAATTTCGTTTCACCTGTTCATAAGACTTTCGAACTTCATTCCTGCCTCTAAACCTCTCAACATTTTCGACCGCACGCTCCTCATGCCCTCTCGTTTTCCTCTTGAGAAGTCAGTGTTCCTCTTACCTCTTCTGCTCAAAGAGCTCATGAGCAGCTCTCGTCCTTTTATGCAGCGCCACTTTGCGTGCCTGTTGTTTAGCTGCATTTACCTGCCAACATTCCTCATTAACCCATGGGTTCCTTGTTGGTGGCTGTTTGAAACGCAGCACATAAGAGGCGGCTTCTCTGATAGCATCTTGGCAATGTTGCCACTGGTTTTCGATACATTCCGTGGGCGGCAGAGAACTTCGAGAGAATTTACTTGGAACTCGGTCGGAAACAGATTTGGCGATCTCCTGCAATTGTAGCTGTTCGATGTTGTACCATCTCCGTGCACCTCCCTGTTTTGCCTTTCCTCTGGAAACCCGAAGTACTCCTTGAAAAAACCCGAAGTACTTATTTGAAAAGGTGAGAAAACTGTCCACAGCGAAACAATTAAGTGGGTTAAAGTTTCAGACAAAAATTATTTACAAAAGTAGGGAAGAGTATTGGAGACAAAACTGAGCTCTGTGGCATACCAGCTTTTATTTTGTAAATATCAAATTTGAACAACTCTAATACTACCTGAATTGAACGGTCCGTAAAGTAATTCCTTATTCAACAAAGCTAAGATCCATCAATACGAAATTTACGGATTTTTTATAAAAAAAAACTTGATGCCAAATTCTATCAATTGCTTTTAAAATAACAAGTCCAATATTCGGTCAAAAAATCATGAGATAAGCATATAACCTATTGCTTGCTACGAAAACAATACTGCTGGTCATTAAGAAGGTTTCGTTATTCAAGATATTTCTTGAATCGAAAATTGGTTTTCGTGACCTTCAAAAGAATTGACGTAAGTGCAATTGGACGATTGTTAGACGGGAAAAAGGATTAATTTTTTTGAAGAATAAACTGGGCATGTGTTTATTTCTTCTATCCTATAGAAAGAAGACCTTTAGACTGGATAGATCAAATAGCTTTCGAATTGGTTTAACATTTTTGGAGAATACCTCGTCAGAACAATAGTGGGGATCCTACCCTACAAAGTCCAATTGGAATCCGATTCGCAGTCTGGGCTTTAGAGTAGCTTGAATTTGACAACAAAAGCTCATTTTCGTGTCTGCGGCCAGGATTAGTGAGTTTTTCAAGGTCTTTCATTTAAATAAAATAAAAGTTCCAAATCGTTTTATCAGCCGCCTTGGACATCTTAATTGGTCGCCTAAGAGCTTGGATTTGAACACTTTGGACTTTTTTTGTGAGAAGAGACCGATGTCATGCAATCAACCCAGAAACTATTCAAGAGCTTAAAGCTGATATCATCCGAGCAATCCAAGAGCTACAGCTTTAATCTGCCAACAAGATCTTGAAGTGTCAGAAAGCTGTACTGCGAAGCATTCTAAAAGTCAGATAATTGAATTTTATTTAAATTTTAACAATGTTGCCATAGATGTTGAAAAAAAAAAAATGTACGGTACTTTTAAAAAAACAAGACAATAACATGAATGTTAGTTCCTATTGTTTAATATTATAAACTTCAATTTGGTTTTAAAGGAATTTTCGACTTTAAGTAAATTATATAATTGTACGTAAATAAAGGGGATACATTTTACCTACAAAACAAGTGTTCATAGTGTACCTTACCACATACTTCCTTCACAATATTTTGAAGTTGCTAGAACAAAATCAGTGTTAATTGGTTTTAAACTCTCTTAATTCTTATATACTAAATCCTTTAATAATAATTGTCCTTAGAATCTATGTTGTAACATTACTAGCCATGTAGTGTCCCTTAAGTGCACAAAACTAATTATATTAGAAATAAATAATAGGATTATCCGAGGTCCCAACAAAAAAGTTTATTCGTAAAGAATAATATATTTTATTGTTCTAAGTAAACTTAACATGAAAAAAAGGACATAAAATATTTATGCTCTATAGTGCGCACTCTTTGGCACATGCAATAAAGTATTTTATCATAATAACTCATGGTACACAAGGCAGTAACATTTATAAAGCATTTTAAACTTTTTTCTTCTGTTAACTGTTTTTTAGAAGGACATTACTCCACCAAAGAGGATTAAGGTTTAAATATTTTTATGACCGGAAGTTGGCTATAGGGAGTTGTTTTTAAATATTTAAATTATTTATGTCGGACTTTGTGCATACACACAAAAAAAATAAACTTTCTCTCTATTGCTGTCTATCTAACCGATGTCAACCACCTAAACTAATCGCTCTTAACAAAGTTTACATCAAAAAATATGAATTTGTTCAAAATTCAGGATGCAAGGATTCTCTCAATGACCTCATTTAAATTTTTATTTCCGAGAACAGATTGAAACAGTTGCCATATTTTATAAGCTCTTACTATATATACGAAGGGCTATTAGTCCTGCCTACGAAGTTTTACATTCAAAAGAAAAGGACATAACCATAACTTTACAGCTTTACATCTACACCATCTCAAGCCCTGAACTCCTGTACATTTACATTTTTCCTCAAGAAATAAAAATAAGGACAAAATAATTTCTATTATAAAATGACCCTCGCCTGCAACATAACACACACATTTGACTTCTTTTGGATGATAAACAGTCTTAGAACTAAACCTTCTTTCATAATTTGTTGTACTTGTACCTAACCTATAGAAATCATCATTTTCAAAAAACACCATAACTATAAGTCAGTGTCTTTTTTCTCTTTTTTTTGGATCCCTAGGGCACCAGAAAATAATTTTGTTGAATGGAAAAGCTTCATATTGCCTGCATGACACCTTTCCTTTGTCATGTCCTTGTTTGTTTATGATATTTAGTTTGTGAGGTTCCAGTTACCACCACCAGAGCTCTCTGGGTGTTGTAAAGAATGAATTTTTCACACAGCTCTTTTTAATAAAAAACATATCTAAATGTACAATAAACATATTTATAAACATAGTTATAGGAATGTATGTTGTTTTATTTCGTTTGAAATTTAATTCAAAATAAGCTGTGGACATTTTTATTTCAAAAACAAAACAATAGAATAAAACGTAGGGACGCATGAAGGTGTACTTCAGAGTTTAACCAAGGATACATTTTGTTTTAATTTTTTATTTGTACTTCAATTTTGAAGAGGTGTTTTGGTTTTTAAAGTACATTTTGTATTCTTTTCTAAAAAGACACAGGATGATTTCGATAAAACAAATATTTGAAGTCATTTGAATTAAATTTTACTTTAAATGTCCACAGGTATAGCATAAAATAAAATTAATATCTGAAGATTAATTCAATTTTGGTTGAGATATTCAAGACGTTTAACAATTTAGTGTTTTAGATTTCATTTTTGTAAAAAAACTTTTATCTGATATTTTGTTTTTATTTCATCAAAGCTTACCCACAACTTTTTTCATAAAATAAAGTTATAACCTTTTCTAGAGTTTTCACGAAAATTGAAACTAAAATCAATTTATAACTAAATTTAAGTTCGATGTTCAAAATCATTTACTAGGTGTCAAAATATTAGTTTTTCGTTGCACACATGGTGGTTTAGAATAAATCTCAAGCTAATTAGAAAATAAAGACTATTTTTTTATATGATATGGTTCAATTATGTATGGAATAAAATATCGGCATCTGATGGTCCAAATATTCGATAGCGATGGTGCCAGTCATGTGCCGATTTAACTCATCATTAGGCCTTTGAATTGTTTCTGGTTTATCAACATCCGCATTTTCTTACAATTAATCCCTAAGAAAAGAAGGCCAACGGTATTAAATCATATGATCCTGGTGGCTAAATGGCATCGACACTACGTGAGATAACACGGCCATTGAATTTGTCGTGTTAAAGAGCCATTGTTTCGTTAGCTGTTTGGTAGGTGGCACAGTCTACCACTTATCATCCACATCCATATTTTTCATTTAGGAACATACAAAGTTAATTTTCATTTCACGATACCCAACACCATTTACAGTAACTACCTGACCGGACTCAAATTGAAAAAAATACGGCCCGATGATGCATCCAGCTCATAAACCGCACAAAGCAGTCACTCTTAGTTACTCTTAGTATATGCATTGGATTTTCGACAATCACTCTTGAATTAACATTCTGCTAAATGCTAAAATTCAGCTCATTGAGGAATTTAAAAAAAAAATAGGTTGCGCAACCGAACGTTGAGAACTAGGGCCTAGTGACTTGCAACTCTCAACTTTTAATCTGTGCGAGTAATGGAGGGGACCTACAATTTTTAAGCCGAATCCGAACGACTAATTTTGTGAAAGCATTTCTCAGTACAAGAATTACTCTTGGGAGATTTGTCAATTCCTCGCAAGATTCAGTATCCGTGAAAAAAAACTTTAGATGGCATAGGCAGGCATCGAACCCAAAACCTTTTGGCATGACAGTCCAACGTGCTTTTTGTTTTTTGCCCAACAGACAAGAACTAGGGGCCTAGTGACTTACAACTATTAATCTATGCGAGTTATGTAGGTCCCAGTTTCTAAGCCGAATCCGAACGGCTAATTTTGTGAAAGCACTTTTATGACAAGAATTGCTTTTGGGGGAATTGTCAATTAGTTGCAAGAAGCAGTATCCTCGAAAAGAATTAAAGATCTCACTGGCAGGGATTGAACTCAAGACCTCTGGCATGACAGTCCAACGCACTTTTTTTAAATTCATTTTTATTTATTATTTCTTAAAACTATCTTAAAGACAAAAATTCATAAAACTATATCCTAATTATCCATAACTTAAAACTTACTACTGGTCCCATACGGACACAGTTAAACTATAACACTTAATACTAGTGCCTTTCGGGACTAAGATCTGTTTAACTTTTATTTAATTTGTATTCATTTTAAAATTTAAAAAAAAAAACTCATATCAATATCCTTTTTTATTTTTAATTAAAAAACTACTTCAAATTAGGTCCTAGTATAAAACTTAAAGCTAACTTAAACTAGCTATTCTACCTATAAACTACTTAAAACTAGAACAACCACAGCAGCAACTAACTTTCTAATATTTTTTTTTCCTTTTTGTTTTCTTATTCTATGTTTTTTTTTTAGTTTTTTTATATATACATATATTTTTTTTGTAATATTTTTTTTTTGTGCAATCACGCCTATTCTACTTTAAACTTAACCCTAAAACTATAAAACAAATATGAAAGCCGGCCAAGTGCCGATTGAAGCCACCAAAACTGGTTCTCCTGCTTCATCCTATCAGTTCGGTCCCGTTCGGACACAGCCCTACTGAACCGAAGGAGCTCTGCTCCGCCTTGTGCCATGACCATCCGATTGTACAGGAGTCGCCTATTCACGGTTCGTCGTCTGACGTGGTAGATTAGCGGAGCTGCCAATCTATCCTGTATCAGACCTCATCTGTCTAAAAAGAGGAATGTCTTTGGTGGAATGATGCCGCTCAAAAGTGCACTCTTAAAATACTCGTCGTTTGGATAGAACGCCCTGAAAATGAAATTGTTGGTCGAAGCCATAGCTCTTGCAATGTGACCTCAAAAGAGTTTTATAACGAAATTGTAAATTCTGTTGATTCAAACCCCGTTTCAAAGGACCTCGTTGGAAGATTCGACTGTTCGATATAAGCCCGAAACTTCTCCATCTGCGAAGGAGCAACGTTGAACCACACAGGACAACCATAAATGATCATTGGTCATATTAGGGCCATGTAGCAAATAACCTTCGCTCTGGGGTCAAGCCGACTTCTGTAAAATAGCCGATTCATCAGAGCGAAGGTTCCACTGCCACTGGTCAGAGCAGCATTTATAGGTCTGTACAGTGCGACGCACTAACCATTATGCCACGGGTACTACGAATTGACGAATTTACTGAGGTAAAAATGTTGTTTTTTTTTATAATAAGCGCACACTCAAGGGGATATATTACCCTTATTATGTAGACACAGTGTGAGCACTAGGAAAGGGAGAGAGGGGTTGAAAGGAAATGTCGGTGCACATTGGTTTTGAATTCCTGAATATTGCAATAGCTGGGAAAGGCAGAGTGTGGCAAGGCATTCCACATTCGCATAGTACGGCTAAAGAACGAATCTCTGTACTTGACAGTACGACCGAAGATGGGCTCGAGGGTATATTGATGAGCATTCCTAGAAGCGCGAGTATTACGGTTGAACTGTTTAAGGAAAGGAATGCAGCTGGCTATTTCTCTAGAGCATAAACCATTAAAATAACGGTAAAACAGGGTGAGACAAGAAACATTTCGACGATGTTCAAGTGACGTTAATGATCTTATGATGGTAACATCACCAATCAATCTAAATGCTCTCTATCCAAGAGGCTTAAGTAAGTTACAGGAGCACCAGTCCAGATATGGGAGTTATACTCAAGCTTTGGACGTATATAAGACTTGTAAATAACAGCCAGATCAGAGGGGGAGAAAAACTTCTTGCATCGCCTTAGAAAACCCAAACAACTTGGGGCATTTTTTGGCGACATCGCGTATGTGATCGTTCCACAAAAGGTGGTTGGTGATACACATACCGAGAATATCCAGATGTTCAGTTTCCTCGATGCAAGTGCCAATTTTGGATAATGGCAGGAGGGGTATATTTCGCTTTAACGATACAAGACAGCATTGCGTTTTCGAAGCATTAAATTCCACGCGGTTTCTTATTCCCCATTGTACAATGCTGTTAAGGTCGGAATTTAATGATCTTATCATATTTTGTCGTTGCATTTCCACATCCGAAGAAGAGGGGTGTGAATCTGAAAACGAATATGAAAAGCTAAGAGTACTATCGTCAGCGAAACAATGTATTGGATTAGATGTTGCAGACAGGAGATCATTAATAAAAATGAGAAAGAGTGTTGGAGATAGAACAGAGCCCTGTGGCACACCAGCATTTATTTTGTGGTTTTCAGACTTGAATCCAGCCAATATAACTTGTATTGAACGATTCGAAAGGTAATTACTAATCCAATGAAGGAAGGGTTCATGAAAACCAAAAGCACGCATTTTCGATAAGAGAGCCTGATGCCAAACCCTATCAAATGCTTTTGAAATATCTAGTGCAATAATCTTACTTTCTCCAAAACTATGTAAAGATTTATTCCACTGTTCGGTGAGATGAACCATGAGCTCACCAGTGGACCTATTGCTACGAAAGCCATACTGTCGGTCATTAAGAAGCTTCCGTTCTTCAAGATATTTCTTGAGCTGATAATTAATCAGCGTTTCCATGACCTTGGAAAGAAGGGACGTAAGTGCAATCGGTCGATAATTAGACGGTGAGGAAGATTCGCCTTTTTTGGGAATAGGCTGGACAAATGCAGTTTTCCATCCGCTCGGAACGAGACCTGAGGAGTAGGACAGATGAAAAAGCTTATGCAGTGGTTTTGCCAGCGATGAAGAACACCTCTTCAGAACAATAGCGGGGATACCATCCGGACCAGCAGATTTATGTATGTTAAGATCTCTTAGGACTCTCGCTACAGTACGAGTGCGAAAAAAGATTTGCCTCATAGAATAATTAACTCGCTCAAGTACAGGCGGAGTCATAACACTCACTGGCAGAGTTGAATTGGCGGCGAACTGCCAGCGCAAAGATTTGCTTTCTCTAAAGAGCTAACAAATGGAGTGTCATTCACAACGAGCGTAGGAACCGAGGAAGAGGAAGAATTCCTCATATTTTTTACAAATGACCAAACATTTTTACTGCCTTTGGGAAATTGCAGTATTTTTTGCCGTAATTGTTGGTCATGTAAAAATTTGGTCCGTCGAATATGGGCGTTGCAGGCCTTCCTGGTTTGCTTGAACTTATTCCGGTTTTCCTCAGTTGGATTGGCTTTAAAACAACGGAAACTTACCTTCTTAATACCCTAATAACCTCTTTACAGCTCGCATCGAACCATGCGTTTGCCTTAGTTCTGATGCTTTTAACCCTATTCGGGATAAAAGTTCTCATTCTCAGGAGAATCAAACTTGTGATCATATCAGCGCTGTCGTCAACGTCACTATCGAGGAAGCATAGTGACCAGTTAAAGATCCTGAAGTAATTGTTGAGACCGTCCCAGTTGGCTTTCTCGTATTGCCAAACGGTTCTCATAGAAGCTCTTTCTTTAACTGGAGAGTTTTTACACGAGAAATTTGCTGATATGACACAATGGTCAGATGTGCCTAGAGGAGATAGAACACTAATAGTGTACTTACCAGGGTCAGAGGTAAGAAACAAGTCAAGAGTGTTTTCTGCTCGACCTACGACGTCCGATATTCGAGTGGGCTCGTTGACCAGCTGAGTTATGTGCTTTAACTCAGCGAAGATCTCAGCACACACTCCTTCTGGTGTTGACTGGCCCGAATGTTGAAGCCATGAAGAATTGTGTACATTGAAATCGCCCGTAACAACGATTTCAGTGCGAGGATAGGACGAAACAATTCTTTGGATGGAATCACACAAAGCATCAAATTCATGAGAAGTTGATACTCTGTCTAGATTTGGGCTTCGATAAAGGAAGCAATAGTGAATGATTTGCTTGTTCACGGAAAATTTAAACCACATAAAATTGAAAAAAGAATTGGTGCAGAGACCATATTGTGGCAAAAACTTTTAAGCAACATCATTCCTAAAGTATATGGCGAGACCATGGTGGGAAAAGAATAATGGCACCAAGTTATACCCTTGAATAAAGAATTCAGTGGGATCGGAATCTTCACCCACTTGGGTTTCACTTAGTGCCAATACAGCTGGCCTGTTTAAAGCAGTATGGGAGTACACAGAAAGAAAATTCGCTCTAAGCCCACGAATATTACAATAATCTACCCTGAAATTTCCAGCCATTGCATATAAAAGAATAACGAAAACCAAAACACACGAAGACTATAAGAAAAATATTACTTCGTTGAACCACAGAATGCTATTCGATACACGCCACTACCAGTGTTATGCCTTAGTAGTGACAAGAATCGATTCCGGCCCTGTTAATGCAAAACAGTAAAATTTTTGTTGTCAACAATCTGCTATCAACGATGACGTAGCTGTGTATCAATTGCATTAGTTATTAAACACAATGCAATTTAATACACATGCTAAGCCATGCGACTGTACGAGAGAAGGGGGAAAGTGAAGGATGGTACTCACTGTGCAATTATTTTTTGCAAGAACTTTGTCGTACTTTAACAACAAAATTTTGCAGAGAACAAAACAATTTTGAAGTCAATATCTTCATCTATACTCGAGATAGCCGAATCGAACATCAATTTTTAACGATTTTGCATAGTATTTTTTTAGATTCTTATTTTTCACTAAAAAAAGGAAACTAACCATGTTTTAATAAATTTTCAAAAAAAAAAAAAAAATGTATCGGATAAAACAAGTTTGAAAGCAATTAATTGTTGTCAAGATATTCGTTTTGAAAATGAATTTTCATCAACTTTTAATTATGTTTTTTAAGAGTTTTATATTTTTGTAAAAAATATTGCTTTGATTTTTCTTAAAATTTTACCAGTTGTCAAAAAGGTTATTCTTCGTTGCATAAACGTACACATACACGTGCGTACACAGACATTTTTCTTAAATCCTTTGATTTAGATTCTAGAGACGTTGAAACGTCGGGAAATGTCAACATTTTTGGTCAAACAAATCGGACCGATTAAATTAACTTCTTATGGAAAGAATTTTGATGAGTACGATATATAGCAAACAATAACTGTTAAAGGTTTTGTATTTTTATTTTTTAATTACTTATGTTACCAACATATTCTTTTTCTAAAAAAAGAAAAATTACTTTTTAAAAATATAAAACAATTTTTAAGTGTGAAAGGTTTACATCTAATTATTTATTCAAACTTCCACGGTTCACCCTGTTTCACACCAGGACTTATAATTATTCTAATGCCTTAGCTGATGTCGTGTGATGGAAGAAATTAATGTAGGTATTTATTTATAAATTATTCAGTAGATAACCGTAAATTTACTGTTCATTTTTTGTTTATATCTATTGTAATAAGTTAAAAGCCATTTGTGTGCAAAATGAGTTTAATGGTTAAGCAAATAAGTTCAAAGAAATTTGATTTAATTTATTATATTTTTAAAATGTATCCAAATCTAATTCTATTAATATTTTCTTTCCCTAATCATCCACAATCAATTTTGATATGGATATTGATTTTTGGAAATATGGAAAACAAAAGAAAATGATGAAAAACAATGTCCAAAGAAGTGAGGAAAGGTACATACCTATACAATATCTTTGTAGAGTTAAATTTATAGTCATTGGAGGTCAGCAGTTAGTGATGAACAAAAACAATATTTATGTATTTCTATACAAATAATTTGATAGACACCTTAAGTACTTACTTCCGGGGAACTTCAAAACTTACGTATACATTTTCATAAAACCTTCAATATCTAGAAATACCTAACTTAAAATAAACGTACTACAGGTAAATTAATATGAGACTCATTATTGTAATCAAATAACCATGAATTTAAACCCCCCAAAAATACATAAGAAAAGAGAACAAGAAAACTATTTTCAAACATAAAGTTATGTTTATTGCTTTTCCACATTTCCATTAGATTACTGATTAAAAACCTTAATGTTGTTCTAGAAATAATGGTTTTGAATAAAAGAAAGGTTATTATCAAAAATATTCAAGTTCAAGTTCAATAACCTATCTTAACTTCTTGGATTTGTTTTAAACTAAATGATCGTACCGTACTCTATACGAAAACAGGTTACCTCTTTGAGCTATCATGGCCAACTTTTTCATAAGTTGAAAAGGAGATGGTTAATCTAGTTTCAAATCAAAGACATTTTATTTATTCAATATATAAAAAATAAAGGTAGGTCCATTTCTTTTAAGATGCAAGTTCAGTGATCTTTTTTTATGATGATTATGTTTGTTCTTTCTTTAAGTCTAGACCTTAAGATCTGATCTTATGGTTTAAGTTAGAAGCATAAAATAGATCGACATTTTTATTGATTTCTTATTTAAATTGTAAAAATATAAAAACTAATTTATGGATGTGGAACTTAAGATATTTTTGAATCTATTAAATGAAATTCTTCGAAAAACTTGTATGCAGGTACAGTGACCCTGCATTTAAATTATATTTAGATGAAGGTAGGTAAAGATTTGTATATTTTTTTAATCAATTATGCTAAAGCAAGATAATCAGAAGTGTGGTGTGTGAAGTTAATTGAACTTTGAAAAAAACGCGTACACTTTTTTGTAATGAAGCATGATTTTTTAATTTTGATTTCTTAGTAATGAATATAAATAAAACGAACATAATATATATGAACTTATATTAATTAAAAATGAACAACTGAGTTTTTTTAATATTTTTTGTAAAGGAAATTTTGAATGTTTCCGTTTCTTAGAAAAAAGTAACCCTTTTGCAAAAATCTTAATACCCAAACAGACCCTTTTTCTACATTTAAAAGGGTAGAAGAAAGGGGAGATGTTAATATTACTGTACTGTTTTGATACAATAAATGCATGCGACACATTGTTTTATGAAAAGTCAAAATTTTCGGTCTTTTGAAATAAGAATCAATACGATAGAAATTTTCGGGATCATAAAATTATAGTATTTAAAATACTGATATATGATAAAAATGCAGTAACTACAATTCTATATTTCAAAATCATTTTTAATAAACTTCTGTATTTCAAAATGATGTTAATAGGCTGAAAAATAAAGGTCGTTTTAATAAAGTGTTCACTGTATCAGAACTATTTTTATTTTTCAGCCTTTTTACAATATTTTGAAAAACAGAAAAATAACCTAAAGTATCGTATGGAATTTTGACCATATAGTGTTTTAAAATACAGCTTTTCGAAAAGGCCACCAAATTTCCTTTTAAAAAAGTTATAGTCCTGTTTAAAGAGTTATGATTTTTTTTAGTTCACCAGTTGAAATACTAAAAACAACCGTTTGAAGTATTGTTAAGTTAATGAAGTTTAAGTGCTAAATTTTGTGTATGAAATGCAAAACAAAGGAATCTATAAATTTATTTCATATAAAAGGTTGTTTTTTCTTAGAAACACAATAAGAAATTTGATGTTCTTCAAAATTATTAAATATTTTATTAATATATTTGAAATTAATTTTCTGAAAATATTTTGTTCTTAATTTGGCTTTTTTCAAGAGAAATAAAATATTTTTGTTTTGCATCAGAAGGGTACCCCCCGTAATAAACTTCCCAAAGTAAGCAATTTTAATGGGTCCGATTTGTCGAATTGAAAATGTTGAAATTTCTCGATGTTTCAAAGTACCTAGAGTCGAAATAAAAGATTTTTAGAGAGATGTCTGTGCGTGCGTGCGTAGGTAAGTTTTTAAAATCTGGTAAAATTTTCAGTAAAATCAAATTGACATTTTTTTTATAAAAAAATAAAAACCTAAACATACATTACTCATAATTGGTAAAAATCAAATTTCGACTCAAAAACCTTTTAAAAACTTGAGATTATGGCTTAAATCTTATTTTATCTTATAAGAAATGTTCTTTTTAACATTCGGAAAAAAATTTTGAGAAAAATCGAATTGACAGTTTTTTTAATAAAAAGTAAAGACTTAAAAGAAAATTTTACAAAACCTGGTAAAAATTGATTTTCGACACAAATATCTTTTCAAAACTTTTAGATTATGGCTTTCAACTAATTTTACCTTATAAGAACTAATGTTTTCAAAAATAAAAACCTAACAAACAAAAAAATTAAAAATTAATTTTCGACTCGAATATCTTTTCGAAAAATTGAGATATTGGCTTTAAGTTAATTTTATCTTTTATAAAATATTGTTTTCAACATTTAGTTAAATTTTGAGAAAAATCGAATAGATAGTATAAATGAACAAAAAATTTAATAAAAGTTGATAAAAAATTACTCTCGATTCAAAGAGCTTTTCAAAAATAAAAAATATTGTCCCTAAACTTTTTTTATTTCACAGAAAATATTGCTTAGGATATTCAGTAGTTTTTTTTTTTTATAAAAATCCAACAGTCCGTTTTTTCATAAAAAATGAAATCTACAAAAAAATAGTACCCAAATTTAATAAAAATTGATGTGCGGTTCTTGATATCTCTCAAATTAATTTCATTCATCCAGTTTGTAAAAAATTAAGAAGTGCTACTAAAATTGGTAAAAATTGTCTTTATATGAAAAATATTTTTGGTAGTTTTAAAATGTTTACGAATAATTCGACTGA
Organism: Eupeodes corollae; assembly: GCF_945859685.1. NCBI lineage: Eukaryota > Metazoa > Arthropoda > Insecta > Diptera > Syrphidae > Eupeodes > Eupeodes corollae. Next base: position 18,758,887 of record NC_079147.1, on the reverse strand, counting down.
AAACTTTCTTAAGCCAACACGAAAACCTACAAACTTTTAGGCAAATCAAATCGACAGACGGGATGTGAAGTTATCAGGGTTGGTCGCATCCCAGCCTTTTTTTTTTGAAATTTGATACCTGGAATATGGGTCATCATTTTTTTTACGAAATTGAAACGTAAAATGTATACTAATATGGTCTTAATAACTGCATTCAAAAGATATTTTTTAAACTCAAACCAAACAATGTAGATATCTATAAAAACTTTATTTATTTTCAAATACAGATTTTGAGAAATTAAGGTTTTTTTGTGAAATCAAATGGAATTTAAGATTTTGAAAACAAAGTTTTTTTCAGGTGCATTTTAAAATACGGCTTGAAACTACATGTTTTTTCAATGTATTGTATTATGTCAAACAGTTTTTGATGATTATCCAACAATATTAAAAACTTCTTAAGAAATCAATCCTTAAAATGTATCTATGTATGATTTAAAGGTAATTTCTGAAGCTTTATTTAATGAAATACAAATTACAAAGACAAAAGTATCCTTAAAGTTTCAATATATGGAATACCATTTGTGGTTCTCATTTAACCAATTTCAAAAAAGCACCATTTTTAGAAGGGGATTATTTTAGGGACCAAAATAAATTAATTTCAAAAAAAGAACTTTAAGGTTCTGAGAAACTTTAACAATATTTACATTTTTGGTGTTAAATACCAAATTGTATGTTCTAAAAAGATCTTTTTTGTTTTTATTTAAAACCAATTACATTTGAAATAATTATAAATCCAATTTTTGTTGAATTTCATTTTTTTTTGTCTACAGAGTGATACGAATTTTTATTTTTCAATTAACCTGCTGATAATTGCGAGTTTATACATTTGTAAGCATCAAATATTTTTTTAATATGAGCTAATATACTACCACACAATTCTTTTCACACCAAAACTACAACCTCAAGCTCAAGAATGACCTTAAAAGAATTTAATTTCAACGTACCATTGTGTTAACAAATAATAATAATTCCCATGGCATTCATTGTGAAGTGCAGCAATAGTTGGTGGCTGTGTGATTTCTGAGAATGTATATTTATTCTCTTGCCACAACATCCAGAAAAAGTAATACAAAGGTTGAACTACAAGTCAATTGTCTGACATTTCGATTTCAACTCGAAAGAATATCTACACTACAGTGCATAGTGATGCCAAACGCATGTGGGTTGTATTAAAGGTGAAGTTAATGCCACTCTATATTTTCCAGGCTTTATAATATTAGTCTTCATATAAGTGTGTAACTTACTACTTGATGCAACAAAATTAAGGTTAGTCTAGAATTTAGTAGAATTAAGTAAGTTTCTTATAGACTTTATAATATTAAAGCTTTAAATAGCGAAAATCCATTGAAAAAAGAAAAAAGATTGGCATCACTTTTTTACACAAATAATGGATAAATTAAATAAACTTTTCGTTTACACTTGAATAAAATACAAGCAAGTCAAAAGTATTAGCCACAATTTTTGAGTGTAAGATAGAATGAGAACCTAAACTAACTCGACAAATTTTGACAAGCTCGAATTTAGCATTGTTTATTAAAAAGAAAGTGTTCCTTAGAATCATCTTAGCTTTACTTGAGGTTTTGGTTAAAAATTGTCGGTTTTATCAATAGACATCTCTACTGATTTGTATACATATGTTATATTTTTCAATAAAATAAGTCTTCAAAAATACACAAGTTAGGTTTTGCCAAAGTAATAGCGTCATAGTTGTTTACCTCATTGAATGTGTCGAGTTTTGTTCTAATCAAAAGGCTGTCATGCCAGAAGTCTTACCTTCAAACCCTGTCTGTGCCATAACTCTCGTAATGAAAAGTGCTTTCTTAAATCAGATGTTCGGATTACGCTTAAAATTCTAGGTCCATTACTCGCACACAAGGGTGGTTAAGAGTTGTAAATTGTAAGTTATTTAGCTGAAGGCCATCGGTTGTTGGGAATTTTCTCCAGTAGTTTCGTAACCGACTCATCAACTCCAAGAATAAATGGCTTTGGCCGTAAAAGAATGTGGTGAACTTCTAGTTATTAAAACCTGGTTTGGATTCAAAGACAATACTATAACAATTCCGAATCAAGTATGTTCGCTATAATTTTTTTTTGCAGAGCTATTAGAAATGTTGATCTTACCGTTACCGGCAACAAATTATAAATTTGAATCGTGCGTTGGTAGAAAATCGGTTGGAATGGCCCAAAGACATAGACAAGTTATTCAACAACAAGAAAACACACATTATACATTCAAAGTCGTGAAGAATATATTAAAATCATTGAATTGGGAAATATTATAGCACCCGCCGTACTCTCTAGGTATCGTCCGTCGGACCTTGTCCTATTCCCATAGATGGGACACTTACTCACAGAGCATTGCATCGCCCATATTAAAGAAATCGAAAAATTGAAAGAGAACATTTTTTATTTGTAATGTTACCCTCGAGATGTCAACACTTTGAATACAAAATTTTTGAGATTACTTTTTTGATTTAAGTGTGGCCTTCATCGAAAAATGCGGAAGATTTCAACTAGACTGGGTTGACTTAATAGTCAGTTTAAATATTCATAGACAAAAATTTGAATTTTTGGAAATAATTACAAAAAGGTACTGTAAAGCAGTATATTTTGTTCTGATTCAGCTTTATATACCATTTTTAATGAGGCATATTTTGAAAACCAGAGTTAAGAACAACTTATAACACTTAAAAAAAGCAAAACACTTTCGGTCACTATTAAGATGTTAAATTCAAGATTTAGAAAATAATCAAAACTTTTACTAAATAAAATACTTCTTGAATTAAAATAGCCATGAAAAGCTTTTAAAGAGTAGTTAAATCTTAGCACATCTAAACGTCATGTTTCTCCATTTCAATTAACATTTCTCAATTTCAGATTAGGTCAAATTGAGCTTATTACGAAAATGGTCAATTTAAGCGTCCAAAAGTGTGTACAATTGGAAAAATAGTGCTAAAATTTGAGCAAACCGGTTTGTTATATATGTTAAATGCTTGTACAGCTTTGTTGTGCCGTCGGGGTGACTTCCTGGCCACGCAAAAAATACCTTTAGTTGCGAAGCACCAACAAGCCTCGGATAAAGACGCATTCACTGTTGACAACCCACGCAAACGAAATAAGGACAACGAACTTCGGATCTGTACGTGGAATGTTAGGTCCCTTAACAGACCACGTGCAGCCGAACAATTAGCGGAAGCCCTAAACTGCTGCAAGGCAGATATTACCGCCATCCAAGAAGAGCGATGGGATGGACCGGGGAAACGCAAACTAAAAGACTGCGATGTATACTACGGCGACTGCTAACGAGAACAAAGAAATCGTCTATTTGGGTGTGGATTTGTTGTTGGAACTAGACTCAGGCAAAAAGTCTTGAGTTTCAACAATGTAAGCGAGAGCATAACGACAATCCCCATCAAGGCTAAATTCGCCAACATAAGCCTAATATGCGCTCATGCCCCAACAGAGGAAAAAGATGAAGACACCAAAGACATATTCTTTGAGCTCTTGGACAAAAAATATGAGCAGTGCCCGGGCTATGACATTAAAATTGTCTTAGGAGATTTTAACGCAAAGCAAGGAAGAGACGACATCTTTGGTGGCATAATCGGAAGATACAGCTTGCACGACACCACCTCCAACAACGGATTGAAGCTGATCAAATTGGCTGCTGGGCGAGACGTTCTGGTAGCTAGACGCAGTTCACGCATCTTAATATCCACAAGGGGACATGGAAATCTCCTGATCAATCAACCGTCAACCAGATTGACCACATTGCGATCGACGCACGACACTTCTCCAGTATCCAGGATATCCGAACATTCCGAGAGGCCAACATTGACTCGGACCGTATATCCGTAGCCAAGGTATGGCTACGGATATCCCGATCCAAGCCAAAACAAGGAAGTACTGTGAGAAGATTCAACGTTAGACGGCTACAATCGCAAGAGACTGCCATGTCCTTTTCCGATCGAGTCTCTAATAACCTCTTAAGGAGCCCAATGCTGTCTGCATTAAGAATTGAAAACCAGTGGCAACATTGCCTTGCAGCCATCAGAGATGCCGCCTCTGGAGTGTTAGATTTCACACGGCTACAACAGCGAAACCCCTGGTTTGACTACAAATGCCGGCAAGCGCATCGGAGCTGCACAGAAGGAGCAGAGTTGCTCGCGAGCTCTACGAGCAGAAGAGGAGAGAGCAACACCGGATTCTTAGATGGAAAAAAAGAGAGCATGAGAATAGCGTGAGATAAAGGGATGTCACAACAGTAATGAGGTTCGTAAATTCTACTAAAAGGTAACAAAACCTCCCAAGGGTACAAGGGCCCCAACCGAAGCCTGTAAGGACGATCAGGGAAATATCGTAGTAGAACCGCAGTCTATTTTGAGAATATGGAAAACCACTTCTCCAAATTATATAACGGCGATGAGGAACCGAATTCCTCTGTAAGGGAGACAGAACCACTCAACCTCGGCGACGCAGATCAACAGTTTCACCTACCCGACCTTGACGAAGTGAAGATAGCTTTATCTAAATTTAAATGAAACAAAGCTGCTGGAGCTGACGGTATTGCTGCCGAACTATTAAAAGCAGCAGGAGGCGGTGACTTCGTAGGGAGCATTCATAAGAAAGGAGACCCTCTTAATTGCGCCAACTACAGAGGCATCAGCTTCCTTAACATTGATATGAGTTCCTCTTTGCCGTATTATTTGAACGTATGAAGCCGTTCGTCAACAACCTGATAGGTCCATATCAGTGTGGCTTCAGACCAGGAAAGTCCACTATCAACCAAATATTTACACTACGGCAGATCTTGGAAAAAACTTAGGAATTTCAAATTGATACCTACTATCTCTTTATCGATTAAAGGCCGCGTATGACAGCAGGGGAAGAGCTCTACAGAGAAATGTCTAATTTGGGCATCCACGTCAAACTTATCCGCTGCTCTATCAAGGTAGGAAAAGATCTCACCGATGCATTTGATGTCAAAAAAGGTTTAAGACAAGCCGATGCACTGTCATGCAACTTCTTTAACATCGTTCTGAAAAGAATTGTGCAAAACTCAACCGTCAACATTAAAGGCGCAATCTCTTAAAGGTCCATCTAATTACTCGGATACGCAAATGATCTTGACATAACTGGAAGATCAAAGCGTGATGTCAGTGGAGCGTTTTTGAGCATTGCGACGGAAGCGAAGAAGATTGGTTAAGTGGTCAATGAGGCAAGACCAAGTATATGTTGTCATCAAAACAGCACACTGAACAACGACGTCTTGAACAAAACGTCACCATTGACAGCTATAACTTTAAGGTAGTTAAGGACTTTGCTAAATAGGCACCGCTTTAACACAGATAAGGACACCAGCGCTGAAATCAAACGAAGAATAACTCTTGCAAATCGCTGCTTCTTCGGACTTAGAAGGCAATTGAGAAGTAAAGTCCTCTCTCGAGCATATAAAATCACGATTTATAAGACACTCATCATACCGGTTCCCATTTATGGCGCTGAGACCTGGATCCTGTCAAAGAAAGATTAGAGCGTCTTAGGATGCTTCGAGAGAAAAATTCTTCAATGTACCCAAAGAGTTTGCTTGTTTGGCGTGGTTTATGGGCTGAAGGCATCATCGGGCTGTGTGTTTTCCAAAATAAGGCTGGTCTGGCAGTAATTGTTAATCTTTATGGCCCAACTTCACAATATGTGGTACCAACAGCATGGTTAAATTTGCCACACAGCTAACGAAACAATCTCGACAAAAATCACGAGGTTTTTTGAAAAAAATAGTACTTCGTTAAATAAAATTGAAACGAAAACACTTTTATGTGGTCTTTTTTTTTGTTTAAAAAGTACTTTCTCAAAAACCTGAGGTGAAAAGGATTTTGGATTCGAATTTGAATTAATGCCATATAACCCATCGGAAAAACTCTAGTTTGGTTGTCAGGCTCAAAACCTTTTCAACCAGTCCTATTAAAGCGGCAAAGTAGTCAGCCAAGTTTTCGTTCCCATCATAGCTACTAAAGGTTCCTACAAACACCTTAATCATCAACCACATTCAATCTTAATACAAAACCATTTCTTCCCAAAATAAACTTTAAATTCTTTAAGAATATCAAATTCCATTAGTTTGTTAATTTGTTTTTCCCTCCATCTTCTCTATGAAATGTGAAGGATGTATATAAGGTCGTAAGATGTTGTATTTTGTGTTTTATTATTTCACATTAAATTTTCCCTTAAATCAAACGTGTTTTTCTGGTGTCGTGAAGATGAAGATGAAGAGTATACGAATTTACTACACAGGTACAAAATAAGATGTATCCTCATTTTAATAAAAATAGGTATCCAAAGTGATAAAACCGTAAGATACACTACATAACACAACAAAATAGACAACATTTATAGTCGTGACAGTTTCAGCATCCCATCCTTCCTACCACAAAAATGAAAATAGATAAAAGACAAGAAAGACCAATTTAAATGACACCCTTCTCCTAAAATTGGATGTGAATAAATTTTGTTTGAAATTCGAAAATAAAAATGAAAAAAAAGAAATAAAAATGTCTCACCATCTATACAATAGGTACCTAACCTATACCTTTTACCAAGCTTCTACCTATAAGCTAGAAAATTTACTTTAATCCTTAAGATTTTATATATAAATTTGTAAAAGTTTATCTCATCTTAAATTGTGAATGCTTTTCTACTTTTGTATGTATCTGTGTAGACCTTATTTTTATTAGACGGATAACACTCTAAGCCATTGGGAAAGTAAGATGTGGAATGAAAAGAAGGTCTTTTAGTCCTTATAGTCTGGGAGGTATTGTTGAAGATACCTGTTTCCTTTTTTATATCATGAGTTTCTCAAGTACTCAACTTTATTTCGGTTTTTAAATAAGACCCTAAAAACATAAGCATTTTTCATACAACTAGCCACTTAAGTATTCATCTATTTCATTGTTTAAATCGTTTCTTGTTTTTAAGGGATTTTCATTTATTGAAATAAATCAAAATTATTTAGACTTTAAAACGAGTAAACTATAATTTTCCTTACATGGTTTCAAAATGTACCTTCAACACTAACTCCCAGACTATATAATTCATGGATAACGCCTATTTTCAATAGAATCTTTCTTTCATTGTAGAAAAATAAAATAAATGCAAAATGGATGAGGGTTATCCAAACCAATATTTAAATTCATTTCTGGAAAAAGGGGTATTCAGTTTGGGACGGGTTCGGTGTTGTTAGTTGTAATATAAACGATGATAATTTTCTTTGAAGAAAATGGAAAATATTGTATGTGGTTGACATTAAATAAGGTTGCCCTTTTCAATAACAATTTTCATTTCCTATACATATGTAAAATTTGAAATGAAACCACAGGACTCGATTTATGTACACATGCATATAAACCTACTGTGCAGATTCACTTATATACAAACTTATGTTTAATATGGGCAAATCCTTTTTCATGTACAGGATAGTAACTAAAATGGAGTTACGAGTAAATTCACAAACAGTGTCGTATGAATTTTTTGTAAGAAGTCTTAAATTTAACAATCTTAATTTGTTGAACGAAATAGGAAACAATTTTAAGAAAGTCTATTTACATTCATAAAATTGGATTGATTTTTTTTTTTTTTTTTTTTATAATTAGCAAACACTAAAAGGGTTTTTTATACCTTTAATATGCCAAAGACACAGTGTGAGCATTAGGAAAAGAGGGAAGGGTTGGATAGGAGGTGTCGGTGTACATTGGTTTTAAATTTCTGAACATTGCAATGACAGGGAAAGATAGAGCGTGGCAAGGCGTTCCTCATTCGCGTAGTACGGCTAAAAAAAGAATCTCTGTACTTCATAGTACGTCCGAAGTTGGGCTCAAGGGTAAACTGATGGGAATTATTAGAAGAGCGGGTATTACGGTTAAATTGTTTAAGGGGAGGAATGCAACTGGCTATTTCACTAGAGCATAGTCCGTTAAATAACGGTAAAAAAGGGTGAGGCAAGAAACCTTGCGTCGATGTTCGAGTGATGTAAACGAGTTGATGATGTTAATGTAACCAATCATTTTAAAAGCTCTTTTTTGAATACTCTCCAAGAGGCTTAAATAAGTTACTGGAGCACCAGCCCAGAGATGAGAGTTATATTCAAGTTTCGGACGTATATAGGTTTTGTAGATTGTAGCCAGATCAGACGGAGAAAAAAATTTCTTGCAAAGTCTTAAAAAACCTAGACATCTTGCGGCATTTTTGGCAACATCGCGTATGTGATCGCTCCACAAAAGGTGGTTGCTGATGCACATTCCGAGGATGTCAAGTTTTTCTGTTTCGTTGATGCAAGTGCCACTCATAGATAGTGGCAAAGACGGTTTATCTCGCTTTAACGAAGCAAGACAGCATTGCGTTTTCGAAGCATTAAATTCCACACGATTTTTTATTCCCCATTGTACAATGCTGTGTAAGTCGGAATTTAATGAGCTTATCATATTTTGCCGTTGCAGTTCCACATCCGAAGAGGAGGGTTGTGAGTCTGGAAACGAATATGAAAAGCTAAGAGTGCTATCGTCAGCGAAACAATGTATTGGATTAGAAGTAGCAGACAGGAGATTATTTACAAAAATGAGGAAGAGGGTCGGAGACAAAACGGAGCCCTGGGGCAAACCAGCATTTATTTTATGAGTTTCAGACTTGAATCCGTCCAAAACAACTTGTATTGAACGGTTCGAAAGAAAATTTCTAATCCAACGAAGAAGAGATTCGTCGATACCGAAAGCACGCATTTTCGATAAGAGAGCAAGATGCCAAACTTTATCAAATGCCTTTGAAATATCAAGTGCAATAATCTTACTTTCTCCAAAACGATGTAAAGATCTGTTCCACTGTTCGGTGAGATGAACCATGAGATCACCAGTGGACCTATTGCTACGAAAGCCGTATTGCCGGTCATTAAGAAGCTTCCGTTCCTCAAGATATTTCTTAAGCTGATAATTAATCAGCGTTTCCATAACCTTGGAAAGAAGGGACGTTAGTGCTATCGGTCGGTAATTTGTGGGAATTGGCTGAACAAATGCAGTTTTCCAACTACTCGGAACGAGCCCCGAAAGAATAGGATAGATGGAAAAGCTTACGCAGTGGTTTTGCTAGCGTGGAAGAACACCTCTTCAGAATAATAGCGGGGATACCATCTGGGCCAGCGGATTTATGAATGTTGAGATCTTTAAGAACTCTCGCCACAGTTCGAGTACGAAAAAAGATTGGTCCTATAGAATTATTTACGCGTTCAAGAACTGGAGGAGTCATGACACTATCTGGTAAGGTGGAATTTTCGGCGAACTGCCTTGCAAATAAGTTGGCTTTATTAATAGAGCTAACTAAAGGAGTGTCATTGACAACAAACGTAGGGACCGAGGAAGAGGAAGAATTCCTAATGTTTTTTACAAATGACCAAAAATTCTTACTGCCTTTGGGACATTGCAGTATTTTTCGCCGTAATTTTTGGTCATGTAAAAATTTGGTCCTTCGAATATAGGCGTTGCAGGCCTTCCTGGCTTGCTTAAACTTTTTCTAAAAGCATAAAAGCTAAAATAGAATTTTTCGTTTCTAACAACCAAATGTATGAAACTATTTAACAACGCAGTTCCATAATATTTATATAAATAAAATATTTAAAGAGGGTGGAAGAAGTATTGAAAACAAGGCACGACTACGAAGTGAACATTAACTCATGTAAATATATATATTTTTTTTTAAATAAGTGTTTAGCCTATAAAACCTTACAAAAGAATATTTTATTTGAAAGTGTATCTGTTTATATGAAAATAAAAATCAATATGGTTTAAACGAGATTAGATTCTCTAACACAGCGAGTTAAAGGTTCATTACGAGCATAGTTAATTTTCTCGGAATAAACTACGTTCTCGTATTTGACGCGAGTAAGCATACGAATCTATCAGCGGTCAAAGGAAAGGACATTTAATATGAACATAACTGAAAACATTTTCTTTTTATTTTTAAGTGACTGAGTTCCAAGAAGTTTACATCTAGTCAAGTACTACGGGATTTCGATGTTCCAACCTCATTTCTGATTTATATAAACCTTGTAAATTTGTTTCGATCAATTTAATTCTATTTGAATAAATATTGTAGTAAGGATTCCAAATCGCACAACAGTATTCTAAGTTTGATCTAACATAGGAGTTAAATAGAGATTTAAGGACAAAAGCGTCCTTGAAGTCTTTTGATTTACGTTTAATAAAACCTTGCATTGAATTGGATTTAGCTACAATATGTTCTACATGCTTGATAAAGTTTGGTTTTAAATTAAACAATCACACCAAGATCCTTTTTCTCCAAAACTCTTTTAAGAACAAAGTTATTAACTTTCTAATCAAAAGGAAAACAAAATGACAAAAAATTATATTTATTAACGTTCAAGAATAATTGGTTAGTTGTACACCATTCTGTAATCTTTTGGAGATCATTTTGTATGAGAAAACAATCATTTAAAGAGTGTATGCATATGAAAATAAAAGTGTACTTGAATTTAAGAAGATATCAGCCAAGTCATTGATAAATATTAAAAAGAGAAGGAGACCAAGATAGTTTTCTTGCGGCACACCCGAGGTAACAATAATTGGACTAGATAGCACTTGATCAATACAAACGAATTGTGCATGACTCCTTAGATAAGGCTCCAATCATTTCAACATATTTAAGTAAAAACCAAGTTGTTTCTGTTTTTCAATCAAAAGCCTTCGCAAAATCAATACAATAATAACATCAATTGGAAAAGATAGAAAGATTTATGGTTGTGAATCTTCCTGCAATAAAGCCATGTTGAAAAGATAAAATATGTTCTTTAAGAAGAAGTGTCAACTTTTTACATATAATTTTTTACAAGAGTTTCAGTATACTTGATAATTTACAAATAGGACGAGAGTTATTTACTTTTTGCTTAGAACCATTTTTATGAATTGGAGAAACAAACCATTTTTTCCGCACTGAAAGGAATTCACCTTTCTCAAGAAAAGCTTTGAAAATATAATGAAGGGGCTCAGATATAGTAAGTGCACATTTCTTCAAAATAATTGTTGGAGTTTCATGAGGGCCTTGCATGCAATCGGTGTTTTAATTCAAAAAATCTTCTTCGATTTTCGAAATATCAAAAATCTAAGAATTATTGACTATTTTTACCTCAGCAAAATTGAATTCTCTATTCGTACCGAAAATGATCATAAGATCATTTCAGTTAATGCACGACTCATACGTTTTCACAACAAAGGGCGGAACCAACCTTTAAATCAGCCGAATGGTCACACACTTAACATAAATACGATTTTTTGGGCATCACTTAAAAATGTTTTATAATGTTTTGCAGAGGAGGCTGGAAAAACTAAAATAATATAATGTGTAAACATCTTAGCCTTACATTTACATAATTTCAAAGTCAAAAATGACAATATTTTATTTATAAGATTTTTTTAGAACACTGTGGTTCAGCAAGGCATGGTACTAACTAATTTGGACTACTCACATAAGAAAGTATTCCAAGATTCAAACAGTTGTCTAAATAAGTTTTATTATTTAAAAGGGGTTTTGAGTGCTTTTTATGTAGAAATGTAAGAAGTTGTGCCAGACAGGAATGAAAAGAAAGCAAAAACGAAGTTCAATTTTATCCACCCTTTATAAATGGGAAAGTTTGCAAGACAAATTTTAATATTTTTTTTAATATAAAACTCAAGGACTCTCAACAAACAACATTAAAAGGTGAAAAATTAGAAAAGAAAACGACAATATTTAAATTCTTCTGTTTTTTAATTCAACTTTATTCCTTGAATTGACGTTAAGTCAAAGGCAAAAACAGCTTAAAAATTGGATTTTTCTCAGCAATTAACTTAAAGTTTACAGTAATATTTTGCATATTATTAAATAAGTTTGATTTCAATATCCGTTTTTGCTACTGGCATTTTTAGTAGATAAAAAATGTTTACTAACTTTTATAAGTATTTTTTCGTTTTTTTTTAAGAAAATTCGATTTTTATAATTTTTTTCAATGCCATTCTTTTATAATTCAGCAAAAAACGTTCATGTTTTGACAGTTTGAATTATTTAGTAACGTGAAATCAATTTTTTTAATATTATTTGTGAAATTTTCGTCAATTTAAAACTGTCAAAATAACATTATTTTAAAAATTTGGTTCCGCACTAAAAAACACTTTTTAATAGTCCATTTTTATCAATCCTCATATTGTCAACTGCCAAATTAATTGTACCCTTGTTCAGAATATTCCTTATCATCAATTCTTAGAAAAAAATGTAATGCGTAAAAACAAAAATTTCCAAGGCTTTTGTTTGCTCATCCCTGTGGTCAAACTTATGATTACAGCTTTACATTTTCTAGTTGCACTAGAAGTTTGAAAATATCGCGAATAATAAATTATTTTGAATTTTTTTAATAACATTCCAGTTATTTTTAATTGTGAGCTATACTCAAAGTAATAGAAATCAATTGATTTTACTAATATTAGTGATTTTCTTATAGGTACAAAAATTTTCTTTATTAAATCCTATGTTTGTATAAAGAAAAAGCAGATATAATTTTTAACTTCCCATAGGAAGTTATTGTCGTCTATCTGATTTGTCGAATTGAAAATTTTTACATTTCTCGACGATTCAAGGTCCCTAGAGTCGAAATAAAATATTTTTAGAAAGATCTGTGCGTATGTGTGCTGTGCACGTACGTTTCCGACTTTTTTGTCGTTTATTGCTCAAGGACCAGTAGAAATATCAACTTCAATTAAATTTTGTTATAGAGATAATAATGCAAAAAGGGGTCTCAAGAAAATTGCGTGGGTGGTTTTTTTACCATTGCAGTTTAAAAAAATGTGAAAATATTGATTAACCCTGAAAATCTTACGAACCAATAACGCTATATAGAGACTGGAATTAAATTTTACGAAAAAAAAAGATTATGTCTGCAAAACAATTTTGTGCAACGAAAAATAACGTTTTTAACATCTGATAAAATTAAAAAAAAATCTAGTTGACAGTTTTTTTTGCAAAAAAATTAAAAACCTAAAAAAAAGAATTAATTCAAATAATTAGTAAAAATTGATTTTCAACTCAAATATCTTTTAAAAAATTTGAAATATTGACTGTAAACTACTTTTTTCTTTTATAAAATATTGTTGTTAACATTGGGTCAAATTTTGAAAAAATCTGAGTGACCGTGTTTTTACAATAAATGAAAACCAAAAAAAACAATACCAAAACTTTCGACTCAAATAACTTTTCAAAAATTAAAAACATTGTCTTCAAACTTTGTTTCACAGATAATATTGTTTTTGATATTCTGTTCTTTTTTAAAATAAAAATTTAATTGTCCGTTTTTTTGTTAAAAAAATAAAATGCTACTTAAATTGGTAAAAATTTCTTTTCGACTATAAATCTATTTAACAAAAAAAGACTTTCAAACTAAGCTATTTCTTGATATGAAAAATATAGTTAGCAATTTTTAAATTTATAAGAATAATTCAACTAACAACTTTTTTAACCCAACCCTAAAAACTTTTAAGCAAGACAAATCGACAGACGGGATGGGAAGTTATAAGTGTGGGTCGCATCCCAGCCTCTTTTTTTTTTGCCTTTCTTACTTAGCTTGCCAATAGAACAGATGTTGATGGATTTGCTGTTTATAATGGCCTTTACCAAAGAATATTCGGTACAACTTAATGTTACTCTTCATTGGTTCATCTTAAAACTATTAACCAGCTTGGATCAGCAGTATCTCTAAAAGTTCAAAATCCACAATTTCTTAACTTATCGTTCAGTCTGTAGTGATTGAAAGTTTTTCTTCATTGGTGTGAAGGTCAGCAACCATTACAGCTCGAAAAAGATCATAAGATAAGAACTCTAATAAGGTGATCTGTATCAGCTAAATACAGGGAATGGCCTTCATTATTGTTTTGAACTATAACTATAACATTACTCTTGCAGTATTTCTTCCGATGGATTTCTACTGACAGTGAAGTGGAAAGAAAAAAAAAAGTTCGAAAACAAAGTAAATTTTCTGCTACGATTTACTTTTCCACTTTTCAATTCTCTGAAATAGCTTAAAACACCTTGGACTGTTAAAATAGAAAATAATTAAGGATTTGTGTTTCTAGGAAACCTATATTTTCAGCTATAACAACATAAGAACGTTGGCAACCATCAAACCCCTTGCGAACCAGAAGAATAAGTAAGTCTACCTACAATATATACTTGCAAATGTTAAAGATGATCTAAAACAATTATCCTGGTTGGTGGAAATGAGAACTGCCAAAAGCAAGGACTTTTGACAAATACAAAGGAGGAACCGTATATTAGACTCTAAAGGAAGTTGGACTTAAATAAATTTTGTATGTAGCAAAGCATTGTGTGTGTAAAAGATTAGTTAAAGTTAAGAGATTAAAAGTAATTGTAGACTTTTATAACCTTCGTGCTTTGCGAAAGGTTTGATAACTAACATTAATGCATTTTATTTTTGTTCATTATATTTTAATTTTCTAAATTGTTTCGCATACCTTGCATCATGCAATATTTTTTTTCATTTGATAAAGAAATACGAACAAAAAAGTTATAAAATATCTTGACCGGCAAATAAAGGAAGTATTTTCGAATTTCTCTAAATGTAATATTCATTATTGGAAAGGAAAATAAAGCATTACGGGGTACCTTTCGACACTTTGATGTTATTTATCATATTTTCAAACTCAATCCAGGAAGGAAAATCACAAACCACAAAAAAACACATTTCTTCTATTGCAATAATTATCATCGACACATTAAGTATCGATAGGTACCAACTTTTACTCCAAGTATTGCATTGATTATTATTTTTGATTACATTAAAAAGAAGTAACAACAATCGATATATTGTTATGTACTTTGGAATATTGTATTGTTATGCATAATATTATGTATCTTATGTTCGTGTGAATATAATTTACAACAATTGCGCGATTACCCACCAGGAACGTCTTCTCTAGAATGATGTAATTGGTCAGTTGAGCTGAGTTCAGTTCGATTATGTTTCTATATTTCTATAGTTATTCCCGCCAACTACAACGCGATAACCATGACGACTTACATATATTATAGAAAAGTGTTAGATATAATTATTTTCCTTATGGTGTTATGTTGCCGATGAGTTTGCAACTCGGACAATAGAAGAACGAAAATGTATCACACTCAAAACTACATTATAGTTCAAGATACGACAGTTGGAGATATATGAATTGGATAATTTAAAACAATTCTCATTACATTCTTAAATATATTGAACTTAACATAAATAATTTTCAACTAAAACGAGTAATTTTTTAAGAGCTATTTCAAATTTAAAAACACTATAATTCAAAAAAAATATTTATTTGAATCAATGAAACGGTCGATATATTTTAATTTATAAAGATTATTTCATGTAAATGTTGGTCATCAGTTTTTCTCAATTTTGACATACTATTCAACACTTCGGCAGGTATCTAGAAGTTCAAAGTTGGCATCCAGAGTGTCAATCGAAGTGTCACTACACGAGTCTTAACATGTAAAGAAGCGTTTCAGTTCTTCTATATCACCCCGATCATGATTCAAAAATCAAAATTAGACGCCGAAACTATACCATTCAGCTAATCTTAATGCACAGCAACTTTTGACTGGATTAGTTATATAGAGAGGTTCTAATTCCAACCAGCAAACCCGGCCACGCGTTTCTGTGTCTAACGTTTTTCGAGATATTACATTATTTAAGGCATTCTTTTATACATATTTATTCCATTTAAAAAAACACATGGCGATTGGCGACATATATAAGGTATAGTTTAAAATCTTCTAACAAAAGTATTTATTATTTTTAATTATAAATACTTTTAATTTCAATTTAATCAAGAACTAATCGGTGCACTATATTTTTGTTTAACCTGTCTTTCGCTAACACAAATAGGTTCGGCGGTTTTACTACACGTCGACATGCAACTCATAACGGCTCATGGGAAAAATATGAACTTTTCAAATCTAAACCACAAAGAGACATTGTTTGGGCTTGAAGCAAAAGCTTAACGAATTAAAAACTGTAACCTTCTAAAGGGTATGGTAGACGGTATCATTGGAATACGTGGCAATAGGACAACTTGTCCTTTGAACTTTTTAATTAAAATGGATGCTTAAAGAATATTTCCGGTGATCTTTTTGATGACCAAACGTGAACCATTGCATAAATAAGGTGGATTTAAATTATGTAGGAGAATAATAGCTGAACCAATCTTTAATCGAAGATTATGTGGTCGTGGTGGCATTCTAGGTATATCTAGTGAGTTTTAAAATTCAATTGGATATAAACGACAATATCGATTGATTTTAAAGACATCAGCTCGCCTGGTAAAAACTGTTGTAAACTGTTAATTTTGTCAACATTTTTGGCAGTCAATATAGCTCGATGACTGAGCCATTTAGGATTCAAGTAATTGCTCTGTATATCCCTAAAAATACTCTCAATCAATACATTTTTTTCCTGAATAACAGTGCAGAATTGCCTGGCCGTTTATTGCATTGCGTATTTGGTTGTAATAAATTTACCATAAAAAACTTCAGTCTAAGTAACACATGGCCGACTATGCTAACACCAAAAATTGAGAAAGTCAATTTACTGTATTTTATTTACTACAAAATAAATGTAACCTATACTTTAGCCTCAGCAACATGTGGTGGTTATGCTTTCAAATTGTAGCTATATAAAACGTTTGAAAGTTTGACATAGCGCCATCTATTAAATACAACAAAGTAAAGTAAAGTCCAATTTGAGTACCAACCCTGTATATATTAAAGAAAAGAATTCCCGAGCACAAGTTAGAAATTAGTACATCAAATACAGGACCGTCCCTCAATGTTTGCGTTCCGAAATACATTCTTCCTTTCCCCGTTTATTCGGCTAACTACTTCTTTTAAAGGATTGACGAAAAGGCTTCCATCCGTTTATCCTCTAATTTGCTGCTAGGAACAGGGAGTTCCTCTTTCATCCGAGAAGCACCACGTACCTAGCTTTTCCTGTGAGACAAAACACCGATTATCTACTTATTTGCTACCAAGAACACAAATAGAATTTCAGCCCCATTTTATGCCTGCATCCACGTCTTCTTTTCTAAACATACGACGGACAAGGCTTGGGCCAACCGAATATTCTCTAGTTTGCTGCTACGGAAACGGAACGCAATCCCAACCGATTATTCCTCGGTCACTATGAAAGAAAACTGGGACAATTCTAGCGTCGTAGCTAGTGCTTCGCTGATCATTCTTTAACCTTTGTTAGGAACTATCTAAGGGAACCTTGGAAAATGTTAGCATCGTGGCTAGTGAACCGCTGACCATTTCCTTAACTATGTTAGGAATAGGTTTTGGTAAGAACTCTGCACACCGTAAAAAAGTCATTACAAACATAACCCTTAACTTAACTTAACTCTAAACTTCAAATACAACAGTTTTTCTTGTTCACGTATCCTTTCAACCGAAATGGGCATTTTCGCTGAATACAAAATGTGGATATTCGGACAGATTTTCAAAAGCTCTTCATCAAAATTCATCGCCGTTGTAGTAGGTCGTGCGGCTTCAATTCGTCTTGCACCATATTTCTTAAAGCTTCACACCTTAATTATTGATCAAAGCCTTCCACGAGTAATAGAGTCCCAATTATTGCAAAAATATAAATATAGTGTCGAATTCAGTCACAATAGCTCAAATACCTGCTTCAGTATGTCGATTATACTTACCACAAAATGAGTAAAGCGATCTGCATGATTTTTATTTTCCAAAAAAAAAATTTTTTTGGGCGTGAATATGTTCATATATAATGAAAAAAATGTCTCAAAAATCCTGTATTTGAAATAACGGTTTTATTTGAAAAAAATGTGGCTGTATCATTTTTGATACAACATGCATATAAGGCTTCATTGAGACCTATATAAGAAGAAATACAAAAAAAATTCAAAAATGTGTGATTATTTCATTTATTAATAAAATTGGTAGTTTTTATGAATGAAATTTATTAAAAAAATCAACATTTTTTTTGGAACATAAGTAAACCTTACAATTTTCACACATAATGCTACTCAAAAGCTTACATCCTGGCATCATACATCGCATGCGGTTGCTCTGTCGTGTTTGCTTGTGATCAGTTCCATCATTTATCACATCCATTGACGGCACAACTTGCAACACATTCCTTCGCTTTGGGGCTGGTTCCTCCGAAAAGCTTCTGCTGCTGCTGGTCCGACCTCATGTGCCTTTATTTACAAAGTGTATCAGCAAGTTCGCTTCTAAAATTGACAAGATTCAAAATTTATTTCGGTCCTTTCCCTATCTTAGACAAAACTTGCTTGTATAACACCCATGAGTTTATCACAGTAAGGTCCAGGAGTTGATAAAAAAGTCTCAATTACCATTTTCTACTTTTCATGCGGATACGGTACCGTCCCAAGTACGAATCCAACAAATCCACCCCACCCATATGGGCGTTGTATTCTTTGACGATTTTTGGACAAGATATATTTTTTCTTCTCTTTTCAGTCTTGTCGAACCTTTCTATGGTTGAAACAGGATCTGCACCAATATACGTTGACAAAAAAGTCACCTTTTTGTTATACTTCCAGCTCACGGTAGACATCTCGATACCTTCGTAACTTGTGACGTAATATTCGTACGATACTCTTGACACCGATTTTGCCATAACTTCTTGGTTCGTTGGCAGCTTACAGCTTCCCCAGACATAAAATTCCTTCCTTGGCCATGTAATACATAAGTGGCAGGGAGCTGTAGAAATTGTCAAAATAAACAATGTGATTGACTCTTCTTTCTATTGCCCTAGAAAGTTTTATCACAACATTTCCGACCGCTCCAACATCCATCTCATTTTCCAACATGGGATCATTGTCTTTTTCAGAATAGATGATGAACTTTTAGGCATATACCGTCAATGAACACAGCATATACAGTTTGAATCCCCATTTATGCGGTTTCAAGGGTAAATATTGTTTCATGAAATTACCCATTTTTGTTGCACACATTTGCTCTTCAATAGAGAGTCGCTGATCCGTGGGTACACTACCATACCTTTCGTTGAGGTGGTCTATCACTGGACGAAGCTTATGGAGCCTGTCATGATTGGAGTCGTTTACTGGCCTGTGTTTGTCGTTGTCGTTGAAATGCATAATTCTTCTTATTTTTTCAAATCGATTTACCGTCATAGTTTCTTTTATGCCCTGAAATCCATGTTTATTACTCCAATATGAACGAACACTTGGATAATGATAGACTGTTATGAAAATCAAAATCCCCATGTACTTGCGCAATTCACAAGCTGACACGCAATCAGGACGATCAGAGTGCTTCTGAACTATTTCATTTCTATTTCATCGATAAAATCAGACGTACAAAAATAAGAAAAAAAATGAAACGGAGTTTCGAGTTCCATTATTTGTGATGGAAAGTCGTTGCAACCGTGAAATTTGATTTTTTCTTCATCATACGCAAGCGATTTTTTTTCCAAATAAGCCGTTGAATGTCAATGGACTTAAGCACAGATCGACTAGAGCTATTTGGAACTGATTCATTGTTTACGATATCCCTATCACTATCCGAAAGAATTTTTCGTGCCATTCTATAAAAAAGAAAACATTCACAATTTTTCCTAAAAACATCTAGTTCAAAACAAGTCCTTACTGCATGAAGTATCATTTTTGATACAGACACTAAAACACTTGTTTTTTATTTGAAAAATCAAAATCAAAATGAAGCTACCATGAATTTATATTATCAAAATACTAACCTTTATTCATTTTATTTTTTGGATAAATTCTGCAAAATTAATTTTTATAAAGAAAAGAAAGTTTTTAATTTCACTATTTTGCCAAATTGCTGCTAACGAGTCAATGATAACGCATAAACCACTGATAACGGATCGATCATGATTTGTTTTTTTTTTCTAGTCAAGAAATATTTGTTCTCTTTTATAAAAAATTCCGTTTTTTGTTGATTTTAACAAAAACACTTTTAGAGCGACCTTTCTTAACAGAGAACGAATTTTGACAATTAAATTTAACAATCTTCAATCCTTAATCGTTTGTAAGACAATTCATAATTAAATTAGAAAACAAACTAACAATTTTTGACTGTGCCACAAGTAACGAAACGTTCGTGAGATGTCAAAACCGGTGCTGCTAAAATTAACATTACAAAAAATATCACCCAATACAAGCTCGTAGTGGAGATTTTTACTTTCTTACCCATAATTTTGTAATACAACGACGCATGATTTATTTTAATGCTAAAATATTATAATTTTAAAAGAAGAATTTTTTTAACTAATACTGAAACTAATTTTATTTTATAAATTTTATTAAAATTTGCAACATTTTATCCCAAACTATTTCGTTGATATCTAATTTCTATGAGAAATAAATTGGACCTGCAAGCAGATTGTGATTTCAATTAAACTGAGTTATTTTTGTTGCTTTGTTTTAATTTTTAATTGGCTATGTGACTTAGTTGGATTTTTTGCAATAATTTTCTGATGGTTAACTTCTTGGCGTTGATGAACAAAGTGTTGATTATAACAAAGTAGGTAAGTAAGCGTAGCGTTAATTAGGTGCAACATTGAATCAAAAACTTATTTCTAAAACTAAACTTTACTCAAATCTAATATCTAAAGTCTGATTCATTAATATAATGTGTATTTTACAATGTTCATCTTAATATTCAAGTTCTTGAAAACGTATGAGGATTTTGATACATCTTAATAGCTTCTCTCTGGCTTGTATAAATTCGTTTAAGTTTTATACTTATGGAATGCATAGTGGCTATGTTTCTTACAACAATTCCCATTCGCTTGGATAAATTTTGCCTAGTAACGTTGAAATTTCGAACAAACTTATCACCGGGATATTCTTTATTAAGTTATTGAATCGGAATAGAAATATTGGAATAATGTGATTAAGTTGGTTTCCGTAATTATTAAGAGGCATATTATTGTTGAACATTTTCAAAAATAAATTACCTTTCTTGTAAATAATTAAATTTCATAAATAACTTCGCATTTAAAAACAAGATTCAATGAGAATTTCATGGAATTAGGTCGGAATGAATACAAATGCATCATATAATTTTTAATATACGAACTATAATATTTTATTGGTTGTCAAAAACAAATAAATAAATAACCATGAATAATTTGAATTCTATATTAAATTAAATTTCAACGAAAATCTATCTGTCTGTTTATTTGTCTGTATCTATTTTCAATACATGGATATTTAACTTCACAAAAGCTTTTCAAAAGTTTTTAAATTGATTTAATTAACGTTACTGGAATTAAAATACAATTATTATATTTTATTTGAGTTTAAATGGAATTGAAGAAAAACCTATTGATTGGAAGAAAACATATACGTTTATATACATGGATATGTACTTTTTCGAATATGTGGATATTTTAAAATGTGGATATTTTAAAACGTTTAGAATAGAATTGTGTGTCGAAGAGCATATCTTACATATCGTTAATATTGATTTTCTGCAACGAACGCGTTTTGCTATTCAAAGCATACATAACCAGGATTCAGCGACTGTCATACAGCGTTACCACTTTACTTCAATTAAAGTAGATCTACTTCTTTTTATCAAATAAATTGAAAGTCTACCATCATCAAAATATTGAAATCTATCTAGAGGCTAGGATGCGACCCACACTGATAACTTTCCATCCCGTCTGTCGATTTGTCTTGCTTAAAATTTTGTAGGTTTTCGTGTTGGGTTAAAAAAGTTGTAAGTTGAATTATGTTCAAACATTTTTAAATTATTAACAACATTTTTCACATAAAGAAATAGTTTAGTTTGAAAATCTAGTTTTGTTAAATAGATTTTGAGTCGAAAACAAATTTTTACCAATTTTAGTAGCATTTCTTAAATGTTTACAAATTGGATGTATGAAATAAATTTGAGAGATATCAAGAACCGAACATCAATATTTACCAATTTTGCCTACTATTTTTTGTAGATTTTATTTTTTCTAAAAAAACTGACAGTTGGATTTTAATAAAAGAATTTACTGAATGTCGAAAACAGTATTTTCTGTGAAATAAAAAAAGTTTGAAGACAATGTTTTTAATTTTTTATTCGTTAAATTTTCGAAGTGACATTTGTTTTTTGTTTTAGATTTTTTGATTCATAAAAAAACCGTTAATTGGATTTTTTTCCAAAAATATATTGGTTTGGTATCACGTTCAAATAATATAAAATTTAATTCAAGTCTCTAGCTTTATTGGTTCGTGAGATATTAAGGGTTAACCAAGATGTTCAACTTTTTTTTTTAAACTACTATAGTAAAAAATCCACCCACGCAATTTTCTTGAGAGCCCTTTCTGCATCTTTCTGCCTATCGACCCATATCGTCTTCAAATAAATTCATTATACAGATAATAGAATAACGAATTTATTTGAAGTCGATATCTCTACTGGTTCTTGAGCAATGGACGACGACGAGAAAAACCTAGTAAATGTACACACGCACGCACAGACATCTTTCTTAAAATCTTTTGTTTCCACTTAAGGGACCTTGAAACGTCGAGAAATGACAAAATTTTCAATTTGATAAATCGGACCCATTACAATTCCTATGTTAAGTTAAAAATACTGAATGTCGAAAACAACATTTTCTTTGCGATAAAATTAGTTTAAAGCCAATATTATAAATTTTTGTAAAGATATTTGAGTCGAAAATAAAGTTTTTACGAAGTTTTAGTAATGTTTTTAGGTTTTTATTTTTTATGATAGAAAAAACCTGAATTTGACTTTTCTTACAATTTTACCACGTGTCAAAAACGTTCTTTTTCGTTGCACAAAATTCTTTTGAAGAAAAAGAATTTTTGTTCGTAAAATACTCGAAGTGACAAATATTTCTTTTCAGTTTTTTGATTTATAAAAAAACCGTTTAATGGATTTTTTTTTCCAAAAGTATACTAGTTTAGCATTACGTCACATTATATTTTACACATTTAATTCAAGCCGCTACGGTTATTGATTCGTTAGATATTTACGTAGGGCAACATATAGCCTTCCTTTTTAAATTGCTATTTTAAAAAAATGACATACTCAACGAACTTACATTTAAATCCTATGGGAAGTTATTGAAACAATGTTTTATAAGTTAAAAACTCAAGAAACGCTGTAGGTTGCTTTTTGTAGAACAAACTTTTCATAATATTGATTTATTATTAGACGATGCTCTATATACAAATTTGTAAGCAAATTGTTGGACTCATTTAGAATCTGGCTCAAATTTTTCAAACGACAATATTATTTTCAATAGAATGTTCTTTATTTAAGTTGATTTAAGTTTAATGGAATAACAATAAGTTTCAAGAAAATATTACAATACAAAACTTCGCCTTCCGAAGCACTGTTGAAAAGTTACATGACGTGTTGAAGGTACTGTTTCAACAAAAATTATTACAATAAAATTGCATGAACAGACCAATTTTTCACATCAAAAGTTTGCTATTAAACACAAAATCAAAGTTTGAAAGACATTCACATTTAAACCTTGTTGAATTGGATGAGTGAGGTTTAATTGAATCTTACATGCGACCTTTTGTAGGTTTATTCCTCTGTGTTTCTATTTGGTAACTAGTAATTCCATTAGTTTATTGGATCATTTTTATATTTTCTAGTTAATTTTTTTCACCCAGCAACGCAATTATTTGTCTTTTAAACTTTGCCGTAAGATTAAGACCAACTTTTGTCAGGTGGACCTTATTTCTATTTTTTAGTTGACTGAAATTTAATTTAAAAAAAGGCATGTGAGCTGCATAACATTTAAAGCTGATAGCTAATATCGGGAAGTTTGATTTTTGATATATAAGTTTTGACTTCTAATTAATTTAAGTCACCATGGAAAGATTCCAACTGCACCAGCAGAGTCTGGTAAGTATTCATATTATGTAATACTGAAATTAGTATTCTGTAAGAAATTTAAAACTACTATAGCAAGTCTGAGTCCCAGTTTCCATTTGTGGATGATACTCGACCAGTGGGACTACATCCAGAACGTACTGAAGATACTGTAATTTTTTAGTTGAGAGAGTGCGCCGTTTTCAGCAATTTCCGTATTTTACGTCAAGACCTCAGCCTAAAAGAGTATGAATTATTGTTTCATATATTTTTTTTCATACATGCAGAAAACCTGAACGTTACCATCTATATGTGCTTGCTGAGATTAATAAAATGGCGCTATGAGCCATACAGTATTATTTACTTGTTGGAAACAATTTTTTGTCAGCCCTCATTTTCAGGTTTTGCTATTGTCAATTTATCGTCTTAATTTTACGACATCACTTTTTTGGAAAATTTTTAGGGATACATTTGTAAAGTCTTAAGGAATAATCCAGCAATGATTGATGCTTTAGAAGCCAACATTACTCGTGTTTTTCACGAGATACCAGTCGTTATGCTGGAACGATTTGCCATACAGTAGCCTTTCTGAACACACTACCTACGAAAGTGCGATGGGACGGACCGGGCAAACGCACACTTAAAGACTGCGATGTATTCTACGGCGACTGCTACCGAGAACAAAGACAGCCTCTATTTGGGAGAGGATTTATTGTTGGAACTAGACTCAGGCAAGTAAAAGAAATGTCCGAACATTCCGACGGGCCAACATTGACTTGGGACACTACCTCGTTGTAGCCAAGGTACGACTACAAATATCACGATCCAACTCAAAACAAGGAAGTACTGTGAGAGGTTTCGACATGACATTTGCTACAATCGCATAAGATTGCCATGTTCTTTTCCAATCGAGTCACTAATAACTTCTATGCTGCCTGCATTAAGCATTGAAAACCAGGGGCAACATTGTCTTGCAGCCATTAGAGATGCCGCCTCTGAATTGCTAGGTTTCACACGGCCACCACAGCGAAACCCCTGGTTTGAAGAGGAATGCAGGAAAGCACACGCAACGAAATAACAGGCATACAAAACGGCTCTGCACAGAAGGACCAGAGCTGGTAGCGAACTCAACGACCAGAAGAGGAGAGAGGAACACCACTTCTTAGAAGGATGTCACAACAGGAATGAGGTTCGTTAATTTTACCAAAAGGTACGCAAAAACTCCAAAGAAGCCTTTAAGGACGATCAGGGGAGCATCATAGTATAACCGCAATCTATGTTGAGAATATGAAAAGACCACTTCTCTTAATTTTACGGCGATGACGAACCGAATTCCGCTGTAAGGGAGATAGAACCACTCAACTTAGGCGACGCAGATCAAAATTTTCGCCTATCCGACCTTGACGAAGTGAAGATAGCTATATTATATCTAAACTAAAGCCAAACAAAGCTGCTGAAGCTGACGGCATCGCTGCCGAACTATTCAAAGCAGCAGGCGATGACTTCTTAAGGATCATGCATCAACTCATCTGAAAAATATGGTCGCAAGAAAGCATGTCCGATGAGTTCAATCTCAGCATAGTGTGCCCGATACATAAAAAAGGAGAATCCGTTCACACTACGGCAGATCTTAAAAAAAAAACCCAGGAGCTTCAAATCGATACCCACCATCTCTTTATCGATTTTAAAGCCGAGTATGACAGCATCTATAGGGAAGAGCTCTACAGAGCAAATGTCTAGTTTTGGCATCCCTGTCAAACTTATCCGTTTGTGCAGAATGACGATGGAGAATACACGCTGCTCTATCAAGGTCGGAAAAGATCGTACCGATTCATTTAATTACAAAAAAGGTTTTAGACAAGGCGATGCACTGTCATGCGACTTCTTTAACATCGTTCTGGAAAGAATTGTGCAAAACTCAACCGTCAACACTAGAGGCACAATCTTCCAAAGATCCATCCAATTACTCGGATACGCAGATGATATTGACATAATTGGAAGATCAAAGCGTGATGTCAGTGGAGCGTTTTTGAGCATTCCGACGGAAGCGAAGAAGATGGGTTTAGTGGTCAATGAGGGCAAGACCAAGTATATGCTGTCATCAAAAAAGGACACTGAACGACGACGTCTTGGACAAAACGTCACCATGGACAGCTATAACTTTGAGATAGTTAAGGACTTTGTATACCTAGGCACCGCTATTAATGCAGACAACGACACCAGCGCTGAAATCAAACGAAGAATAACTCTTGCAAATCGCTGCTTCTTTGGACTTAGAAGGCAATTGAGAAGTAAAGTCCTCTCTCGAGCATGTAAAATCACAATCTATAAGACACTCATCATCCCGGTTCTCATTTATGGCGCTGAGGCCTGGACCCTGTCAAAGAAAGATGAGACCGTCTTAGGATGTTTCGAGAGAAAAATTCTTCGGGTGATTTTTGGTCCTGTATGCATAGATGGAGAATGGAAGAGAAGATATAACGACGAACTATACGGGCTGTTCAGCGACACTGACCTAGTTAACAGAATTAAAGTCCAATGACTTAGATGGCTAGGTCATGTAGAGGGAATATACATAAATGCTCCAGCCCGGAAGGTCTTCGAAACCAATCCTCAGGGACGGCGCAGTAGAGGAAGTCTGTGACTCACGTCTTACGGTGCACATGCCGCAGGTAGGTAAAGACCTCAACTAACTTAGCGTGTGGAACTGGAGACAGCTAGATAGGGATCCAGCTGGAGTCGCATATTGGTTGAGGCTCAGGTCCGCCCACACTGTAGAGCCACCTTAAGCAAGTAAGTAAGAACGAACTATCTCAATTGCTATCATATCAATTTAAAAAAAAGCAAATGGCACGAAGTACTTTAACCTCACGATGAAATACCCTTTATAATGACAAACTACCAATTAACCATCAGACATCCGAATCCATAACTTTTTTTAATAGTTAAGCTGAATAACTTAAGCTTTGATTTTTTTAAATCTAATACTTAAGTTAACCTTAAAATGTATAGTCTAGTCCTAGGTACAATGGTTAAAAGCTTCCAACGTATATAAAAACAACTTTTTGCAGTGTAGAGCAACAAAGTTTTATATATATGTACCACTATATTCACCTGTAGCACAAAGAGTCATTGCAAACACGAGAATTTTATATGAATTTATTCCACTCAATTATGACCTTAAGGAAAAATATTGTTGTTACAAGACTGGAAGCCAGCCATATTGAAACTCTTCTCTATTTAAATTGGCAAAAGTATAAAGAACTTATGCCAAAGAAAAAAAAAATAACAACCTTCAGGATTTAGCTTTTATGTAGATATCCCCAACCCGCTATAAAACTTTTACTACACCATATCCGGATCTTCTTCTCAGAACTTTAATAAACATGTGCAGAAGGAAATGATGCAACAGCTCCATATCACATGGAGTTGCACATCCTCTCCATATAAAACTCCAGTAGGTATGATACCTTGCCTACCCATAAACCCAGTTAACTACATCCTATGTATACTTGGGGCTCACCAGTCCCAGTGCACTATATAAAATGCAACATGTAAGTTGTATCTACACGAGAACCCAGCCATCGC
This sequence comes from Eupeodes corollae, assembly GCF_945859685.1. Lineage (NCBI taxonomy): Eukaryota > Metazoa > Arthropoda > Insecta > Diptera > Syrphidae > Eupeodes > Eupeodes corollae. The sequence continues at coordinate 18,731,299 of NC_079147.1, read as the reverse complement.
AGCAATATAAAAGCTTAGATAAAATTAAAAAAAAAATCCCTTAGTTTGCAGGAAAAAGTCGGCAGCAGTTTCAAATGACACGAAGAGTTCAAAGCTAGAACCTACATATATATAGTGGAATAGATAGGTTTGTAGGTAACGTACTTCGCATGCATAGAGCTCAAGGCACTGAGCAGAGCACTGTAGTATAGGTTAGGTAAGGTATGGCTATGTGCACCTTATAGATATTTAAATGCACAGCTCGCACCGCTTAGCGTTTAATACCAAACCAACAACCAATTCCAACTACTGCCATACTGCCACACTACTGGCAACTATAACACTAGTGGCACTATATAGACAAGACAGACCCGAGCTGACATACTGCCGATGATTATCTTTTGTTTTATATAAACCTCCATTAAATGGATGAAGAAGAAAAACTGTGCGAAATGCATCTAGAAGATGCAATAACTCTTTTCCGTTTCCATCAGGCCTCGCTGCACACAGCACTTTGCGATGCCAAAACCTCAACTGTAGCGCGCGATGCGATACCATCACAATCACATGCATAAGCGGTCAAATGGAAGGAAATGGCTTTTAGGAAAATATTTGGCATTTCTCAAGAAAAAAAATGTTTATTTTTGGTAAATGGCACAAATCTCAGATCAGATCAAATGTTAATGGATATTTACCTTTAGAAGATACGAAGATACAATTGTTGCGAAGATACAAATTTAAATGACAAACAATTTATCGTATAAATATCTGATGCATGTATGTTTTTAAATAAGTGTCGTTTGCATAATAAAGCTTCCTTATATGAGGAGATGAATTCAAGCGCGATACGACGTCATTTTTTTGATTTATCGCGACAACTTGTCAAGAGATAGAAGATACATTATATTTTTCTGATTATTCTGCAAGGTTATAGAAAACGAGATACAGAGACCCAACAACATGAACGGAACATCCCCAGAGTGTACATATTGAGAATGAAAAACTCAACACTGACCTTTTCTTTATTACTATATATCTTTTAGAGATAGAGGTATGCAACAGTTTTATAAGGGAATTTTTATATCTATCTGAATATTTATTCTTTCACCTTGATTATATACAAAACATATCTATATGGAGTTATATTTTGCAATTACTTTATGCAAATTGCAAATAAAAAGTCAACATTAAGCTTAGAAGATTGAAATAATTGGTATCGATTGTGTAACTAAGGGAAGCGGTAAGATAATTGAAAAGTACTGATTGAAGCTTCATATGGCTTAAAAAGGATATTCCAAACTGTCAAACCTAGTGGGGTTGCCAACACAAAATAAAAACATGGCGTTCATTTTTGAATTCTATTTAAAGGTTAACAGATGACGTGTCTTCTGTCAGATATTCACTAATAAAATGAAATGCACGAAACGAGCTTGATTTTAAAAATTACTAGCAACATAAAGGTATGTTCTACAACTTTAATGAAGATCAAAAGCTTCTTAATGACCTGCAGTTTAGTTTTCATAGCAATAGCTCTACTGGTGATCTGATAGTTTATCTCACCGCACAGTGGAACAAATCCTTCCATCGGTTTTGGAGATTATAAATTACCTTTCGGACAAATCAATAGATACAAGCAGTATTGTATCAAGTCAAAGAAACACAAAAATGAAGCTGGTGTGCCCCAGGGCTCGGATGTGTCGGCAACACTCTTTCTCATTTGTTTTATTAGTCTCCTGTCTGAAACTACTAAACCACTTAGCTACTTCGCTCACGACATTACGCTTCTTTTCTTATTAGCTTCCTTAAGAAAAATATTGTAATGGGTCCGATTTGTCAAATAGAAAATGTTGACATTTCTCGATGTTTCAAGGTCCCTAGAGTCGATGTAAGAGATCCGTACGTCCGTATGTCCGTACGTTCGCAACGTTTTTTTCGTCGTCCATACCTCAAGAACCAGAAGAGATATCGAACTAAAATAAAGATGCAGAAAGGGCTCTCAACAAAATTGCGTGGGTGGTTTTTTTTACCATAGCAGTTTAAAAAAAGGTGAACACTTTAGGTTACCGTAAATTTCTTACGAACCAAAAATGAGAGAGAGACTTAAATTAAGTTTAATATAATATATTGTAACGTGATATCAAACAAGTATATTTTTTGTAAAAAAATCCAATGAACGGTTTATTTTATGAATAAACAAAAACTGAAAAAAAGAGTTTACCCAGAAAATGTTACGAATACAAAATGATTTTATCTCCGAAACAATTTTGTGCAACGAAAAATAACGTTTTTGACATCTGGTAACAATTTGAGAAAAATCGAACAGACGGTTTTTTTATAAAAAATGAAAACCTAAAAAACAAATAATAAAAGTTACCAACTGATTTCGACTCCAATATATTTACAAAACTTTAAGATTTTGCTTTAAACTCCTTTTATCTTTTTAAATATATTGTTGTCAACATTCAGTAAAATTTTGAGAAAAATCATATTGACATTTTTTTTACAAAATATAAAAACCTAACAAAAAAACAATACTAAGACCTGGTGAAAATTTATTTTCGACTCAAATAGCTTTTCAAAAATTAAAAATATTGTCTTCAAACTTTTTTATTTCCCAGAAAATATTGTTTTCAATATTCAGTAGTTTTTTATAAATATTTCATAAAAAATAAGATCTACAAAAAATAGTATGTAAATTTTTTAAGAATTGATGTTCGGTTCTTCATATCTCTCAAAGTAATTTCATTTATTGAATTTGTAAAATTTAAGAAATGCTACCAAAATTGGCAATCATTTGTTTTCGACTAAAAATCTAGATTTTCAAACTTAACTATTTCTTTATATGTAAAATATTGTTGGTAATTTCAAATTTTTTAAGAATAATTCAACTGACAACTTTTTTAACCCAACACGAAATCAGATGGGGTCAGTATGGGTCGCATCCCATCCTCTTTTTAGTTTTTTTTTTATTTTGTATTGGCACACATGTTACAATCATATGTTCAAAGTTTTGACTACAATGGTAAGACTTGTGTTTTCGTACTCGGTAATTTTTTTTCTTTTTGAAAATAAATTTGTTCCAAAATTGCACGTGTTGCAACGATATCAATGATTATCCTGATCTGCTCAAAAGGTTTACAACTGAATCATGGGTAAATGTGAAGGTTTTGCTCACCATGATTACCATAGCGTTGTGCATCAAGAATTCCTACTTCAAGGGTGTACGGCAAACAAGTAGTATAACCTTGAAGTTATGCGACGTTTGCGTCAATCAATAAGAAAAAACGGCTGGAACTTTGGAAAGAAAATTCATGGAGTATAAGTGAGTAGTTTTTTGGCCGAAAACAGTACTTCCATCATGCCTCAGCCATCGTATTCACCAGACTTAGCCTTCTGCGGCTTTTTCCTCTTCCCGAAATTGAAAAGGCATATGAAAGGACAAGAATGCCACGATTGAAGAGATTAAGGCATCGCTGAAAGAGCTCAAGGCAATAGCCGAAAGTTCATTTCAGAAGTTTTTTGACGACTGGAAAAAGCGCTGGCACAAGTGCATTGAATCAGAAAGGGATTGTTTTAAAGGGGATAACATAATTTTGGATAAATAAATGCTTTTTTTGTTTTATAAAAATAAAAAAAGGCTTCAGTATAATTCCCATCTATTGGCTAAAGCTCCTGCAAGTAACGAAAGTTTCTTGGAAAATATTACAAGCAGAACATTTAAATTGATCATTCATCGTTATAATTGATTAGATCATTTACATTGCTTGAACACTTCCGTAAGGTTTTTTCTCTCATCTTTCTTATTGTTATTTAAACGGGTTTTGCTATAAAAATAGATATAAGCATTTCTTCTCTCGAGTAACTGAACCGTGATACTCTCGCATATAGGAATGCTCACGTCATAAGTATACTCTCGAGTCTTACTTCAGTCGAACTGTCAAGTGCAGACATTCGTTCTTTAGAAACGCACCCGGAATCGCAAGACGCACTTTTTTCAACTTTTCTATTATCGTTTTAATATCAAATTCATTAATATATTGAGTTCTAATTTTTTACAAATGAAATATTTGACAAATTGTTCACAATTTGTCACTTATGAAAAAGCTCAACGTGTTTTATTATGAAATTAATGTTATGACCTTACCTAAATTTTTAATTATAAGGACTTCCAATGAATAAGCAAAATAATTCAAATTTGATTTCATAATTTAACTTCTAAATGGGCTCTAAAAAAGATGGAAACTGACCTTAATTTTCATTAAAAATCATTTTCGAATTCGAGATGAATCCCGAAAAAGTCAATGTCGAAATTAAAGCAATGTTTTATTCCATTTATAATAGAAGAAGTTACCATTTAAACGGATGGAAAATTGAATGATACATAGGTATATACATAAAAACCTAAAAAAAAATGTATAAAAGTTGGTAAAAATTGATTTTCGACTCAAATATCTTTTCAAAACTTTGAGATATTGGCTTTAATTTACTTTTAACTTTCAAAAAATCTTGTTGTCAACATTCAGTTAAAGTTTGAAAAAAATTGAATTGACAGTTTTTTTACAAAAAATAAAAACCTAAAAAAAATGTATAAAAGTTGGTAAAAATAGATTTTCGACTCAAATATCTTTTCAAAACTTTGAGATATTGGCTTTAATTTACTTTTATCTTTCAAAAAATCTTGTTGTCAACATTCAATTAAAGTTTGAAAAAAATCGAATTGACAGTTTTTTTACAAAAAATAAAAACCTACAAAAAAATGTATAAAAGTTGGTAAAAATTGATTTTCGACTCAAATATCTTTTCAAAACTTTGAGATATTGGCTTTAATTTACTTTTATCTTTCAAAAAATTTTGTTGTCAATATTCAGTTAAAGTTTGAAAAAAAACGAATTGACAGTTTTTTTACAAAAAATAAAAACCTACAAAAAAAATGTATAAAACTTCGTAAAAATTTACTTTCGGCTCAAATAGCTTTTCAAAAATTAAAAATATTGGCTTCAAATTTATTTTATTTTACAGAAAATATTGTTTTCGATATTCAGTAATTTTTATATAAAAATCCAACAGTCCGTATTTTCATAAAAAATAAAATCTACAAAAAATAGTACGCAAATTTTGTAAAAATTGATACGAGTTCATATAGACAAATTTTTGAAAAGCTATTTGAATCGGAAGTAAATTATTACCAAGTTTTAGTATTGTTTTTTTTTAGGTTTTTATTTTTTGTAAGAAAACTGTCAATTAGATTTATCTCAACATTTTTCAGAATGTTGAAAACAATATTTCACATAAGATAAAATAAGTTTGAAGCCTAATTTCAAGTTTTTGAAAAGATATTTGAATCGATATTTAATTTTTACCAACTTTGAGTAATGTTTTTTTTAGATTTTTATTTTTTATAAAAAAAACTGTGAATTCGATTTTTCTCAAATTCAAAATTGTTTTGGAGATGAAATCATATTTAAGTCGTAAAATTTTAGAGGTGAAAAAAATTTTTTTTCAGTTTTTTTGATTTATAAAAAAAACGTTAATTTGAGTTTCTTCAAAAAATATACTTGTTCGCGGTATCACGTTACAATATATAACATAAAATTTAATTCAAGTCTCTAGCGTTTTTGGTTCGTGAGATATTTAGAGTTTACCAAAATGTTCACCTTTTCTTTTAACTACTATTGTATAAAAACCACTTACGCAATTTTCTTGAGAGCCCTTTCTCCATCTTTCTGCGTTTTTATCTGTATAACAAAATTTATTTGAAGTCAATATCTCTTCTCGTTTTTGACCTATGAACGACGAAAAAAACGTTGCGAACGTTCATACACACGCACGCACAGACATCCTTCTAACAATCTTTTATTTCGACCCTAGGGACCTTGAAACGTCGAGAAATGTCAACATTTTCAATTCGACAAATCGAACCCATTACAATGGTTACAACATGCAAAACGATATCGGTCCGAGGGGAAGATTTTTGACTCGTTGGGTTTCGGATTTTGGCTCAAAGGAACGTGGTCCAAACTACTTTTAGAACAAAACACGGTGGGATAAGTCATTCCAGTCAAGTCAACGGTGAGCAATTAAACACCTTCTAGATACCGTTTATTTTTACTTACTAAATTTAATCGCTTAAAATTGTTCAACCAATAAATACCAATATGAATTTACTACCACAAAGTTAATGACGTTTATTTATAAACTGAAAGAAACATCTTTAAAATGGCGCCCAACAAAACAAACATTAGTTCTTTGTTAGGAGGAGAACTATATAAATTCTCAACAGCATTAATCATGCGTCTAAGAATGATATCATTTACCAGGAAGTAAACAAAAGTGATTTATTGCGATTATATAAGATATTAAATGAAGAGAGAGGGCCACTCTATGCCTTCATCATAATTAAACAGTTCTTCCACTTTAAATAAACCGCCTAGCTCATTAAATGATGACGCACTTCGCACATGCATCTCATCTTTTCATATCGTCATTAAAAAGCTGCTCACCAACTTAACTATAGGTATACTCTTGTTAGGTCAATGCTACTGCCTTCAAGTCCATATTATTGTTGATTATCCATCATCATGCCCTCTATTTCCAATTCAAGTAATTGAGATGACATGACAAGAGCATATCTATATTAAGGTTGAGTTCAGGTTTAAATCGAAGGCACGCTTCGTCTTACTCAACGATACGATGATAATAATAATAATCGATATAATTTCCTTTCATTTTGTATCAAAGCTTTCAATTGAATGCAATTTTCTTATTGGAATCCATATTCAAGGTCTATTGCATCCGCAGCTCAGCGCAGCGCGTATAACGAACGCAATTGGAGTACCTTCCTACGTTTTGTGCCTTTTATTACCTTATTCCCATATCACACTGAATGGAAAACTGTTTTGCATCTTATTACACGCCTCTTCTAAACCCTATCATATTACTATGAGACGCATTGTTAAGCAAGCTAAGTTATACTCTCAGCTCAGACTTAGACCTACCTATTCGAGAAGCTATGAACATAAGAAAGTGTTACGCCAGATATGTTCCAATCGAGCGTCGAAGACAACGACCGACGTGAACGGTGACGGATAGACGAACATAAAGCTGAGAAAACATAATTTCAGTGGAAGTTGTGCCTAAGCCGTGGGTATAAGGATGGTGCGGTAGAGGCACAGGGAGTTGCAGCTAGATCTCAAGCTGGATTGATTAATTGGCTCGTTCCGGTGAGATCCACACATAAGTATGTACTCGTATCTATGCAAAAATTGATCAGCATCACTGCGCGAACAATTCAAGTTAAGTTATCGTATCTCTCATGAGTAAGTTACGTACGGATGGGATAATGACTATAGTACAGCGGCGGCGGTGGCGGTCGGTGTTGGCAACTACGACGATAGTGGGTTAGAAGAATTGATTGCCGTATTTTTGACACGGTTTTTAAGTTTTCTTTCGATCAATATCCATATAGAAGTGAATAATATCGGGTGTCGTCATTATTATGTTTCTCACTGCAGAAACGGAAATGTTAACATAAGAGTTCGAGTATAAAGGTATCACAATCATGAGCAGTGAAGCTTAGCTTCATTGTTGACATAATTAATTATTATTATATAGAGTCTATTATTTTTGATAAATTAATAATACGTTTGAAATTTTGCAAAAATATGATTATGATGACAATAATGTTGAAAGCGAATTAATTAATAGCTATAAGTAAATATATCATAGTATTTTGTATTTTGTTTTGTTTTAAAACAAACCATGCAAAGCGAAAATAGTTTGCAATAGAAAATTCTTAACGATTATTACGCTGAACGTTCGTTGGTTGGTCTAATAAACAAATTCTCAATAAGGTACTTATACATAACTCAAAAACTATGGGCCATGACTTGTGGCTTAAGAAGACAGGGGAATGGAATTGTCTAGATGAAATGATTGGATATTATCCTAGGTGTAGTGAGAACGACTAGAACAGTTCGTTTTTTCATAAATAAAATTTACTCAAGAAGTTTAGCTAATACGTAATCGGTTAGGGTCTAAATCAAGCTGAATTAGCGACTTAGAAAAATTCTAACGATTAGTCATCTTGCATTTATTCCAACTTAGATGACCTAACTGTGCAATTGACATGCTCTCGCAGAACGCATGATTTTAATTTGACACTTAAAGCTATTATATTTTTTCATTTAGATAGGAGACAACTTTAAAAAGGCTTTTGACAACGTCAGCAGGATTCCGTGCTGGATCCTCCTGTATTGATCATATCAATACCCTGCGGATCATTATTGAACAGTGCGTTCAATATCGATCACCACTTCACCTGCGGTTCATCGACTTCGCGAAGGCCTTTGATAGCGTTAACAGGGAGTATACCTGGTAAGCTTTACGGAGGAGAAGCAGACTAGAAAAAATAATTTCTATTATTAAAGCAACATATGATGGATCCAATTGTCACGTTCTGTACGATGGTAGGTTGTCAGATGATTTTCAAATCCGTAGCGGATTGTTTTTGTTGGTGATAAGCGATGTACTGCTCGTGAGTTTGTCAAGTAGCGGAGCGATCCAATGGACTTTGACTCCTGTTTAAGGCACTTGGATTACTCGGACGATATTTGCTTATTCTATCATAGGATCATGGATCTCCATCAAATGACAACAAGTATGGAGAGAGAAGCAGAAGTTGTGGGGCTGAAAATTAATTCCAGCAATCCCGACCGGTCACAACCCGACTATCTTCTCAAATAAATATTTCCTCGCAACCTGTGGAAATAGTGGAGAGCTTTCAATACCTTGGAAGTATCGTCTCCATCTAAGGCGGAACCGAACAAGACATCATCTGCTGCATAGGCAAAGCAAAAGCTGCGTTCGGTATGTTGTCAAAAATTTGGAGGAATAACTCTATCAGCTTAAGAACGAAGCTACGACTGTTTCGCACAAATGTCAAATCTGTGCTTCTTAATGGGTGCAGCACTTGGAAATTTACTTCAGCCATTAAAAGAAAGCTTCACGTGGGTTACTTCAGCCATTACCAAAAAGCTGCAAAGCTTCGTGAATAGATGTCTTCGTAACATCCTAAGGGTTTTCTGGCCAAAGCCGTTAAGGGGTTCCCAACGGACTTATTAAGTCTGAGTACCTAAGTAAGTAAGTAATGAAATGGCAACAAGAGTAAAAGTAAATGGTGAAAAGCCGAAATCGTGGTGCTGAAAATCAACACGGGTATACGTGAAGCACTAAGATTTTCAGCCTAGGAACCTCCAACTCTGGTAAACAAAGCCCAGTAAATAGTAGAAAAAGAAGAGCGTTTTCAGTACCTTGGCAAAATGGTCGAAAAAAGTCGGAAACGAATAAGATATCGCTAGCCGCTTCGGAAAATCCATGGTTGCGTTTGGAATGTTGTAAAATTGTTGAAGGAACAACTCCCTGAGCTCGAAGACAAAGCTACGGCTGTACAGTTATACGGTTGCAGCAACTCGGAAATAACAGCAACGATTACCAGGAAATTGCAGACCTTTATAAATATAGTGTAGGAAGAATTTTACGGATTTTCTGGCCCAATCGTATATCCAATGAAGAACTATGGAGTACAACGGGACGGGACAGAAATCAATTTGCACTATTATACGCAGGCAAAAGTGGCAGAGGATTGGACACACGATTCGAAAACTTAATGACTACATGTATGCATACATTGCAGGATAGTTGTAAGGTGACAATTATTGATTTACAACTTGATATTTTGAACTGATTCAGGGAGGGAGAGGCGTTTCCACTAAGGCACCTCTCGTTATCCAGACGGCAGTGGAGGAATTCCCAAGATGGAATCGTCGGTGGCGTCTACAATTCCAGTAAGGTTGAACTACTTATTGAACACCTAATAGGGCTTTTATCCGGCTCCCCTTCCTTGTAGTTATACTGAGGATCTGGCCCTCCAGGTTGGGGGTTGTGCCGTCGGGGTGACTTCCCGTCCACGTAAAAAATACCTTTAGTGGCGAAGCCTCGGATACGGACGGATTCACTGTAGACAACCCACGCAAACGAAATAAGGACAACCAACTTCGGATCTGTACGTGGAATGTTAGGTCCCTTGACAGACCACGTGCAGCCGAACAATTAGCGGAAGCCCTAAACTGCTGCAAAGCAGATATTACCGCCACCCAAGAAGTGCGATGGGATGGGCTGGGCAAACGAAAACTAAAAGACTGCGATGTATACTACGGCGACTGTTACCGAGAACAAAGACAGCGTCTTTTTGGGTGTGGATTTGTTGTTGGAACTACACTCAGCCAAAAAGTTGAGTTTTAACAGTGTGAGCTAGCGCATCACGACAATCCGCATCAAGGCGAGAAAGAGTTGAAAGTTGAAGACACCAAAGACATATTCTTCGAGCTCTTGGACAAGGCATATGAGCAGTGCCCTGGCTATGGCATTAAAATTGTCTTAGGAGATTTTAACGCCAAGCTAGGAAGAGAAGACATCTTTGGTGGCATAATCGGGAGATACAGCCTGCATGACACCACCTCCAACAACGGATTGAAGCTGATCTAATTCGCTGCTTTGCGAGACGTTCTGATAGCTAGTACGCAGTTTACACATCTTAATATCAACAAGGGGACATGGAAATCTCCTGATCAATCAACCGTCAACCAGATTGACCACATTGCTATCTACACACGACACTTCCCCAATATACAGGATATCCGAACATTTCGAGGGACCAACATTGACTCGGACGACTACCTAGTTGTAGCCAAGGTAATGCTACGGATATCCCGATCCAAGCCAAAACAAGGAAGTACTGTGAGAAGATACAACGTTAGACGGCTACAATCGCAAGAGACTGCCATGTCCTTTTAAGATCGAGTCTCTAATAACCTCTTAAGGAGTCCTATGCCTCCTGCGATAAGCATTGGAAACCAGTGGCAACATTGCCTTGCAGCCATCAGAGTTGCCGCCTCTGAAGTGCTAGGTTTCACACGGCCACCACAGCGAAACCCCTGGTTTGACGACGAATGCCGGCAAGCGCACGCAGCGAAATAAGAAGCATACAAAACGGCGCTGCACAAAAGGACCAGAGCAGCTCGCGAGCTCTACGAGCAGAAGAGGAGAGAGGAGCACCGGCTTCTTAGATGTAAAAAAAGAGAGCATGAGAAGCGCGCGATGGAGGAGATAGAGGGAAGTCAGAACAGGAATGAGGTTCGTAAATTTTACCAAAAGGTAAAAAAACCTCCCAAGGATACCAGCCACGAACCGAAGCCTGTAAAGACGATCAAGGGAACATCGTAGTAGAACCAAAGTCGATGCTGAGAATATGGAAAGATCACTTCTCCAAATTATATAACGGCGATGACGAACCGAATTCCGCTGTAAGGGAGATAGAACCACTCAACCTCAGCGACGCAGATCAACAATTCCGCCTACCCGACCTTGACGAAGTGAAGATAGCTATATCTAAACTTAAGTCAAACAAAGCTGCTGGAACTGACGGCATCACCGCCGAACTATTCAAAGCAGCAGGCGATGACTTGGTAGGGAGCATGCACCAACTCATCTGCAAAATGTGGTCGGAAGAAAGCATGCCCGATGAGTGGAATCTCAGCATAGTGTGCCCGATACATAAGAAAGGAGACCCTCTAAACTGCGCCAACTACAGAGGCATCAGTCTCCTTAACATTGCGTATAAGAACCTCTCTGCCGTATTATGTGAACGTCTGAAGCCATTCGTCAACAACCTGATTGGTCCTTATCAGTGTGGCTTCAGACCAGGAAAGTCCACTATCGACCAAATATTCACACTACGGCAGATCTTGGAAAAAACCCAGGAGCTTCAAATCGATACCCACCATCTCTTTATCGATTTTGAAGCCGCGTATGACAGCATCTATAGGGAAGAGCTCTACCGAGCAATGTCTAGTTTTTGCATCCCTGTCAAACTTATCCGTTTGTGCAGAATGACGATGGAGAATGCACGCTGCTCTATCAAGGTCGGAAAAGATCTTACCGATGCATTTGATGTCAAAAAAGGTTTTAGACAAGGAGATGCACTGTCATGCGACTTCTTCAACATCGTTCTGGAAAGAATTGTGCAAAACTCAACCGTCAACTGTAGAAGTAAAATCTTCCAAAGGTCCATGCATTTACTCGGATACGAAGATGATATTAACATAATTGGAAGATCAAAGCGTGATGTCAGTGGAGCGTTTTTGAGCATTGCTATGGAAGCGTATAAGATGGGTTTAGTGGTCAGTGAGGCAAGACCAAGTATATGCTGTCATCAAAAAAGGACATTGAACAACGACGTCTTGGAAAAACGTCACCATGGACAGCTTCAACTTATAAACTCAGACAACGACACCAGTGCTGAAGTCAAACAAAGAATAACTCTTGCAAATCGCTGCTTCTTTGGACTTAGAAGGCAATTGAGAAGTAAAGTCCTCTCTCGAGCATGTAAAATCACCATCTATAAGACATTCACCTCAAGTAAGTAGTTCGGCCTTAAACACCCGAGCAAAGTTCGACCAATGACGGATTAGGTGTACGCACGCAGTTAGGCTTTTAGCGTCTTATTCAACGTATTTTCTCCAGCATAATCTGCCAAGTTGTCGCCAAGCATAAAATGTAATACAATGAATTGTAGCATTTCCGGAACCCTTATTCCTCACATAAGAGCAAACAATGTTCCTTATGTGAGAAAGGACGATGGAGACTATACTGCATTCGTAAAATATTTTTAACTCGATTTTTATCAAACTTGACTTTACGGTGCTAGAGAAGTCGAGAAAAAAGTGGTAAAATTATGTCTGTTCTCACCATTGAAGCCTAAAATATCCTGGTTTATTATTAAGTCTTTAAATACGTAGTTTATATATCTAAACAGGCTTAAGGGATACATGATCTAGTTCGTTATTTCAGTTAAAATCAATTCTGTATTTTTTTTTTAATTTTCGAGGTATTGAATTTTTCCATTTTTTTTTAAAAAGATAGTTCTGGAACAAGTTCCTTCTCTCTTGCACTATATTTGCACTATTGCAAAAAATCTAATAGTTGCGTTTTCTTCGTTAACTCCCTGAAATTTCTGTGGTTCTTCCTATTTTCTCACCAACCACATCAAATAATATTAGCACCTATCTCTCGAGCCTTCTTTTTAATTGTAGCACTTAGCACCTCTTTTCTTATGGTTTACCTTTTAAAGTGATATCAAAGAATGCAGGTACCTAGGTGTTATTGATTTATAGCAACACCTTACACTTAAACCATTTAACACAAAATCTCTCCACTTATTTTTCCCCCTCTATACTTGACCCGTATCAATATGTGTACGTACATATGTATTTCTTATCAGGGTTGTTTAAGAACACTTTTAACTCCTTACAATTTTTCGTCTACAGTCATTTTTTCTACACCATTGCTTGAAATCCTTGCAACTAGCAACATACGTAGCCAGGAACCTATTGCTGCAGCTTCAAATGCGTACGTGACCGCCTGTCGTGTTGTTAATCTGGGAGATTTTTTCAGTACTGTTCCATTCATCCCAAACTAAATGCAATCACAATCAAACTACTTCATCGCACCAACTCAGCATCAGCAGAGCAGTCAGCCTTAGCACCATTACGCAGCCGTCAGATCTTTTATTAATTTGCCTGCCTGCCTGCCGCTGCCTCTGCCTGCCACTATAATCATCATCATCATCATGTGTTTATGTTTACATTGTTCCCCTTGAGCCTCGACCTGGCTGTTCTTTCCAGAATGTTTAAATTGAAACTAAAAAACAGAACGAATAGAAATTTCCAGATTTATTTGCGGCGTGAATTTGGTGACAACAATTTGAATCTCCTTTTTTGATTCAATTCAAATTTCGGAACGCCTATATATGATCGCATTTATCAGCTTCAACTAGTGGTCCAGAACTGAAGTAGATTTCATTTGTCGCTATCGTTATCTCAAATATACAAAATGTCAGGGAGTTCACCAACACCCATCACTATTCATTTCCTTTTCCTTTAGTCAAACACACAATATTCGAGTACGAGTAGTTTTTCTATGTAATTTTTATTCATTCAATTCTCTAGACGTTGCGTTGTGCTGATTTATTCAAGAACTCACTCGGAGCAGTTTATCTTTGCCGACACAGAAAGGCAATAAATTGGAAAATATCATAATTTTGCATAATTCGAATACCGGCTTAATGACACTAGCAGTTAGCACCATAAGCAAGCAAGCTAGCAAGCCTTTGCAATGCGAGATCATATTCGCCGCCAAATGAATGATAAGCATTTCATTGTAAATTTTATATGAGTTTCAATTAAGAATCTCCGCATAGTGATGATGAATAAAACAAAACAACAACAACTATAAGATACAAAATGCATTCACACTCGAAGTAGAAACTGGACACAAACAGACCCAGAGCTATATTAAGATACTTACTTTCTGGAGAAGCACAAAGATTTGTTCTATTTTTGCGAAACGTCAGAAACTGATGCACTTTTATCTGTCACACCCACTGTCACACTTAAGTAGTATACAGCACTTTCTTATTGAAAATTCTATATTTCTTTCGAAGATAAACTTATATTTTAAGTAAAACAAAACTGTAAACAAATTCGATGGTCATAAACTTTAGTATTTTCATTAACAGAGCAAGTTATTTGATCATAGATTTAGTGTTTCTTTCTTATTGTTGTGAAGGTATTATTTTGTTTCTCTTTCGTTATCCGAAATCATAAATTTATCGATACCGAAACTGATTCCGAAAAATTTATAATAAAAACTTCAATGAATTGTAATAAGATACAAACTGCGTCCGCGCGCTGAGAACACCATTTAAAGACTGGCGCTGTTTTGAAATGAGAACATGTAGATAAAGAAAGATACGAATGGAACGCGGAACATTGTACAAAAACAAAAAGATTGTTTTTTTTTCCTATTTTCTGTATATAATTTACATTTTCGAAGAAGATTGACATTTTCGAATATGTTTGACGTTTGACTTCGAAATTTCTAACGGGAAAATTAACTGTCAGTGGCGTGGTTGTGAAATTAGAAAACTACAGGGTGTTGACGCACCAATAAAGGTTGTGGTCAAGACTAACCAAGTATACCAATTATAACTGTTTGCGCAAAATGGGGTGACAAAAATACAAAAGTTGCATAGTATAATCCTAGGGGTAGAGCAAACAAGGTTAAATCACAATGGCAATATTCTGACTTAAGACGTATACATTTACATACTAGTATTATTAGTTAGTCTATGCTAGTATCATAGACTAACTAATAATAAAGACGGGACACTTCATAGAAAGAAAAAGAAACCAATTTTAGATTGCCTCCACCGAGATTGCCTCCACAGCATACATGTTTTGTTCGAAGAGCGATAATTTGTTTGTTGTTATGATTAAAAGTTGCAAGTTGCAATGAATGATCGAACCACACACAGGTCAAAATAAAAAGAACACAGCGCAGACGCAGATACGTACATATTCACTTTCACAGTTCGATCCGTCAACTTCACAACAACAAAAACACACGCAACGAGCTCTGTTTTCTGTGTCTATTTCCTTGTGCTATCACAGCGCAGACGCAGATACAGACATGACATGATGTAGGCATCAATTTCGAACGATGTTGTTTTCTTTTAAACCACTCCTATAAATATTTTTGTTAAAAGGGCTTTTAGAATTTAGGCAGTCAAACAAATTGTTCATAAACTCAAAGAATGTTAATGAAGATAAGGCATAAGGAGCTACTTCTGAGCTAAATACTTTCATTTCAAAGGCCGTCTTTATGGAAGCACTTACAGTGTGGCTGAAAATCTGTGTAGCGTACTTTACTTTCATTTTTTGCCAACTGTTTGGCCTGATATGCTTATAAGATATCTTATGTGCCATTTTCGTTGTTTTGTATAGCTCTGCTTCGTAAAGATTTTCTACAACTTGCCAAGTTGCGATGCCCTCGACACATGTTATATTTTTTTTAATAATGTATTGCGTGCACTTTTAATGAGATGACAAGGGTCATACAACGCGAAAATTCTTTGACAGTTGTGATAAAAGAACGGCTTTTCTGGTCTTATATCTAGAAAATTGAAGCACCTTCTATTATTCGAACCTTGATCGCATGTTAAACTTCTGACCCGTAGCCTAATGTCTTGACAATAATTAAGATTGTTTATCAGATTTGTTTGTAATTTCTTACCACTTATTGGTTTATCCGTTACAAAGTAGCTTATGATGTATTTCCAATTGGAGAACAAACCTCTTATCATAAATAATAACACATATTTTCCAATTAGATTTTTCTTTTCATTGCCATCGTCAATGTACCCAACTATTTCATCATAGTAGCCATCAAAATACAAATTTCGTTTAATTGATATTTCATCAAACATTAATGAAGTTTCTTTAGTATCGTGTGTCCATTTCGAAATTAAGTCTTTTATATTTTTAGTGATATCATCGTTAAAGCCTGGCCTTGTTTTTTTTATTATTTGCCATCTACGAATAGAGTGTTCTGAAGGTAAGTTTATTTTAAGCATATTTCTTATATATCTGTATACAGAAGGAGATTTATAATGTAATTCAGAAGCTAAATCTTTTTAATTTTTTTTCCAATGGGAAAACTTAGATTTTTTGCACAAAATCATTTTCCCGAATGTTTTGGCGTTAGGACTTATATTTGGTAAGGATTCTATTAAAGAAGTTAACGGAACACGAATTTTTTTTTTAAATCCTTGTTTCTACAATTGGTCTTCTTAATTTGTATGTAGGATTTTTTAGTTTTATAAGAAAAAGTTCTTGGTTTTTTCTTTAAATCGTTATATTTCTTTATTATTTTAATATATTTCGATCTATAAAAAGAACAGTTTTTTTTTGCTTTTAAACAATTTTTGCATTTCGGATCTTCTATATCAGCTCGAAACTTCGAGGATGAAGAAGGTTCCATGTCATCTATTTCTTCAAGTAGTAATTCATTTGGAACTTCCTTTTTGTCTTGGTAAGATTTACCTTCAAAGCGAACAGGTATATGGTCAAAATCTTCACTGTCGACTAATGAATCTTTGAATATTGAAGGTATAGCCTTTTTTTTAAGTTTTTTTTTGCCGATATCATTTGGGGTGAAATGGTTTGAACAAATGTAAGCATTTTTTGCTCTTGGATTATGTTCTAAAGAACATGCATTCATCCAAACTTCAAAAACATCCGAGTCCTCATTCGGAAACCTAAAAAACTGTAGATGGGGATTGTCACGCCTTAATTTTTGGCAAGAAATGACAACACATCGCACACCCCAAATTTTTTTTCTTAGTGACATTTTAAAATGAAGTAATGCTATATATATATAAATAAAAACAAACAAAAAAACCTAAATAGCTTACACAAATACGAAATGAACTACCCTCAATCAAATTAAGGATAATATGAAAAATTCAAATATCTTTTCCTGAAATCATAAACTCAAATGTCTCACATAAATACATAAAGCGCGTCGTCAACCAACCTTCTCAACAAACAACAATCAAAATTCAAATGATAATGAACAATGAAGAATATGATGAAAATTAAAGCCTGAAATTCAAAGAGAATGAGATGGAATACACGATCACAAAAACACGATCCTCAAACTCAAACATCATCACCATCATTTAATTCAATAGATTCCCATTTCCCAAGCTATATTTATATATACTTATTACACGCTCGTTGCGTGTGTTTTTGTTGTTGTGAAGTTGACGGATCGAACTGTGAAAGTGAATATGTACGTATCTGCGTCTGCGCTGTGTTCTTTTTATTTTGACCTGTGTGTGGTTCGATCATTCATTGCAACTTGCAACTTTTAATCATAACAACAAACAAATTATCGCTCTTCGAACAAAACATGTATGCTGTGGAGGCAATCTCGGTGGAGGCAATCTAAAATTGGTTTCTTTTTCTTTCTATGAAGTGTCCCGTCTTTATTATTAGTTAGTCTATGATACTAGCCAGTTGCAATTCAACCGTATTATTTTTAACTTCCCATAGGAAGTTATTGTAATGGGTCCGATTTGTCAAATTGAAAATTTTGACATTTCTCGACGTTTCAAGGTCCCTAGAGTCTAAATAAAAGATTTTTAGAAAGATGTCTGTGCGTGCGTGTGTACGTACGTTTGTACGTCCGTACGTCCGTACGTCCGTACGTCCGTATGTCCGTACGTCCGTACGTCCGTACGTTCGCGACGTTTTTTTCGTCGTCCATAGCTCAAGAACCAGAAGAGATATCGACTTAAAATAAATTTTGTTATACAGATAAAAAGGCAGAAAGATGCAGAAAGGGCTCTCAAGAAAATTGCGTGGGTGGTTTTTTAACCATAGCAGTTTGAAAAAAAGGTGAAAATTTTGGTTAACCCTAAATATCTTACGAACCAAAAACGCTAGAGACTTGAATTAAATTTTGTATAATATATTGTTACGTGATACCAATCAGGTATATTTTTTGAAAAAAATCAATATAACGGTTTTTTTTAAAAATCAATAAAACTGAAAAAAAAAATTTGTCACCTCCACAATTTTACGACTGAAATATGATTTCATCTCTAAAACAATTTTGTGCAGCAAAGAATAATGTTTTTGACATCTGATAAAATTTTGAGAAAAATCTAATTGACAGTTTTTTTTATAAAAAATAAAAATCTAAAAAAAAACATTACTCAAAGTTCGTAAAAATTGAATATCGATTCAAATATCTTTTCAAGAACTTGAAATTTAGGCTTCAAGCTTATTTAATCTTATAAGAAATATTGTTTTCAACATCTTAAAAAATGTTGAGAAAAATCGAATTGACAGTTTTTTTTACAAAAAATAAAAACCTAAAAAAAAATTTATAAAAGTTGGTAAAAATTGATTTTCGACTCAAATATCTTTTCAAAACTTTGAGATATTGGCTTTAATCTACTTTTATCTTTCAAAAATTCTTGTTGTCAACATTCAGTTAAAGTTGGAAAAAAATCGAATTGACAGTTTTTTTACAAATAATAAAAACCTAAAAAAATGTATAAAAGTTGGTAAAAATTGATTTTCGATTCAAATATCTTTTCAAAAATTTTAAATAATGGCTTCAAAGTAATTTTATCTCATTAGAAATATTGTTTTCAACATTTGGTAAAATTTTTAAAAAATCGAATTGACTGAAATAGCTTTTCAAAACTTAAAAATATTGGCTTGAAACTTATTTTTTTTCACAGAAAATATTGTTTTCGATATTCAGTAATTTTTATATAAAAATGCAACAGTCCGTTTTTTCATAAAAAATAAAATCTATAAAAAATAGTACTAAATTTGGTAAAAATTGATACGAGTACATATAGACAAACTTTTAAGCAAGACAAATCGACAGACGGGATGGGAAGTTATCAGTGTGGGTCGCATCCCAGCCTCTTTTTACTTTTACAAATACCATTCAGTTTAACTTTTAGCTTATTTCTTATTTCTTACTACACGAATGAGGAATTTTGTACCCTGCTGCATGTTTACCGCTCACTGAGATATTCAGAATTTGAAAAAGTATCCTAATTTATCGAACTTTGAACACTATAAGGACATCCAATGTGTCTTGCGTAATTGGTTCGACCACTATCAATCATAAAATGGCATTTTGTGTCTTTCAATAAATTACTAAGCCTATATTGGACCTAGTATTTTCAAACATAAGAAATTTTACTTCAGTTAGATTTTCAGTATTCATGTTTTTTGATATTGTAGAATTTTTGGGATGGCGCCCGTTTTCCAATTTACCTTTAAATTATTGTCAGTTTTACTATCAAAAATCAACTATTATGTAAGTCTTTCTTTTAATTAGCAACAGTCCGTTAAGAACTAGGGACTAGTTTTATGTGAATTCCAATCAGCTATTTGAGAAGGTACTTTTCATGACAACAATTCCATTACGGCGGATCCTGGAAAAACCCTTTTCATATATTTAAAGGCCGCATATGACAGCATCTACAGGGAAAAGCTGTATAGAGCCACGTCTAGTTTTGGCATATAGAATTTAAGCTGCTCCATAAAGGTTGGAAACAACTTAACAGAACCTTTCGATGTCCAAAAAAGTTTCATACAAGCCAAGGATGCGCTGTCATGCGATTTTTTTAACATCGTACTAGAAAGAATAGCGCAGAGCTTACACGTCAACACTGGAGGCACTATCTTTCAAAAGTCTGTCCAATTACTAGCATATGCTGATGACATTGACATAATCAGAAGAACTCAGTGTGATGTCAATGTGAGTATTGAGTCAGAGGCGGCAAAAATGAGTTTAACGGTTAATGAGGGCAAAACAAAGTACATAATGTCGTCAAGAAGAGACTTACCAGCACCGACGTCTTGGTCAAAGCGTCACCATCGACAAACGTAACTTTGAGGTAGTCAAGGACTTCGTCTACCTAGGCTCCGCTGTAAACGCAGAAAACAACACCATCGCTGAGATCAAACGCAGAATAACTCTTGCTAACCGCTGTTTCTTTGGGCTAAGAAAGCAATTGAGTGGAAAAGTCCTTTCTCGAAGGACCAAAGTGTCGCTATATACGGCCCACATTATCCCCGTCTTGCTATCCGGTGCATAAGCATGGACTATGACAAACGTGGATGTGGATGAGATCGTGTGATCTACGGTCCAGTATGCATCGAAGGGGAGTGGAGAAGAAGATGGAAAGACGAGCTGTTCGGGCTGTGTCGCACGCAGGTGGGGTGAAGACCTCGACCAACTTGGCGTGCGAACTGGAGACAGCTACCTAGGAACCGAGCTAGATGGAGAAGCTTTGCTGGGTGAGGCCCTAGTTCACACAGGACTGCAGCGCCACCTTGAGTAAGCAAGTAATTCCTTTTGGAGGATTTGTCATGACAAATTTATGCATGATATAAACATTTTTAAAGACCCCTTTAAAAAACCTGTACAAACAAATTCAATGATTGTTTTCAATGATCAAAACTTATGATAACTGCACCCTGCTTTAACTTTTTACATTTTTCCAAATATTGATATGTATTGTGCCATCTTTTAGTGATTACTACTCCCTTATAAAGCTGCAGTAATTTTCGATGTAACGACGTTACTGATATAAACGATGATTTTTTAAGAGCTTGAGAACTTTTTTTAAAAAAAAAAAACGCATAAAATTTGCAAAATCTCATCGATTCTTTATTTGAAACGTTAGATTGGTCCATGACATTTACTTTTTGATGATAATTTCATTTAAATGTTGACCGCGGCTGCGTCTTAGGTGGTCCATTCGGAAAGTCCAATTTTGGGTAACTTTTTCGAGCATTTCGGCCGGAATAGCCCGAATTTCTTCGGAAATGTTGTCTTCCAAAGCTGGAATAGTTGCTGGCTTATTTGTGTAGACTTTAGACTTGACGTAGCCCCACAAAAAATAGTCTAAAGGCGTCAAATCGCATGACCTTGGTGGCCAACTTACCGGTCCATTCCTTGAGATGAATTGTTCTCCGAAGTTTTCCCTCAAAATGGCCATAGAATCGCGAGCTGTATGGCATGTAGCGCCATCTTGTTGAAACCACATGTCAACCAAGTTCAGTTCTTCCATTTTTGGCCACAATAAGTTTGTTAGCATTGAACGATAGCGATCGCCATTCACCGTAACGTTGCGTCCAACAGCATCTTTGAAAAAATACGGTGCAATGATTCCACCAGCGTACAAACCACACCAAACAGTGCATTTTTCGGGATGCATGGGCAGTTCTTGAACGGCTTCTGGTTGCTCTTCACTCCAAATGCGGCAATTTTGCTTATTTACGTAGCCATTCAACCAGAAATGAGCCTCATCGCTGTAGACCATAAATCGGACGTAAAGCGCGAAACACATTTCGAACCGAACACTGATTTTGGTAATAAAATTCAATGATTTGCAAGCGTTGCTCGTTAGTAAGTCTATTCATGATGAAACGTCAAAGCATACTGAGCATCTTTCTCTTTGACACCATGTCTGAAATCCCCCGTGATTTTCATGCGTGATTGATAACATTTTCACCTCAAACTCGATTTCACAGTATTTCTCTCGGCAAAAAAGAATTTTGTACATATTCTTCGTGGACTTTAAAGCTGCTTTCGATTCGATAGACCGACAAGCATTGTTTTGCAAACTGTCACAAAAGGGACTGTGGACGAAACTTCTTTTGGTCCTGAAAAATATGTACAAAAACACTCGCTCAGCGGTTTGGGATGGGATATATAAGTCTGAATGGTTTTAGACTACATCTGGAATCAAACAAGGTTGTCTTTTAAGTGCAGTTCTCTTTGCTATATTCATTGATGGTATATCAATATATCTACCCGCTGGAATACGTTTTGCAGGTCTAAACGTTAAGGTACTCATGTACGCAGATGACATTGTGCTTTTAGCAACCACCCCAAAGTTAACAACTTATAATAAATAAGCTAGTTAATTTTTATAGAGTCTGGAAATTAACGGTTAATCTAGAAAAATCTAGAGTGTTGATAGTAAGAAATGCACAATTAATGGTAAAGCTATTGAAATTGTGACATAATACAAATACCAAAAACTTAGCCTCAAAAAATATGATTAACGCGTCATGGAAAGATGTTATGAACAGCTAAGATGTACCAACCTCAGCTAAGTACAAGGTATTTGATGCTGAAATATGATACGGCTGTCAAATATGGGGACATCGGTCACACGAAGAAGTACAAAAACTTCAACATTACTTTGCAAAACGGCTTTTCTACTTACCATCCAATATTCCAAACTATGTTCTACTACTCGAATCCGGCCTTCCTGCTCTATTTATTCATACTCTAAAACTCCACTTTGACTACATCTTGAAAGTACTGGCATATAGACAAAATAGAATTCAATTGTCAATAGCAAGTACATCATAGATAACAAAGTGGGGAGCATAGGAGAATGGAGAAAATGGGCAACAAACTGTGGAATTGAGCTAAATTTCCAACATACTATTTTAATATAACTAAAAGAACAACTCTACGGGTTATAACAGGCTGTCATCCTCTACCAGCGGAATGAAAATTTACAAAAACTGTAATCTTCAATTGACAGAGTCATTTACTCCGATTTGAAATCCTTCATTTCTAAAAAAGCCTGATGGAATCTGAACAGCCTCTACAGCCGAATCTCTTGAGCTTCTGATGAAGACGCACATTCCGTGTTGCGAGAGTGATAACCCCGAATCGCTTAAAACCACAGAGCTAAACGTAGCTCATGTGGAGCAAGTCAATTCCATTATAACCAGAAAAAATATTTTGTGGGCCATCAATACTTTTTCTCCTCTTTTCAAAGCCTTGAAAAGGAACGGTTAAATAGATATTGGTTGGAAATCATCACATTCACGATTTTTAGGAATAGGTATAACCTTGTTTCTAAGCCGCGGGAAATGTACTGGTCATAAGAAAAGAGTTGAATATATGAGTTATGTATTTCAGTACATAGGGCAGTATGGTTTTTAAAAAAACTGGATGCAGGCCATCAACACCGACGGAGGTAGACTTTATGGCTAAGATGCTTTCTAAAACGTCAGTTTCATCAACGGAAGATAAACTAAAACCAGACCAAGAAAGTCCGTTTAACGGTGTTTCAAATAGTTGTGACTCATCCGTTTGGTTCTCAGAGTATGAGGCATTTAATGCAGTGAATTTGTGGTTAAGCTCATTACAATCAATTGATGTAGCTTTTTTGGTCATTTGCTTACCAACACCAATTTCTTTGAGATTTTTCCAGAGCTTCTCTTTGGCAAGAGAACGGTCTAATTCAGGAGCATAAAATCGTTTTTTGGATGCACGTATTTTGCTAATTACCTTATTTCTCAGAACTTTGTATATATTATACAATTCATCAAGCCTAAAAGTCTTCCAGCTTCTGTATGCTAGGTTACGTTCTCTTAGAGACTTAATAATATTAATATAGCTTGTATTAAGTTTTTCTAGGTCAATATCTTTTATGTAAAAAAAAAAACTGATGGCACAACAAAACTGTGTATTTCGAAAAAAATTAAAATGAATTTTCGAAAATGTGTAACCAAAACTGTAATAACTGTCTACCATCGTTAAGTTAGAAAAATGAACAAGTCAAAGCATGATACATTTGTATTAATTTGGTCATTCCTAAAACAAAATGGCTTGAGCTGATACTTCTTTTGAAATTGTGACCGCTTTTCAAATATAGAAAGCTCAACAAATTACCAACCTTCGTGCAAAGCCCATTTTTGTAGGCATGGTTTTTGGCCTCAAATTTTAAAGTAATAGACATATAAATACATATTTTAAGTCCCATTTTATAAACCATAAACTTATAAAAAAAAAAAGTTGTCACATTTATTTTGATATAAATCAAACGCAATGCATATTATTTATTTTATTATCGATTTATTTATTTCATTTATTTAAATATTTCAAATAAAATTAGTAGTAGTTAAGCAAACTAATCATCTCATCTTTATTTAGGCTTTTATTTTCTGTTTTATATTATTTAAAGAAACTTAAAATTTTAGCAGTTACAAAAACTTAAAAAAAAATAAACAGAAAATAAAATTTTAAAACTAAATCAAAAATTAAATACAGATTTTTTTTTAGATTTTTTCGCTCGAATTTTATTTTTAATACGATTTCTTAAGAACGCTAATATCTACATAATTTTCTTTAAAACAGCCAAATTGCCACATATTTTAATTGTATTTTTGTTTTCTTCTTTTAAATCTAATAATTGTTATAATTTTTAAATAATTCATTTTTTTTTGGTTTTCCTCTCTACATAAGGTAAACATTATGTACCTATATTTTATGTATTTCTATCGGTAATGTGAATTATATAACAATCCAAAGCGATATTCTTTATTTATTATTTTTATATTATAAGTAAGTAGGGTTTACTTATAATTTTACAAACAATATTTTCTTTTTGTTGTTATACAATATTATAAAAAGCAATCATTACCTGAGTGAAAATTTTCTATTTGCTTTTTTAATCATAAAAATTAATACAGATAGGTATTTGTTTCTTTTTTTCTAAACATAAATAATATTTTAAATTAAAAAAGAAAAATAGATTTACTAAGTTAAAATATTATGTGATAAATTTGAATTTAAAAAAATTCACAAAAGGTACAGAGATGTTTTTTTTTGGTTTTTATTCATTAAAAGGTACAAGAAATTTCGATAGTGAAATAAATTTATAATTTTAAATAAATTTGCCTAGAGTAAGTAATAGAGCTTAGAGATTTTGTATTTATTTATTTAAGTTGAAGTTTATTAATTTAGCATTTATCTTACTATTTTCAGTAAATGTTTTTGTTTTATTTTAAGAATAAGGAAGAACGAACGATAAGCATTTTGTTTGTACATTACTTTTAAAATTGACTAAACTTCCAACCATGAAAATTCAAAATGAATTTTGTTTCCTTTAACAATATTCTTAGACTAAGATAATAATTATTACAATTATAGGTTTATTAAAGTAGTAAGCTAGAATGCTTATTCTTTTATTTATGTTTTAATATTTATTTAACAATATCACTGAAGTGGTCATTCTTATAGCAAAGAGAGATGCTAAGTATAGTTTTGCGTACGCAAAATGTTTATTGAAATTATTGCGATCTATATTTTATTTATAATGATTAATTGATAAAAGTAATGTGCTTTAGTATATTTAAAGTTTCAAAATGGATTAGGTATTATAGAAAATAAGATTTAAATTAAACATAAATAGAGTTTAAGTCAGTTCGCCAATAATTGAGAACAAAAACATACAAACAGAAATTAATTATTAATGTTAAGTATGAAAGTAAGTAACTTTTCTAAAGACAAATCAATCATGTATTCATTTTAATTGACTTTAATTTTCAAACCTAAAGGTTTTCTATTGAATTGAAATAAATTAAAAAAAACAAATTTCATTAAATATTGCACAAATTTTAAAACTTAAGCTAAACCAAAAAATAATAACAATCAATCTTGGGTTCGTTCCCCCTTTTTGAGAAAAAGATTTCAAAAGCTTAGAGTCTAAAGAATTGTTATATTTATTTTATTTCTTTAAATTTTCAGAATTTTTATTTTATTTACATTATTCATTGCGCAGAACTGTAAATTTTCTTTTCAACTTTTATGTTTGCTATTTTTTGTTTAAATCTTAAAACGTCTATTTTCGAAAAGTAATATTGTTTATTGTTTTATGTGGTTAACGAGTGTTACTTCATTTTTTTGTTTTTGGTTTGTCCGATATATTTTTGAACGCATATTTTTCTCAATAATTTATTTATTTTTGTAAATTATACGTTTTTTTTTTAATTATTATTTCTTAATATATAATACCACAGTCGAAGAGAATTGTTTTATTTTTCTTAATAATGCTGTATTTTTCTTTTGAATAGCATAAAATAGTAGACATATTTTTTTTTGTATTTATGTTAAAATAATTGATTCTTGCAATAATTCAAGAAAATAATATTTATTTTGGTGAATTTAGCTATTGTTTTAATTTTCATATAAATTTAATACTTGATTTTTTTAGTATGCAGTGTGTATTGGCCTAAATTAAAATAATTCATTAAAGATTCAAGTTAGAATTGGAAGTTGTGTTTTATATTTTTTTAATTTTTTAGCTTTATAATTTCTTTTAAGTTTTATTTTTATTTGTGTTTATTTTAAAAACTAATAAAATACAAAAGTTTTTGATAATAATTCGAGTGAGTTATTAATTTAAAAGGTCAAAGTTCTGCATTTGCATCTAGTGAAGATGTTGAATCTATTATTTCGTTTGTTGCATTTATTGAACCACCACATTGTGCTGTTGACATCCATGCAAGTTCTCTTACCGTGGCCTAAATTTTTGAATTAAACAATAAAATATTTTATTACTTTCAATAAAAAATGTTTTAGTGAAACAACAAGTTTACCTGATGCATAGAATAGACAGCAACAACAACTAGGACATGCATTATATTGTGTGAGTTTAAATAATAGTCAACCAGACCAGGGAACCATTTTTCAGGAATTCTCATAGCACCAATTGCACCACCTAATATGGATACTCCATCCTGTAAAAATTAAATATAATTAAGTTAATAATATATTTTGTGTTTCCTTTTTCGTTTTTGTTAATATTTTTAAATTAATAAAGGGAACAACAACACAATTAATTTACATAAATTACTTGCAATAGGGGTTTATACTTTCAAGCTGGATTCGCACAACCAACTGTATCGCAATATTATTATTATTTATGAAAAAAAAAACAATAATGAAATAAACCGATAAAATGAAAATTGAAAATTAACCTTTACATTAACATTTTAGCCAACAAAAATTACAAATTGATTAAGATTTTTACTTATTTCTTATTACTAAAAATAGATTTAAAGGCTTCCCAATTAGTTTAAAAAATTGCAACTCTATAAAATTGATCAATATATAGGCTTTCCAATTAAACGTTTCATTTTGAATTGGTCAATAAACGTGTACTTTTAGGAAAAATGTTTAATTGTAAAGAAAAGAGTATTCTTTTAAAGTTAGAAAACGATATTTTTCAAATGAATACGGTTGCAGCAAATCATAGTTTTCATGAAATGTTTCATAGACAATTATTTCTTTCGTAGCTGCATTTCCCTGCTGTCCCAAAATCATCGGATTTTCAAAAGACTGTGAAATATTAGCATAGATCTTATCTTTCATGTGGGAGACTTAAATGGTAAGGTTGGCAGTAACAACAACGGGCTAAGGCATGTGATGGGTCCTCACGGAGTCGGCAATTGCTGTGATTATGTTGAAAGTATCATTGACTTCTGCGATGCCAATAGCCTTGTGATTGTTGGCACTATTTTTAAGCACAAACTTTGTAATAAAATTAGCTGGTTGTCGACGAACAGGCAATCGTCTGCCAACCAAATTGACCACTTAGCGATTAGTCGACACTTTAGAAGCAGTCTCTTGGATATACGTAACAGAAGAGTCGCCGTTATGGGACTTGCCCACGAACCGTCAACAATTAAGAGACCACCAGTCTCACGAAATGAGAACAATCAGCAGCACAGTACATGACGACATCGAACACCATTGGTATGCTGTGAAAAATGTTTTTATTTCAGTTGCTGACAGAATAGTCGGTCGGAAAAAAGAAAACAAACAACACTTGGCTTTCAGAAGAATCTTGGGCAAGGATCAACGGACGCAAACAGTTAAGGACTTCAATAACTGCTACAAAAGAGGAAGAAAGAAACGAGTTGGAGTCCTCGTATCGCATGAAAAAGAGATAGGTTCACGGCGGTGTGCGCCGCGACAAACGTAACTGCATCAACGCATTGGCGCAAGAAGTAGAAGATGCTGCAAACCGGTGCGACAGCATGTTTACAGAATAACCAAAGAGCTCACACGTCTCAAAGCAATACCTGGCGAAAGAAGTAGACGATACTGTGATAAGTTCGGTGGATGAGCAAGTCAGAAGGTGGAAAGAAAACTTTTTCTCGGTTTTAAATAGAGTATTTCCTTCTGAATCGCCTGAAGAAACTAATCCCCGAATCCACACCGCACCTCCTAGTAAAGATGAGATCGTTGCCGCAATTAAAACACATAATAACAATAAAGCGGTAGGACTTAATGGAATGCCCGCAAAGCTTTTACAAGCAGCGCCAAAGTCATTAAGCAAACTGCTTCATCTGCTCATAATAAAATCCTGGACCACTGAAAGCTTTCCCGATGAGTGGAAGAAGGGAATTATCGTCAAGCTCCCAAAAAAGGAGATCTTACAAAGTGCGAAAACTGGAAAGGAATTTGCGTTGTACCTTCCGTTGCCAAAATAGCTTTTGCTACTATTTTGGCAACTATACTAAAACACATCAGAGAAAACATTAACGCCACACTTGATGCCGAACAAGCAGGATTCCACGCCGGATCTTCCTGTATTGATCATATCAACACCCTATTGAACAGTGCGTTGAATAACGATCACCACTACACCTGCTGTTCATCGACTTCGAGAAAGCCTTTGACAGCGTTAGCAGGGAATATATCTGGTTAGCTTTATGGAGGAGAGGCATCCCAGATTAAAGAGGCATGCTATTATTAAAGCAAAATATGATGGATTCAAGTGTCACGTTCCTCACCATGATAGGTTGTCAGATGATTTTGAAATCCGAAGCGGAGTAAGACAGGGCTGTATTCTGTCGCCAATATTGTTTTTGTTGGTGATAAGCGATGTACTGCGCTTAGGTCTGTGAGATACCGGAGGGATCCAATGGACTTTGACGATGTTTGCTTGCTCTCTCATAGGATAATCAATCTCCATCAAATGAAAACAAGTGTGGAGAGACAAGCAGAAGTTGTGGGGCTGAAAATTTATTTCAGTAAAACAAAAATGATCAGCCTCGGAAACCGAACATCCTCCCAAATAAATATTTTCTCGCAACCGGTGTAAAAAGTGGAGAGCTTTCAATACCTTGGAAGCATTGTTTCCATGGAAGGCACAAATGTCGAATCTGTGCTTCTTTATGAGTGCAGTGACCAAACCGTTTGGATTGGACATACGCTTCGAAAACGTAACGACTGCATTGCAGGCCAAGCAATGCAGTAAAATCCGCTAACACAAGAAGGAAGAAGAGCTGGACGACCGAGAAGCACATGGCGCAGGACAGTCAAGGTGGAATCAGCGTCACTAGGGAAGAGTTCGAGGGAGCTAAAACACATCTCCGGAAACCGTACACGATGGCAATTAGGCGTAGTAGAGGCCCTATATCCCTTAAGGGGCTCTCAACGGACAGGTCTGAGGACCTACGTAAGTAAGTATACAATTATTAAGTGGAAAAATTATATGAGCTACGATTTTAAGTTGCTTGGGATATTTTAAGGCTAAGCTAGGAAGTTAAGACATCTTTGGTTAAAATAAAACAAATGAAAATTGATTGAGGCTATTGATCTACTGGAAAAAACGTCATACTATCCAATACGAGTTTTATACATCTACGATATAACTTAGATTTCTCCAGATTATTCTACCGTTTCCAGCATTATGAAGTATCATCATCCGATGAGCTTACATTGAATCAAAGCTAACATCGATATTGTAGGCAAGGTAGCAGCTCGGGTTTCCTGACCTAAGTAAAGACAATGAGATGCAATGCAATTGCAAAATATCATCAAATCCTTCTCTGACTAAGTCACTAGAAACTTTTTTTGTAGTTCTCTGCCGCTAACACTATGTATCGACAAACAGTGGCAACATTGCAACGCTGCAATCACAGAAGCTACGTGTGATGTTTTGCGTTCAAACAAGCACTAACAATGAACTCCTGGTTTGATGAGAAATGTCGGCAAACAAACAACAAGCACGCAAAGCGTCACATCGGTGCTTTATTAAACGACGAGAGCTGCTCAAGACCTCTATGAGCAGAAGAGAAAAACAAAACACCCACTTTTTAGAACGAAAAACGGAAAGCATCAGAAGCGTGCGTTCAAAGATGTTGAAATGTTTAGGTCTTATGAGCAAGTGAAATGAAATTCATAAGTGTATAATGCTCGAACCAAAGACTTTAAAGAGGGAGTTTTGACATCCCTGCCAAACTAGTAATCCGTTTGTGCAGTATGACCATAAAGAATTTCAAAAAGTAAGGAACCGAACCGAACCTATTAATTTCAAAAAAGGCTTTAGACAGGTTGATGCGCTATCATGCGATTTCTTTAACATCGTAGTTGAGGTCATTTTGAGAGAGCTACCAGGACCACTTCCTTCCTATCATAAGCGATGCAATTAGATAGAAATTTCCAGATTTCTATACCTTCTAGATCTTTCTGGAAGGATAGGACAGATGGTGCAAAAAAAAGAAGGATTTGGTGGACGAGTGTACTCTGTAACGACTAAAATTAAAAGTTTAACATTCCACCTTTCCAGTCATTGTAGCGTGTTCCAGACGAATCTTTTAGCGATAAAGGAAGTCTTGTCCTGGCTTAAATAAAAGTTGATATCAACATCTGATATCCGTATTTTCTCAGATAGCCATGCCGTTATCAAATCTCTTGACTCTGCCTCTACAAAATCTATAACAGTCCATAATTGTCGATCAACTCTAATGGAGATG
Source organism: Eupeodes corollae (assembly GCF_945859685.1). Taxonomy (NCBI): domain Eukaryota; kingdom Metazoa; phylum Arthropoda; class Insecta; order Diptera; family Syrphidae; genus Eupeodes; species Eupeodes corollae. Next base: position 18,700,247 of record NC_079147.1, on the reverse strand, counting down.
GCACAACAGTTTGACATTCATATTTGCTGGGTGCCGGGCCATAGAGACATTCCAGGTAACTGTAAGGCAGATGAACTCGCTAGGAACGGTACAGTAAAGCCCATCATACTCGTACCACGTTTGGCAAGTACTGGCATTCCAATCGCTACTTGTAAACTTTTGCTAATACAAGACGCTGTGAGGAGGGCAGGCACCAAGTGGAACAACATCACCACGTGTCAAGTCACAAAAAACATCTGGCCAACACTGAATTTAAAACGTTCAAGGTGCTTGCTATCTCTAAGCAGATCGCATAAAAGCTCGATAATAGGTTTCATAACCGGACACTATCCATAGGAAAGCACGCCACAGGGGTAGGCGTATTCTCAAATGACTTTTGCTAAAGCTGTATGGACGATGAAGAGGAAGAAAAAGTTCTTCACCTTCTCTGTACATGCCCTGCTCTAGCCTAAAAACGAAAGAATTGAGAATCGTTCATCATGAAAATACAAGCATCACAAATAAATTGAAATAATTAAAGACTCATAGCACTGAATTAATATGGTTCAAAATGAGTTTAAACGATGTTAAAAACGTTGCACAATTGAAGTGGTTAACCTTTTCTAAAAATGATGGAAAAGCGGTGTAAAATTTGTTGATATTGTTCGAATGACAAAAATAAACATTTCTCTGTGTCAACTCTTTCATGAATAAATTGAAAATAAGGTTAATATCACCAAAATAGTGCCATTTATGTTACAAGACACCACACAAAACCACTTTCAATACTTTTTAGAAAATAGTTCTCTTGAGCATTAATTTATGAATTAAAAATAAAAGAAATAAACAAATGCAAACTGAATGTGATAACAGCAAAACAAAAGAGTTGGTGTACGAACCCTTTTTTTTTTAATAATTTGTCAGAAATAAAGTAATACAAATACAGTTACGATCGATCGTTTATTAAAACTTTATTTTTTAACATCCAACATTAATACTGTCAACAAAATTTAACTCAGTGCACAGCACAAACTTTGCAATAAAAGTGTTTGTGTTTATTTGTGATTTATGAAATACTTAAATAACACTTAATATAAGCTTTTGTAACATAGAAACACATAATATTGAATAAAACAAAATAAATATTGCATTTTTAAGATAAGAAATATAAATACATTGTTTAAACTTAACCCTAACAAGTCGTGAGTTAAGGTTTACATAAAAATATTGTTTGCTTCTTACACCACTCGCGTTTTGAAAGGGTTAAGTAATATAGATTGATAGTATTTGTATCATACAGTTTTTTTTTCCAAAGAGCACTACTTTATGTTTTCTTACTTTTAGGTAAGTTTGTTTCTTAAAATAAAATATTAACACCGAATGGAATAGGTCAGTTTTTTGTTTTCTACCATTACAGGTTCCTAACTCTCCTGTCAGGTTTGCTAACTTAAAATTTTCATATAAATACATTTTTATTTGTTTTTTTTTTTTACACGAAAATTCTTTTTGTTTTTTATGTCATGACATGAAGAATTTTATGTGTTGAAAATTGAATTGATTTTGATATATAATGAAGTTGGTTTTCATATTAAATCTTAACTTATTCGAACCTTCAAGGATAACAATGCGTGAATTGTATGTAACTAAAGAGATTTATTAAGACAAAGATGTGTTAATGATGATGGATGCTTATAATTTGTTTATATTTACATTTGGAAAAGTAACAGTAGGAGACTTGTTCAAGCCTTTAGGGTTAAAAAATATTCTATAATAAAACAATATGACTCTCAAATCGATCTTAATATATCTTCTCTATAAAAACTTGAGTTTAGCCATAATTGTCCCCTCTTAATTTGTTTAAAATAGATAGAGGACGTGTCCAGTTAGTTAATTTTAAAAATAATCATATCAAATATCAGTTTGCCCAATCTAGCTTTTAGCCAAGACTTTAATATCAACATATAACAATTTAATACAAATATGTTCCATATTCACAGATGTGTTTTTATGTAGTGTTTACATGTTAGTATCAATTATTAAAAAAAAAAACAAAATAAAAACAAAACGAAAAAAAAATTCAAATCAATTAATAATATAATTTTTCTTGCAAGCCAAATAACAATTTAATAGGTACTAATTTTTGTATTAAATTAACAATATAGCAGTGATTTTTTTGTCAACATTGCTTTATCAATCAAGGTTCAATATAAATACATGCAATGTTGACTTTATATATGAACTTCTAGGGGATGCTTTGTTTTTTTTTTTTAATGCATTATTTATACATATAAAAACTCATACTCACAACTACGAGCTAAGGTTTTTTTATTATATAAATAGCATTCCATCCGGTTGAGTGGTAAAGGTTTACGAGTAATGCAGCAGCAAATTAGAATAAACAAATTTTGTAACAATTTAGATCAATACAAATTTTCTTTTTATTTTTGGATATAAATGAAATATGAGTTTTTCGAATGATTATAAAGAAAAATAAAATGTATTTATATATTATATAATATGAGTTATTACATTATATTGGGAAGAATAACAGGAGAGCCTTTCTATGTATTTATTTAACCTCAACATCATCTGAAACTTTTTTTTCTTTCTCCATAACAAACAAAAATTATTATTTTTGTGGTCAGTGTTCAAAAACTAAACCATGTTTCTCATCTGCTTCTTTAATATTATTTTTAAACGTTTTTCAAATAAATAGAAAACCAAAAATATTAAATTGATAGTTATCAAATAAAAATAAAACATCTTCGTATAAAGCCAAAAGCATTTTAATTACATAAAAAGTTTTTCCCAGATGGCAAACAATAATAGCTTCTGAAGTTAAAGAATTAAAGAGTTTTTAATTCTCAATTCAATCGGAAGACATAGCCTACACGACATCATATCTGGAAACGGACTCAGGCGTATCGAATTCCTAGCCGAGAAAAACATGGTGTTGAGTAGCACCAGATTCACGTCCCTAGATATCCACAAAAGTACCTAGCAGCGTTACCAGTTTACTTCAATCGAAGTATATCTACTTCATTTTTTTCAAATAAATTTGAAATCTACTCTTTGCTTAGCACGATCATCAAAATATTGAAATATACTTTTTTAAGGTCTTTGTTTCTACCTATTTCAATTTTGATAAAAATAGACTGAATTTACGCCTTTTTTCTTCTTATCACTCTTGTACGTAGTCTCAAAATTTTATAGAAAATTGAAAATCGCTTGAGTGTATGTATTTTCGGTAACGAGTATACCTAGAGCTTACGAGAAACCCTACAACGGACGAGAAGTGCCCAGAGACACACTGACAGCTTTGCAAACAATCCATCAGAAATGCTGCAGAAGAGGTGCTAAGTTTATCACAGCCGCCAATAAGGATCCCTTGGTTTGACTCCAAATGTGTTCAGGCAAACAAAGCTAAAACTCAGGCTTACAGATTGTGGCAGCAAAGGAGGACACGATCTTCCCGCCAGCTCTACGTCAATAAGAGAAGAGATGAGAAATACTTGCTTGGAAAAAAGAAAAAAGCCCATGAGCAGCGTAAAGTCTAGGATGTCCAGGGATGTCTTAACAGGAAACAAGTGCGCAGCTTTTATAGAAGAAAAAAGAAAACATTGGGATTTACTAGCCACGTTGGAGCCTGCAAAGATAAGGAGTGAAATACCGTACCCGAGACTCAGTCAACGCTAAGAATCTAGAGAGATCATTTCAACCAGCTGCTTAATGGTGATGAAGTCAATGATTCCGCCACGTTAAATCTATTTGGTTGACGATCTAGAGTTTCACCCGGCCAGAGTGAGATCAAACTCACCAGGTTGAAATCGAAAAAAGCGGCCGACGATGACGGTCTGCAGGCGGAGTTTTTTAAGTATGCTGGAGCAGATTTGGTAAGGAGCATGCACCAGCTAGTTACGAAAATTTGGTTGGAAGAAAGTATCCCCGACGAGTGGAACTTAAGCACCATCTACCCGTTCCATAAAAAAATATGACCGCCTTCTCTGCTCTAACTTAAGGAGCATTAGCCTTTTAAACATCGCGCACAAGATTTTGTCAAGCGTATTATGTGAACGCATCAAGTCATTTACTGGCGAACTAATTGGCCCCTAACCAGTGTGGCTTTAGGCCTGGAAAATCTACCATCGACCAAATTTTTATTTTACGACAAATCCTGGAAAAGACCGAAGATCATAAAATTGATCAATTGATTTTTTCTTAAAAATTATGTAAAAGTCAGCAACTATATTTTGCATATGATTAATAATTTTGGGTTTTAAATTTGTTTCTATTTCTGAGATTTTAAGTCGAAAAATGGGAAGTAAAAAGTGCAAAAACTTGAGTAGTTAATTCGGATATAGTATTAAATACACAATTGCAGTTGGCAGATTATTGCACAGCCTGATATTATTTGATGGATTCTCTAATAAGAACACAACCCATTTTTTTTTAAATCAAAACGCAAACCGTTGAGATATTTGAAAAACTTTACTATCGGCCTTAAGTACAATTGCAATGTTTATGAATTTGACTTGGCTTCGGGCATATGGCCACTGTTGGCACGATCGGCAAGATGACGTCAGTCAGCTTTTTGGCATAAGCCAATGACATAACGTAGCCACAAAAAAAAACTGTCTTAAGGGGTTAGTTCGCATCATATCAGATAACACGCCTACTTTTTAGTAAATCGATTGTAACAGGTGCTCTGTGACTTGTGGTGCCAGTTTGTTGTAATCAAATTTCACCCAAGTCCATATTTTGAAATTTAGGGCGAAAATAATTAGTAATAGCTCAAAAAACGATAGTCTTTCACAGTAACGCGACAAGCGGTTTACTTGACAAAATATATCTCAACAACGATGCAATCCGCTCCAATCAGTTATTTTTTGTGGAATTGTTGTTCATGGTTCATAAGGACAACGAACTTTCTATCTATATGCGGAATGTTAGGTCCCTTAACAGACCCCGTGTAGCCGAACAAATAGCGCAAGCCCTTAACTTCTACAAGGCAGATATTACCGACATCCAAGAAGTGCGATAGGAAAGCAACGCAAACTAAAAGGCTGCGATGTATACTACGGCGACAGCTACCGGGAACAAATACATCGTCTATTTTGTTTTTTTTTTTTTTGTTGGAACTAGAATCAGGCAAAAAGTCTTGAGTTTCAACAGTGTGAGCCAGCGCATCACGACAACCCGCTTCAAGGCTAAATTCGCCGATACATAAGCCTGATATGCGCGCATGCCCCAAGAAAGGTGAAAGATGAAGATTGGACATTTGGACAAGACATTTGAGCAGTGCCCTGGCTATGACATTAAAACTGTCTTAGCCTGATATGCGCGCATGCCCCAAGAAAGGTGAAAGATGAAGATTGGACATTTGGACAAGACATTTGAGCAGTGCCCTGGCTATGACATTAAAACTGTCTTAGGAGATTTTAACGCCAAGCTAGGAAAAGAAGTCATCTTCCGCCTCTGAAGTACTAGGTTTCACACGGCCACCACAGCTAAACTTCTAGTTTGACGACGAATGCCTGAAAGCGCACGCAGCTAAACAAAACAGACATACAAAACGGTGATGCATAGAAAGACCAGCTTGCTAGCGAGCTCTACGAGCAGAAGAGGAGAGAGAAACACCACATAGTTTGCCCGATACATAGAAAGGAGACCCTCTAAACTGCGCCAACTACAGACGCATCAGTCTCCTTACATTGCGTTTAAGATCCTCTCTGCCCTATTTTGTGAACGTTTCAAGCCGTTCGTTAACAAGCTGATAGGTCTTTATCAGTGTGGCTTCAGACCAGGAAAGTCCACTATCGACCAAATACTCACACTACGGCAGATCTTGGAAAAAACCCAAGAACTTCAAATCCATACCTACCATCTCTTTATAGATTTTAAAGCCGCGTATGACAGCATCTATAGGTAAGAGCTCTACAGAGCAATGTCTAGTTTTGCCATCCCTGTTAAACTTATCCGTTTGTGCAGAATGACGATGGAGAATGCACGCTGTTCTATCAAGGTCAGAAAAGTTCTCACCGATGCATTTGATGGCAAATAAGGTTTTAGAAAGGGCGATGCACTGACATGCTACTTCTTAAACATCGTTCTGGAATGAATTGTGCAAAACTCAACCGTCAACACTAGAGGCACAATATACCAAAGGTCCATCCAATTAGAACTTGGATACGCAGATGATATTGGTATAATTGGAAGATCAAAGGTCAATGAGGACAAGACAAAGCTTACGCTGTCATCAAAAAAGGACATTGAACAACGACGTCTTGGACAAAACGTCACCATGGACAAATGTAACTTTGAGGTAGTTATGGACTTTGTCTACCTAGGCACAGCTATAAAAACAGACAACGACACCAGTGCTGAAATCAAACGAAGAATAACTCTTGAAAATCGCTGCTTCTTTAGACTTGTAAGGCAATTGAGAAGTTAAGTCCTCTCTCGAGCATCTTTAATCACCATCTATAAGACACTCCTCGTCCCGGTTCTCATTTATGGCGCAGAATCCTGGAGCCTGTCAAAGAAAGATAAGAGCGTCTTAAGATGCTTCGAGAGAAAAATTCTTCTTGTAATTTTTGGTCCCTAATGCATAGATGGAGAATAAAGGAAAAGATAAATAACGACGAACTGTAGGGGCTGTACAGTGACCCTGACCTAGTTAACAGAATTAAAGTCCAACGGCTTAGATGGTTAGGTTATGTAGAGCGAATGGACATCAACGCTCCGGCCCGGAAGGTCTTCGAATACAATCCTGAGGGATGGCGCAGTAGAGGAACACCGCGACTCAGATGTCGCACGCAGGTGGGGTGAAGACTTCAACCAACTTTGCGTGTGAAACTGGAGACAGCTAGCTAGGGACTGACTGGCTGGAGACGCATGTTGGTTAAGGCCCAGGTCCCCCTGGACTTAGGCGCCACCTTAAGTAACTTAGTATGGGGGTTCAAGAAGAAAATGTTAAATTTTCATATTTTTCTTATATTAAAGAATTCTATTGAGCCAAAAATGAGCTTCGTCGCTGGAAATAATTTTGCAATGAAATTCATCCCCTCGGCGTTTCTTCTTTATATCCCATTTGGAGAACGAACGTTTGCTTCAATTGGTCCAACGGGTTCAATTCTTGAGTCAGCTTGATCTTGTATAGGAGTAAACAAAGATAGTTACACAAAACACGCCCTAATGTGGTATAAGCGATCACCAATTCTTGACAACGCCTCCGTGGAATTGATGGACTTGGCAGCAATATTTTCGAAACTTCGACACACTACGAATATGTAGTTGAGTCTACATATTTACACTTAATTTGTCGGTCTGTCTATTACGCCTCGAATAACAACCGACAATTGAAGTTAAGGCTCTTAAAGTTGTGGTTATCGACTCCGAGTTGTGGTAGAAAATTTTTATATTTTCGGTTGTGTATGTACCATGAACTATGAAAATGCAAGAAAAACCTAAAGCTTCCATACAATTTGTATGGAAAATAGAAAACAACGATAAACTGCCTCTTAATAAAAATCTTGAAAGCTAAAATATGGACACAGACAGGTGTATCATTTTACTAAGCTCTAACAAACAAGCCAGTTGTCTTGAAAATCGTAGACATTTTTGATTTTTAAATTACTTTAATGTACAACATTAGTTTATTTTGTTATTCTGTTTTCCTTCAGAACTTTTTTTTCAAATAAAATGATAACGAATAATTTTTTTAATTATTTAATAAATATACTTTAAGTTTGTTTGTGTTAAAGAGATATTTAAAAAATCAGTGTATTTTCATTTTATAAAATGTTTGCAAAAAAGAAATTGTATGTAAAGGTATAATTAAATTGAGCAGGAAAAGTTTTAAAATTATCTTACAATTTTATTTTCACAAAAAGAAACTATTGTGCTCACTTAAGACATCACCAATATTTTAACAAAAAACGTTTTTGAATTTAAAAAAAATAGTAAAAAAATTATTTAATTAGAAACAACACCGAAAAAATGTATAAATATAAATATTATTATATTTAAAAAGACAAAAAACAAATTGTATCTAAATTCATAAAAGAAAATATAAATAAACATTTTAATTAATTTTTATTTTTAAAAATTGTATTAATTACTACCTGTAGATATACGTGAGACATTGCGATTCGATTGCTGCCCACTATTCCGATTGTTCGTAAAAATGTTAGAATTGATCTCATTGTAAATGGCAAAGCAAAACAAAGACGTCTCTGCCATGGTGAACTTGCTGTTAGTGCCTACAAAGGGGACACACAAGATTACAATTATTTTATACATATATAAATAGATTGGAATAAAACTGGAAGTAGAAAAATCAATAAATCTAAAAGGACTGAATTCTCCTTTCCAAAAAAAAGTAACAAAAAGAAACAATAATAAGAACCCAAATGTTTTAGGACACATGAAATAACAAAATAACAACAATCAATTCGGACCATCAGTAAATGGATGTGTATAGACGTGTTGGTCATGGCCATTATGTGCATACGAGGCAAAAAAGCTGGACACGTTAGATTTTCTTGCCAAACATAGAACACGAAATTTTATTTTCGATTTATATCCTAATGGCATAGTTGATATGGCTCTATATAACATTATGGTAAGGTTTTGTTGTTTTGGTTGCCAACTATGGTTTTCTAATAAGAGGTTTTGATATTTAAAAATATAGTACTTTTAAAGATAAACTAATGAATGTTTGCTTTATTGTCAATAATAAGGTATGCTATTAATAATGAAACACGATATAAGCCAAAAAGAAACCCATGGGAAACCTACATGACCATTTCGGATATTTTCCACGATATGTCCTTCATAACTCAGGGATTTCCATTTACAAGAACTTCGTGAAGCTAAAGTGAAGTGATCAAAATAAGATAACATTAAGGTGATTAATTAGAAGATCTGGTTGGATAATTCTGGTCACCTTTTGGTGCAAAAAGTCGATTAGGAAGCTATTCTTGAAAAATTACCATTGTTTTATTACATTTGCATTGCATTCCATATTGATAACATTCAACCTTGCTCACTTAAATGTCTTCAAATCAGTTAGCCTTATATTGATTAAATACAGTACGAGCAATTAAGACGGAGAAACATGATTAGAAATAGGATACCGATACACATAATTTTTGAATTTAAGCACATTGTAATGAGTTGGAAATTTTGAATCTGATAATGTATTCCACATTCGTGTAGTGCTGCTAAAGAAAGAATCACTGTACTTAACAATTAGTCCGAAATTGAGTTCAAGGATAAACTACTGAGTAGTCCTAGAGGCATGAGCATTGTGGTTAAATTGTTTGAGGGGATGAAAAAAGGGCTATTTAAGAAAACCATTTAACGAAAATAGCGATTAAACAATGATAGCTATCAGACTTTGCGGCGGTATTCAAGAGTATGAAATTTATCAGTTAGAGAACGTTCGCCTATCACTTTAAGAGCTCACTTTTCAATTCTATTCAATTCAGACTCAAGTATGTCATTAGGGCACCAGGCGAAATATTAGAATTAATTGACGAATAACAACTGTGTTATTAATAGGCAGATTAGAAGGGTAGAAAACTTCTTGCATGCTCTGAGAAAACCTAAATAATAAGAAGGATGTTTGAAGAACTCAAATATGTGAAATGCAAATACCTAGAACTAAAAGCTTTTCACTTTCCTAGGTGCAGGTAGGACCTATGAATAATGCCATTGAGTAGGGTTAAACTTTTGCGACAGTAGACGTCATTGAATTTTCGAATCATTAAGTTATATAAGTATTTTGATTCCCCATTTAACAATGCTGTCAAGATCAACACCGTTCAGGCACTGCCGTTGCTAGTCCACATCTTCAGGACATAAAAGAAAATCTATATACCAATATTAAAAGAGGATACTGTCATCAGCAAAACACTTAAATTAGTTAGAAGTTTCAGACAAAATAGGGAAGAGTTTCGGAAACAAAATGAAGCTCTGGGACACACCCCTATTAATTTTTTGGATATTACATTTGAACCCGTCCAACACTAATATATTACTTGAATTGAACGGTCATTCAGGTAATTTCTAACCCAACTAAGAAAAGATGTTTTAATACCAAATACCAATAACAGGCATTTTCGATACGAAAACTCGATGCCAAACTCTATCAAATGCTTTAGAAATATCAAGTGCAATAATTTTAGTTTCTCCAAAACGATGGAAAGATTTCTTCCATCGTAAACCCTGAGATAAACAGTGGACGTATTGCTTCAAAAGTCATACTTTTGTCCATTGAGATGCTTTCGTTCTTCAAGATATTTATTGAGCTGAAAATTGTTCAGCGTTTCCATGATCTTGTAAAGATGGGACGTAAGTGCAATTGGACGGTTTTTTGAATGCTGATGAAATTGGAGTTGAGAGATTGCAGGGGCGCGAACTGCCTTTGCTGACATTGCTTGAATGGACTGCAGATAGCTTGTTATTCTACCAAATTCGCAGTATATTACCTACCTGATAGTTGACGCTTACCATCGTAAATACCATCAAGTGAATCACGAGACGATCTTCAGTGAAATACGAAAATAATTTAACATTTCAGAGTTCAGAGTTTTATAAAGTCCGAGGAGCTAACATCGACTCGGACCACTACCTCGTTGTAGCCAAGGTAGCACTTAGGAATTCCAGACCCAAGGCAAAACAGGGAGGTGCTGGGAGAAATTAAAACGTCTAATGGCTACAATCGCAAGAGCTCCCCAAATCCTTTTCCGTCCTAGTTACAAGTAACTTCTCTCGAAGTTCTCTGCCGCCAACACAATGTATCGAAAACTAGTGGCAACATTGCCAAGATGCAACCAGAGAAGCCGCCTCTGACGTGTAGGGCTTCAAGCAACCACCAAAAGGGAACCCCTGGTGTGATCAGGAACGTTGGCAAGCAAATGCAGCCAAACAACAGGCACGCAAAGCGGCGGCGGTGCATAAAAGGACGAGAGCTGTTCATGAGCCCTTTGAGCAGAAGAGGCGAGAGGAACACGGATTTCTCAGAAGAAAAAGAGAGAGCATGAGAAGCGTGCGGTCAGAGATGTTGAGAGTTTCAAAAGCAGGAATGAAGTGGGAAAGTTTTTTGAGCAGGTGAAACGAAATTCACAAGTACGTAAACCTCGAACCGAAGGCTGCAAAGATGAAAGTGGACACATCATAATGGAACCGCAGTCATTGCAGAGGATATGGAAGAACCACTTCTGCAGACTGAATAACTGCAACGACGTTCCGAATTCCGCTGTGAGGCAGGATGATCCATTAGACGACGAAAGCCAACAATCCCGTCCTCCCGACTTGCACGAAGTAAAGATTGCCATATCTAAGCTGAAGTCTTATAAAGCCGCTGGAGCGGGTGGCTTGAATGACGAGCTCTTTAAATCAGCTGGAGATAAGTTGGTTAGGAGCGTGCACCAACTTATCGGTAAGATATGGTCGGGAGAAAGCATGCCCGATGAATGGAACCTCAGTATTGTTTGCCCGATCCTGAAAAAAGGAGACCCTCTAAACTGCACCAACTATAGAGAAATCAGTCTACTTAACATCGCCTATAAAATCTTCTCTGCCGTAATATGTGAACGTCTAAAGCCCATCGTCAACAAACTGATAGGTCCTTATCAGTGTGGTCTTAGACTACGAAAGTCCACTATCGACCAAATATTCACACTACTAACCTAAGAGCACTTAATCGACACTCACCATGTTTTCATCGATTTCAAGGGCGCATATGACAGCATCAACAAGGACGAGCTGTATAGGGCCATGTTAAATTTTAGCATTCCTGCCAAACTCGTCCGTTTGCGCAGGATGATTATGGAGAGTTCACGCTGCTTCATAAAGGTTCGTAACAACTTAACAGTTCGATGTCTAAAAAGGCCTTAGACAAGGTGATGCGCTGTCATGTAATTTTTTAACATCGTTAAAGAATAGTGCAGAGCTCCCACGTCAACACTATCTCTCAAAAGTCTGTCCAATAACTAGGATATGCTGATGACATTGACATAATGGGAAGAACTCAGCGTGACGGGACGTATTGTAGATGTGGTGATAGATAAAGATGGAGAGGTACGCAGAGCAAAGATTCAAACCAAATTTGGTCTATACGAACGACCGGCAGTGAAACTTGCAGTCTTGGACGTTACTAGCAGAGAGCAATGAAGTAAGGCAGGTGAAGATTGCAGTCAGCTTACTGGGGGCGGTAATGTTAACGAAAGTGGAAATTCATTGTTTTTGTTTTGCTTTAGCTTTAGAAACTTAAATTACATCCGAGGTCTTTGAGTTCTTTAGCAACTGTAAAAGTGCAAAAGAAGAAGCGTCCCATAGAATCGTTTTTCGCTTTTAAGTACAGAAGGAGTTAGATCATTATTGGCAGCATCGAATTAAAAGCAAATCGTGCCGCAAGCAAATTGGCATTCAAGTTTTCAAAAAGAGTGTCATCGGAAACGAGTTTTGGAACCAACAATGATGTATATGACGCACATTTTTTACAAATAACTAGAAATTTGTACTACTCGTGGGACATTGTAGTATTTTCTGCCGTAATTTTTGGTCATGCAAAAATGTAATGCGTGTAATATATCCGTTTCATGGCTTTCTATTTTGTTTGAATTCAGCTTAGTAGCAATATTCCATTCACAGTGATAGCTGCTACAATCGGAGACATTTTGAGGGTTGGGGATGGAGAGACTTTTCAACAACCAATCTTCGATTTTTCAAGCTGAAAATGCAAAAATTGTGTCTATACTCATTGCCTTCAAAGTGGAAAATTAGCTTCATTACTGTGGATTTTTTTCAATGAAAAGAAGGATAATTTACACTACGGATGACGGCTTCAATATTATCAGTGTTTCTTGAGAGACGAACATGGTTTCAATTGTTCACATCACAAACTCCTTTCAACATCTCCAATTTTTCTACCAGTTTCACTTACTATCGTAAGCCGAAAAAAGGCATCACGAAGACCAAATAATGCTTTAGTTTTGCGAACTGTGACTGTAAAAGTGATAAAATTCAACAGTTTTAATTCGTTAATGGCTGTTGCAGAATATAACACATTTTTAATAATGACGCAGTTTTAATTTTTCAAATGTCGAAATGACAGCTGTCAAAGCGAGCTATACAAAATTAAAACTCATAATAGGAAAACGTTTTAATTTATTTTGATACTATTTGTAACTCTTGCTTATTCATAAAAATATGTGTAAATATATTTTTAAAACAACATCGTTTCCTTATATTAGAATTGAAATTTGACAGATAAGTTGATAGTCATGTATATAAGTTAAGAATTAATTTGTACTAAATTACAAAAATCTTCCGTTAATGTCACGTAGCCCTCGACATAGGTTTTTAGCTGTTTATCTCCGATTTTAATAGAAAAACACTTAATGATAGGCAACGATGATAGGTAGAAGAACGGTCAGAACCTAATGATATTCTAAAAATTAGTGTTTTAGTAAAAAGAATGAATTGAATATCAATTATAAGTGTTAGTTGCGGATCTGTTCAAATGAGTCAGGAATCAAATATTTAACCAAGGTAAGAAATAGCTTTAAACACTCCTCGTTACAACATCCCCACAAAAAATCATGTCATAATAATGCTCCGTTGAGACGTGAAGGACGGACAAACAAACGCACAAACTGACTTTCACATTAATATTAGTATAAATTGCATAGTTTGAAAATCGACTGTTTTTGATTTGTATAACTAATTTATCAATAGAATTATTGCCTCGCTTAAAACATCTTTTAAAAGAGTATTTTTGATCCATTTTTATTTATCATTTTTTATCGTTCTGTTTTCTTTTAAATCCAAAAGTATGATCATTTTTTGTGACTTTGTTTATTAGAATAAATAAAACTTTTTTGGCTTAGTTTAACAAAATCTTATTGGTAACTTTTATTTGAAATGAATGTACATTAATTAAAACAAGCTTACAAAAATTTGTCTATAAAAATGAATTTGATGTCTATTTTATAAAAATAACTTGGCAACCATGTTTTAACTTTTTGCCCGCCATTCGACATCACCATCAATGTTTTGCCAAGAATGTGAAATTTCTGTAAATACTGTTCATACGAGTTAGGTGATGTGTACACTCTGATATGTTGTACTACTACGAGTATGTGTATATAGTAAATGAGTAATGGGTTCTCAGAATAGGACACAATACACCAAATACATCAGTTTCAAAAATGATATCCTTGCCAAAATGGCTACCTACATAAAGTCTTTAGATATTTTATATAGTACACTCGAACACGAAGAAAAGGGTGACATTGAAAGAAATTAAATCACATAGAAAATTGTATATATGTAGGTTGTAGAGTATAGAGGGTATTTAGATGCTCATCCCGTTTTTGTATTCACAGCTGTGATAACGACCTCAATTTAATGGATATAAGCACTTGAGAAATCCTTCTTCAAACTATAGACTCTATTAGAGCTACGTATACTCTACTCATACATATAATGTGTACTTCCTATAGTAAAAACTGGGAAGACACCACACATCAACATCACAGAACACAGAAGACTGAGAGTCAAGGCAAGGATCTCAGTACGATTGAAAAGGAGGTTAATCACGATACGATACACAGCTATGGTCAAAATAATAGGAACAAATCTAAAATATGATCATTTAATTTTAATGGGAAGTATTTTATTAATATTTTTCAATCTGTGATGTTTAACAATAATTTGTTTTTCATGGTTTTGGAATCCATTACTATTGACTTCATAAAAATAAGGATTTTATTTGTTTTAATTGAATTAAATTAATTCTTTTTGCACGGAATCACATTTTTTTTAAGAGTTAACTACTAAATTTTATTTAAATTCTCCAAAAAAATCGTTTTGTATAATTCTCAATGAAAGAGTAGAAACTTCTAACATCCTACCCTGAGGATTTTCCTGGGGTAAAGCTTAGAACCATTATTCTTCCTTCAATATAGTCGAATCATAAACATAAGAACATCAGTCTTAACCACAAGACGTTCATAGCACTGACCTTTTTTTCAATTGGATGTTGTTTTTTCTTCATTATCAAGTACAAAAATTACAATAGTAATAATATTTGTAAAAAGCCTAGTTACCAGGACTTTCAGCTAAGCAAGCAAATCCTTATAACTATTGTTTTCTTAAGATCCGACTCTTCGCAAATGTGAAAGAATTGTACCTGTATGCTCTCACTAAAATTGATATTTAGGCCAGTTTCAATAATTACAATTTGTTAGCTTTTTCACTCAGGACAGACAAAACCCACAGAAGTAAGCTCAGATTATTACATAACATTTAAATATTGGAAGTTAATGACCGAACAAGACCTGTTTCTCAATTCCAATATTGATGAATACACGGTCAGTTTCTTGATTATTCGTAAAAACTACTCCTGCTCTTCCTAGTTTCCTACGTTTGTTGTCAAAAATGGCAGCGTTAGATGCTTAGTTGTTGAGTGCCCCATATTATGGCGTGAGGTGGTTGTAGTTTTTATACCTTGAGCTGTTATACCAACCCCACAAAAATCTAAAGGCCTTAGACCCATAAGTTTTACATCACTTATTCTTAAAAAATTTTAGAGTCTTTCGGATATTCGCATACGGAGCAATCTGAAGGCAGACGTTTTATCTCCTACACAACAAGCTTGTTCATAAAGCAAAAGTGTAGAAGCAGCCATACTCTGCATGGTGAAAACTATAGGAAAAAGAGGCTGGGATGCGACCCACACTGATAACTTCAAAACCTGTCTGTCGATTTGTCTTGATTAAAATTTTGTCTAAATGTACTCGTATCAATTTTTACCAAATTCGCGTACTATTTTTTATGAAAAAACGGACTATTGGATTTTTATATAAAAATTACTGAATATCGAAAACAATATTTTCTGTGAAATAAAATAAGTTTGAAGCCAATATTTTTAATTTTTAAAAAGCTATTTGAGTCTAAAGTAAATTTTTACCTAGTTTTAGTATTGTGTTTTTAGAGATTTACTTTTTTGTAAAAAAAACTATCATTTCGATTTTTTTCAAAATTTTACCGAATGTTGAAAACAATATTTCTTATACGATAAAATTAGTTTAAAGCCAATATTTCAAATTTTTGAAAAGATATTTGAGTCGAAAATCAATTTTTACCAACTTTTGTAAATTTTTTTTTACTTTTTAATTTTTTGTAAAAACACTGTCAATTCGATTTTTTCAACATGTTTTCAGAATGTTGGAAACAATATTGCTTATAAGATAAAATCAGTTGGAAGCCTAAATTTCAAGTTTTTGAAAAGATATTTGAATCGATATTCAATTTTTAACAACTTTGAGTAATGTTTTTTTTTAGATTTGTATTTTTTATAAAAAAAACTGTCAATTCGATTTTTCTCAAAATTTTATCAGATGTCAAAAACTTTGTTTTCCGTTGCACAAAATTGTTTTGAAGATGAAATCATATTTTAGTAGTAAAATTTTGAAGGTGACAAATTTTTTTTTCATGTTTTTTGATTTAAAAAAAATCGTTAAATGGATTTTTTTCAAAAAATATACTTTTTTGATATCACATTACAATTTACTATATAAAATTTAATTCAAGTCCCTAGCGTTTTTGATTCGTAAGATATTTAGGGTTAACGAAAATGTTCACCTTTTTTTCAAACTATGGTAAAAAAACACCCACGCAATTTTCTTAAGCGCACTTTCTGCATTTTTCTGCCTTATTATCTGTATAACAAAATTTATTTGAAATCGATATCTCTTCTGGTTCTTGAGCTATGGACGACGAAAAAAACGTCTCGAACGTACATACGTACGAACACACGCACGCACAGACATCTTTCTAAAAATCTTTTATTTCGACTCTATGGACTTTGAAACGTCGAGAAATGTCAAAATTTTCAATTTGACAAATCGGAGCCATTACTATAACTTCCTATGGGAAGTAAGCAGTAAGCACTGGCTGTATTCGTAGATATTAAAGTGGCTCACTTATGGTGGCATGGTTAATACGTTAGAAAAATCCAAAAGCCTGACAACAAAGGTGCAGAGAATGGCATGGATAGGTATTACAGAAGCAATATCTTCCCTCTGGATCAATACGCCAAGAAAACTGCTGCACAAATTGCCCTACGGTTGAACCAGGCCATTTGCTGGAAAACCAGCCACATAGAACACGCGCAATTTCTATAGAAATATATAAAAATAATGTAAGCACAGACTACATAACACTCTATTTCATTTCATCAGGGCCTTTAACACTATCATTCCTGACATAAACAAATGGGTAGACTAAGTTCTAGTCGTCAATATTCATATATACTGAAGTTTCGAAAACGGATGGTGGAATAGGAGCGGGTACCTTCTCTGAAACACTAAATCTTTCCAACTCCTTCAGACTTCCGCGATCTTTGCAGCGTCTTTCAAGCCGAAGTCACCATATTCATTGACAACCAAACAGCATTGAAATCGATTTTTAACTCAACAATCAAACCGAAGCTTGTGGATACCTGTTGCCAAGAACTTAACCAAGTATAGACTCAACCATAGACATCCCATCCTGCGAATTAAAATACAACATGTTAACCAAGAAACCAATAGGAGATGGGAAAGCTTTGGAACCTGAGTAATGACCAGAAAACTATGGCCCTATTTCGACAAAACAAAATTGCGCTCGATTATGTACCTAGACAAAAAGTCTTTACATAGTAAAATGTCACAGCTGGTAAAAATGCTCCTTGCTACCGATGGATTGGGCAGACTATGCAGTTATGAGGAAGAACAAGGAGACGTGTTCCGCTTCTTATGCCACTACCCAGCACTATGCCATACTAGAAACAAAGTCTTAGGTTGGCACTTCTTTAATAATCTTGAACAACTTTGAAACATTTTAAGTAGTAGCCCATTAGTCTTCACCAAAGCCTCTTAGTTTCAACAACAAGACAGCACATAATATCTTAGGTTTGTGCACGCTTTTAGAACAGTTCAATACTTCGGGGTATCAGAACGGGTCTACATTGATCTAAGTCTGGCGATAACGTCGTCAATTACTAGCCCATCAACTTAACCTGAACTAAGGCAGTTGGTCACAATTTGCATCATTTCTGATAGTGTCAAGGTACTCGGTTGGTTGGGATTGTATACCCCTTATTATTCTGAAGAGGTTAATCTTTTCCATCCTTTTTGAGTAGTAGAAAAACACTATTTGCTTAATCAATCACTAGAAAAAAATGAAAATTCTTTTCTCTAAAATTATCGACTAGGATTGCGCTAAAGTCTCTTCTTTTAAAGGCCATGTTAAGTCTGTTATAAGAAATATATTGAGTACTAGAAGCTCCTCAATGACCTCCTCAGTACGGCTTTCGTAGCAAGATGTGTTCTTATGGTTTTCCCACCGAGCACTGAAACAAATCTTTACATCGTTTTAGAGAGATTAAGATTGTTTCACATGAATTTTAAAAGATATTTTAAATTTTTTCCGAGGAACTCTTCCGCATTTTTAAATGGTCATTTTTGTGCAACATCTTATTCAATTAACTGATTCCAGATTTCATGGCTTGAATAAATCAATTATTACACTTAAACATCGTCGTACAAAGTTTCTTGCCTCAACCTTTTTTGCCATTATTTAAACGGACTATTCCTCCATACAATTTATTCGTATTATTCGTTTTAAGAACTATTTATCAGTTTACCCTTGAGCCCAACTTCCTCCGTCCTGTGAATTGCAGATTTACATTCTTAAACCGTACTACACGAATGTGGAATGCCCTACCGCGCTCTGTTTTTCTCATTTTTGTTACTGTACTGAAGGAAACATCTGTTTAAGTCTTATTAAAAGGATAGATTTTTTCTTCAAATGTTCTTATTATTTTGACCATAGCTGTACAAGTATGTTATGTGTTTTGTTTACATTTAAAGAAGCTAGTTCCTTCTTTACAAAAGTGTTATATGGAGTTCAAAATATAAATGCAATATTCTATAGAACTAAATTCTATCTAAAATATTATACTTTACGACCATGAAAAGTCTCTCTCGACGAGTATCTCTAAAATGCATATTGTTGGGAAATTGTATAATATATAGAAAGTGATGTGACACAATAACGTGACGTTTTAGATTATACTTACTTTATAAAGACCCCATAAGGAGAGTAAACAGTATGAAATGATAATACACCATTTCCACTTAAATGTAAAGCAAAGAGTAGTTGCTGTCACCAGTGGTAGAGCACCTGCAATTAGAAAATTTAAATCTATTGATAAATTTATGTGCTTAGATTATTTTGATCTTAATTTGAATATTTTTGTTATATGCTAGAAGCTGCAAAGGATTTAAAAGAGGATAATGTTAAAATTAAGTGAGAATATTAATGATTTGTCAACTTTTTGGCAGACAAGTTTTAATTTAGTTTGAAGATGAATTTCAAACTCAAACCGAGTATTTATTTCAGTTTTAAAAGGTAGAAGGTATGTTTTTTATAAGGAATAACGATATTTGTCAAATGGCTGATATTTTGTAAGACTTATTTATCCCGAAAGTGGGTAGGCGAGGTCACGAATCCGCGAAGCATTTCAGACCAATAAGCTTAACATCTTTTGTGCTTAAAACCTTTGGAGCGCATTCTTGATTACCATATTAGAGAAATCCTAGTTGGACGACCTCTCGAAAGCTCTCAGCATGCTTATCTTAAGGGCAAATCTACGGAGACTGCCCTCCATGAGTTAGTGCGTACTGTAGAACAAACAATCCATTATAAAGAATTTAGTCTTGCCACCTTCCTAGACATAGAAGGTGCTTTTAACAACGTCCTTGCAGAATCCATAGAAGAATCGCTCGTTAAGTTCGGTGTAGAAGACTTCATTCGACAATGGATTATTTTCATGCTCAGTGGTAGGAAGATTCGAGCACTCTAGGCAATACAATCGCAACAAAATACGTGAGTAGGGGAACACCCCATTGTGGTGTCCTTTCGCCCCTTCTTTGGCTTCTGGTCATGGATACAATTATCTTTAAATTAGAGATATGTGGAGTGAAGGCGATAAACCTATGCGGATGATTTGGTGCTATTGAAGAAAGTTAGCAGCTGGGCCACGAGTTGTGGACTAGGAGTTAACCAAAGTAAAACTTAACTGTTATTCTTTACCACCAAAACTAAAGTACCGCCCTTCACGCTAACTCAACTCAACGGTCCAATCTTATCATTGTCTTCAAGTGCAAAATATTTGGGAGTTATACTCGATCCTAAACTAAACTGGAAACTAAATATTGAAGTACGGGTTAAGAAGGCGTGTGTTGCCTTCTACGCCTGCAGCAAAACTTTCGGCAAAAAGTGGGGACTTCAGTCGAAGATGATTTTATGGACGTACACAGCCTTAGTACGCCCAATCTTAACATATGGTTCGATTGTGTGGTAGCCTGCTCTTAGCAAAGCCTGTAATATTGATATGGTAAAGAAGGTTCAGAGAACAACGGACGCCTTAAACGTTATTTTGAATCTTCTACCAATCGAATTTTTTATTAAATACATAGTTTCCTGCAGCGCTATTAGGCTGAAAGAATCAAATGGCTGGTTGTCAAAATCTTATGGTCACAGCAACACAACGAAATTGATTCCCTCAGATATTATTTCGGTAGACACTGACTACTGCACTCCTACTTTTATCCTTAGTAAGGGTTTTAAGGTTATTTTTCCATCCAGAGAAGATTGGGAGGTTGACATCGTGTCGATAGGTTTCGACACAACCATCTTTACTGACGGCTCAAAGATGGGGTGCGGAGTTGGTTGTTTGATCTTTTCTGAGTCCCTAAATGTAGCCAAATCCTTTAGGCTTCCTGACTTTGCTAGCGTTTTTCAAGCTGAACTGCTGGCAATAATGGAGGAAACTAAGAGACTTAAATAAAGCCCAAACCAAAACCAAAATGCGGATATCTTTACAGACAGTCAGGCAGCTGTCAAAGCCATTAACTCGCCCTTATCCTCATCTAAATTGGTCCAGCAATGTCGCGATGAACTTGCGAGCCTGAATATTAACCTCGGTGCCACCCTGATCTGGGTTCCGGGCCATAGTGGTATCGTGGGAAATGAACGGGTTGACGAGCTAGGCAAGGATCGGCCTTCATAGCTCACTTGCGCAAATGGTTAACATTCCTCTTGGTGCTATGAAGGGTAAAATCTTTTCTATCTACCAAACTCAATCAAACGGTAGGTGGAGCAATTTACCCAACTGCATTATATCTAGGAAGATATGGCCCACCTATAATAAAACCCGTACAAACGATCTTCAATGCAGACCAAGGCAAGACATAGCCAGGATTTTTGCGGTTTGTACCGGACATTGGCCTACAGGAGTTCATGAAGTTGGGTATGTAGTGACCAAAGAGAAAGTGAAACGATAATCCATTTCCTTTGCAAATGTCCTGCTTTGGCAAATACTAGAATGAAATACTTTGGAAAAGCACTCTTTCACGAACTTGATGAGCTATCTGAGACAAAGATTAGAGACCTAATCTTTTTTCTCAATGCGAAAAAATGACTCTAACATAATCGCTATGAAGCTTCTCTATAAATCTAGCCATTTCAATCAAAAGTCAAACGAGTTATTGGTATCAAAACGGCGGCGCACTACAGCGCTAATTGGATCTCAGGCTAGGTTGCCTTGAGATCGCCATTCCTACCTACCTAAGACTTATTCCATTTGTAAAGCTACTGATGCTAGAATTTATAAATTGTATCTTTTAAGGCTTCAGTTGATTGTGAAGTAGTTGCATATACTACATTTTGTATATAACCTTAAACACATTTTCTAATTTTTGAAAAACAGCTAAATTGCTTTGATACTTTTGTGGTACGTAGTTCATTTTTGTATTGAATTTAAACTATTACAATTAGTTGTTTAAACGTACCAGAATATAGTTTCATCTTGTCAAAAATGTTAAAAGATAACAATTTTAAAAATAGACCTTCTTATTGGAATTCCCGGGATTTAATCAACGGTGGCGTCTATACAGTTTCAGTAAGCCTAAACTACGTAGTTAACACCTTATAGGGCTTCTAATACTTGTTAGAAGCTCAGGCCTATGGGGAGCAGTTCATCCGGCTACCCGTCATTGGAGTTATACTTGGGATCTGGCCCTCCAGGTTGAGGGTTGTGCCGTCGGGGTGACTTCCTGACTACATAAATATCTCCTAGTTGCGAAGCACCAACAAGCCTCGGATACAGACGGATTTACTGTTGACAACCTACGCAAACGAATTAAGGACAAGGAACTTCGGATATGCACGTAGAATGTTAGGTCCTTTAACAAACCACTTACGGCCGAAGAATTAGCGGAAGAGCACTTTTACTTTGCAAGTACGTTTCCACATAAATACATACAGAGAATAACAGAACAAGGATACACGATTTATCCTACAAACTCATACTCAATACATAAACCCTTTAATTGTATTAAGTCATAATATTTAGGATATTTTTAAAATCAAGAATTATTTAAAATAAACATTTAAGGCAAGGTTTTGAGTAAGACCTAAATAGGGCTGTAATTAAAACATCGACTGAAATTTTACGACGAAATGATAGGCTCACTTCGTCTATAGGCACCGACTTTTTCTTGTTTCTTAAAGTCTAAGGCGTTTAAGTATAAGACACCTAGAGCTGCCCATTGAACATTTTAACAATGGTATACTCCATGCATTAATAGCATCAATATTTTTTTTTAATTTAAAAATCATTCCGGACAAACTGCGTCACGTATTTCCATATCTTGTTAGTTATTAAAGCTTATGTAAAACTGCTAGTTATTTATCAAACTTTTAAGCTCCTTGAAATACAAACAAAACTAAGAGAAAATTTAAATCCAATTTTGAATTAAAATGGTTAACCACACCTTCAACTCAATACACCACCACAAAAAAGACAAGTTTGATAAATTCAATACACCACCACAAAAAAGACAAGTTTGATAAACTCAAAAGTTTGATTAAGAAGAGAAACAGACTAAAATGCTGACAGAATACGTTTTAGAGAAATTTGTATTTATTTGCATTCAACAAAACTCACCAACTCAGAAACTTTAAATGTGGTCAGACTGATAAATTAAAGCAATTTATTTTCAAAATAAATAATAATAAGAAAAACATAGATATCACAATATATCCGTATATGAGAACACTATAAACAAAACACAACTTGAGAAAAGATGTGTTTAGGTTTTTTCTTTGTTTGTTTTTATTCTGGAAAGACAATATTATTTACATACAGTGCTGTGTTAAAAAAACAAAATATATTTGTATGATTACAGACACCACAAAGCATTCAATGTTATATGTTCATGAAGAGGATACTATTCTTTTTTAATAAATAGAAAACAAGCCGATAAAACCTCTCAGATTTTCCACCATTTCAACAAGAAATTCTCCAGGGCTCAATCTTGTCCCTACTCGATTTCTAAATGTATACCAATGGACCAACCAATAATAGTATTATTCGATACTTTTTTGGGTTAAGAACGTATGGACACATCTGCAATAAGCCTCTTTAAATGTTGTTTAATAACTTCATTGAATTCCTAGCATTGGTCATACTTTTTAAGATCTTTTCTAAAAATTAAGACTGTCGGTATCGAACAGATCTACAATTATTATTATGCTCGCCACCGAAAGTAACTGCCTTTGGAAGTAACTTCCAACCTTCTGAGAGATATGAATGATACCTATAAATATTTTTTAAATTAATATCACCTTTTTCAGAATGAAAGCAATTCATTTAACTTTTCCATTCTTCTAAATTTCAATAGGTTCTCTATTTTCTATTTATCTTATAATTTCTATTCATTCCGTTTCAAAATTAGTCGTAGATTAAAAGTCTACGCTCTGTTTCTCATTAGTTGGAGTTGGCGACCAACACCGTCGATCTAGTCCTTATTGCCACCAGGGGCTTATGTACCTACCGATGTATCAGTTTCTTTTTTTGAGTATATAGCCAGCAAGGATAAGATACCTTCTGACATGTTTTCCATTAAGGGTTCTGTACTTGTCGATCTTGGTTTCCACCAATGGTCAATACCCTGTGGTCCAAAAGTCAACAGCTTTAATCTAAAAGACTTATGTACGTCCAAGGCTTCAGTATAGTTCCCATTTTTAGACTGGTGTTCCTACAACTTACATAACTCTCTGAGGCAGTGTTGATTGTTGATGATATCATTTTTGATCATTAACGGCGCTTGAACATCGTCGTTCTACGACATATTTGGAGCCCAGACCAATAAGAAGCGGCCTGACCTTGGAGCCATACTAAGGACCTGGCTCTTTGTGCAGAAGGGTGACGTTCAAATATCGTTGTTTCGAAACACCAGCAAGCATCTTAAAGATTCTACTGATATCACAATCCAAGTCAAAACAAGGAAGCACTGTGAGAAGATTTGACGTAAGATGCCTACAATCGCAAGAGACTGGCATGTCATTTTCCGATCGAGTTTCTAACAACCCCTTAAGTTTTTTTTTTTTAATTCATTTTTATTAATTCATTCTTAAACTTATCTTAAATCTAGACAAAAATTCATAAAACTAGCCTAATTATCCATATCTACAACTAAATTAATGGTCCCATACGGACACTCTAAGTTAAACTATGACACCAACTACTAATGCCTTTCGGCCTTAAGATCTATTTTACTTCAATTTAAATTTTATTTATTTTGTATTTATTAGAAAATTATGAGAAAAAACTAATATCAAGGTCCTTTTTTATTTTTACTTAAAAACTACTTAAAATAAGGTCCTTAATATAAAACTTAAAGCTAACTTAAACTACCTATTCTACCTATAAACTACTTAAATCTAGAACAACCACAGCAGCAAATCTAAAGTTTTTTGTTTTTATATTTTATTATATTTTATTATCTTTTTTATGTTTTTTTTTTTTTATTTTAATTTTTTTTTTTAATTTTTTTTTGTGTGCCACCATGCCTATTCTACTTAAAACTAAACCCTTAAACTATAAAACAAGTATGTAAGCCGGCCAAGGCTTATAACCCCATCCCGACTTCCCACTATCAAGTGCCGATTGAAGCCACCAAAACTGGTTCTCCTGCTTCACCCAATCAGTTCGGTCCCGTTCGGACACACCCCTACTGAACCGAAGGAGCTCTGCTCCGCCTTGTGCCATGACGTCCCAATTGTACAGGAGTCGCCTATCCACGGTTCTTTGTCTGACGTGGTAGATTAACGGAACTGCCAATCTATCCTGTATCAGACCGCATCTGTCCAAAAAGAGGAATGCCTCTGGTGGAATGAAGACGCTCAAGCATGGTCGAAGACATAGCTCTTACAACGTGACCTCGAACGAGTTTTATCACGAAATTTCCAATTCTGTTGATTCGAGCCCCGTTGTACAGTACCTCGTTGGAATAGTAATGCACATAAGAAGACTCGGCTGTTCGATATCAGCCGGTACAGCGTCGTAAACACTGCCGCTCGAACACTCGAAATTTCTCCATTTGGGAAGGGGCAACGTTGAACCACACAGGACAACCATAAACGATCATTGGCCGTATGAGGGCCATGTAGTAAATTACCTTCATTCTGAGGTCAAGCCGACTGCTAAAAAACAGCCGTTTCGTCAGAGCAAATGCTCCTCTGGCTCTGGTCAGAGCAGCATTTATATGTCTGTCGAAATATAAGTACTGATCTAACCAGACACCGAGGTACTTCACTACACTTTTGCTTGCTAATGGCTGTCCGTGAAGATCAACGATGACCATCTTGCGCCAGTTCTTGCACGTACCTATCCCTCGTGGCCCTAGCCAACGGAGTCCGGAACAGAATTGTCTCCGACTTCTGTACATTTATTTTCAGTTTCCAGTCATCGCAATATCGCTGAATCTTGTCGAAATCACGCTGCAAGAGAATTCTAATAACCTCAACCTTTCGTCGGTGTACGCAATTGCTTTTGTAAGACTACCTATCAGATCGCTGGTGTAAATGCTGAAGAGAATCGGTGAATTCACCGCTCCCTGTTGAAGACCATTTTTAATTGAGAATGTTGTGGTAGAAGTTACATTGCCACTTTTGACAACAAACTTTCTACCGTTAAGCATATCATAAAATATATACAACAAGGCTTGGTTATGCCAAGCCTGCTCAGTTTTAGGTAAAGACCCTCTAACCATACGGTGTCAAAGGCCTTTTCCAAATCAACCAGAACAGCACCTGTGCATTGTTGTTTTGATTTATTCCATTGGATATCAGAAACGAGTTTGGACGCAGCATGAATTGTGTCACCACCCGCCTTGAACCCGACCGCAGCCCACTTAGTCAGTCAGCCCTATTAATGATCTTTTCGAAAACATTGCTGATGCTCGGAAGAAGACTTATCGACCGAAGATTTGACGGGTTGGAGTTGTCCTTTCCCTTTTTCGAGAGAGGATGAACCACAGCACAACCCCTTAAGTAGTCCTTTGCTGCCAAGCACTCTTATAAGACTTTTTCAATACCATTTCCGAAAAAAATGTTCAAAACTCAATCTTCAACACTTGAGGCACAATCTTTATTTTACAAAAGTCCGTCCAATTATTCGGATACATCCATTATACTGATATACGAGTAATTAGAAGATCATAGCGCAATTACAGTTGTGCATTTTTGAGCATTGCGAAGAAAGCATAGAAGATTGGTTTAGTGGTCAATTAGGGCAATACCAATAAGTATGTGCTGTCATCAAAAAAGGACATTGAACGACGACGTCTTGACAATACGTAACCATTGACAACTATAACTTTGAGGACTATGACTAGACACCACTATTTTTTTAGACAACGAAACCTGCGCTGAAATCAAACGAAGAAAAGTTCTCTCTGAAACATATTAAGTCATCATCTATGTCGAGCTGAAGCTTACACCTTGTCAAAGAAAGATAAGAGCGTCTTAGGAGAGAAACATTCTATGTGTGATTTTTGGTCCTGTCTGAATAGATGGAAAGTGAAGGAGAAGATGCAACGACGCATTGTTAGAACTGAACAGGGAAACTGATCTGGTTAATGACTAAGAAAAATTTTCGAATACAATCTCGAGCGACGGTGCAGTAGAGGAAGACCTCCACCTTAAGTAAGTAAGTATGTAGGTATGCTCTAGAGAAATAGCTAGTTGCATTCCTCCCCTTAAACAGTTCAACCTTAATACTCAAGTACGTATTGTTACCTTCAGAGATTAGATTTTTACTCTTACAACATGAATGTACAATTTATTAACGCACTCTGTCTTTCTCAGTCATTGCAATATACACGAATAAAATCAAGGTGCAACGTCATCTCTTTTTAAATCTTCTATCCCTTCCCTAGTACTCACATTGTCTCTTTGTATAATAAGGGTAGTAATAACCCCTTGAGTGTGCGCTTATTATACAAAAATGTGTTTACGTTAAAACCATTTACAATACTGATCTGATAATTATCGAATATAATAGCTTTCTTTACAAGCGATTTCGTTCAGACAAACAAGCTGAAAAAGTCAAATCAATGTTGGTTTACAAAAGTTACTGATTGAACTTTAGTGTAACCTTAAACTAATGTCGAAAATCTTGGCCATAACAATATTTATCCCTCTGTTTTTTTTTTAATAAGTTCTCCAAATTAATTGATAACAAAATACAACGAAAATAGAAAAATGGAGTTCTAATTATTTTACTTTAAGAAAGTTTCAAAGTTCATGAAATTGGATTTAGAAAACTCATTGCAAAAATTCTATAAATTTTGAAAAAAAAAAGAAGTTACGTTCTGAAATAAAAAGTTTAGTACCAAAATAAAATGTTTAAAGTAAATATCTATACTTTTTGAGATTTTTCTTTAATAGTACAAAAATATTTTAAAATAACTTTTAATTTATTTAAGCACATCACTGTTAGTAAAATAAATTTATTTTCACCCTGCATCAACGACCAACCATCAACTTAGAGAATTTTCGTTATAGACATCATCCATTAATTTTCAAAGAGAGGGATACACAATGCTCTTGAGATATTTTTTCTAAGTTACTTGTATTTTGTATCTTACATTTTTATTTTTTCGTCAGGAGATTATTTACCATCAATCTTATTTTGTTGATGCGGGAAAAATAATAAAACGAGCAGCCATCTACATAAACATACTCAAGCATACAGCTTGAAGATTAGTTTAGTTTTTTTTTGACATCCTTGATGCATAAAATAAATCTTCTTCATATTGGCAAATAACATGGATTAAGCACAAAAAAGACCAACTTCAAAGCTTAATATTTGTTTTTTTTTTGAGATATGTGCTCGTGCAGTTTTCTTGGAAACTATAATAAATTGTTGGATTTTGTCAAGAAAAATATTTATTTATTAATTTTTTTTTTATATTTTATTGTTCCCTTACACCTGCTTTTTGGCAAAATCAGTCATATGATGCTAACCTTGAGACATCTTATAAGACGTGCATTTGCACTCAGAAGTAGTTTACAAGAACAGAGATATGTTATATTTTGGCAAAATATATAGGAACAGATTGATCAAGGTATTTGAATAAATGGGAATATGAATGGCATAAATTTCACCTTATAGTTGTAGATACTGCACACCAGAAAAATTATCTTACTCTCTTTGTAGACCCTTTACTAATTTATGGTATGCTTTTTGTCTTGTCTTAATACCCTTGACTAACTACATGAACATTCAGATTTTTGCTTATAGCGCACCCAGTACATGTTTTCGAAAGCTGAAAAATGATATTCATTCTACCCTAACTGGCTCGTACCTTGGTATTTAAAATGCAGAAATACATCACTTTCTTATTTGTACGTTAAAGACACAATTTTATTTAGAGGTTTTATCGTGTTGTTTAAGAAATGGCCAAACTAGTATTTGACCCACCATAGGTATGCGTACAAAATTGACTTAAAAAATAATGGCTATTGAGATCTCTAGTTTGAAAAGCTAAAAAGTTTGTCTGAAAACCAAAATGCATATTTAAAGAATAACATAGTTCTATTTAAATATGTAAGGTATTGTTTTTACTCTCAAGTTAAATCAAGTCAACATTTTAAGTTCTTCAATTATACGATGAAGTCCTTTATACCACACCCACTCAAGCTTCTCCCTTCTTAATTCGGAATTAATTAAGTAAGAAACTTTATTGCATACATAATTACAAAATTGCTCTACAATATACGTCAGAATTTTAGTTTGGAAAAAAACGGCTAAATTTGAAGTACGCGAAATTGGAAAAAGAAGCTGAATTTTCTATACAAAATAAGTCAAATATATTAAAAATTGGCCTTAGAATTAATGAAAAGTAAGCCAGAAACTTAAGGAGAAATTAGAACAGAATATATGTTTATACATACTTTTGTATGTATTTTTTAAAGAATGTATTAAACTTAGTAAAATTTGTAATTATTTCTTTTAAGAAGTCCGGTAGAATTGTGTCGACTGTGGATCCAATATTAGTTTTCAATGCTTCAAGAGCTTCTGCTATGTCGGCGATAAGTCGTTTGGACCACTTTTAGAATTTCCAAAGCTTGATATATTTTGAAATAAATTGATGTAACCAAATTTTGTCGATGTTTATAGCTGGATTAATTTTTGGAAAGAAAAAATATCGGTATGGCTCGATAACTGGTTCCTCATTTCAAAATAAGTAAAGACCGACCAACAAACCGTTAATATAAATAAATGGAATGCTTATTGTCGAAACCTTCATCACTTAACACAATTCTTCTGTAAAATGCTAAATGAACTTTATTAACTTATTTTAGCTAACACTCACAATGATTCCCAATGTTACTTAACTCTCTTAAGCCAAATTCGAATCCAGGTGCTAATGGCATCCCTGCCATAATATTAAAAAGATATTCTAAGTCTCTTTGTGCACCGTTGCTTACAATTTTTGAACTCTCTTTGTCATCTGGGATATTTTTAGATGATTGGAAATCTTCTTTCCTAATCCCCATTTTTAAATCGGGTTCTAAAAATAATATTAAAAATTATAGGGAGATTTGCAAGTTGTCCGCAATTCCGAAGCTTTTTGAATGTTTAGTCAAAAACAAACTTGATTTTCTTGTGAAAGAACATATAAATAGTGCTCAACATGGCTTTCTTTCGGGTAGGCCAACTATAACAAACTTGACATGTTTCTCATCGTTTGTTGTTGATGCTATCGAAATTAGAGGTCAAGTTGATACCATATATACTGATTTCAGCAAAGCTTTTGACTCGGTAAATCACAGCATGTTGCTTCTTTAACTAGATGCTTTTGCAATCCATTCAGTCTTACTCAAATGAACTTCTTCATTTCTAACTGGCAAGGTTCAAAAAGTAAAGACTCAGGAATATACTTCAAGATCAATCAAGTGTACGTCTGGTGTTCCTCAGGATAGTCACCTTGGCCCATTGTTATTTATATTATTCATTGATGATATTGTCAACTATGTCAACTTTAGCAAATGTCTTATATATGCTGATGTTGTCAAATTATTTTCAAAAGTAACTTGTGCAGATGACTGTCTCGAGCTGCAAATGGATCTGGATAATTTATTTCACTGGTGTAACTTAAACGGTTTAAATCTAAATATAAAAAAGTGCTTCATAATTTCCATCTCTCTTACTTATGAGATTATCTATTCTCCTTCCAAGCCTCTTCAGAGAACATTAAAAGTGAAAGATTTGAGGGTTCTTTTTGACTCTAAATTTTCATTCTCTCTTCATATTGATGCGATTGTTGCTAAAGCTAACTCAATGGTAGGGCTCATTAAAAGGAATTCCGTTGATTTTTCTGACCAATACACCCTTGTATCATTATATAATTCTCTGGTCAGGCCAAATCTTGAATACGCGGATGTTATCTGGAACCCTTGTAAACAAAATTTATCAGATAGAATACAGAGAGTTCAGAATAGCTTTACAAAATATGTATTTTACAAAATGCGCTGGAATTTCTATCCTTGTTCCCAAGCTAGGCAAAGCTTTTTAGGATTGCAATCTCTGAAAACCAGAAGAACAACTCACGATATAGTTTTTGCGCGGGATATTCTTTGCTGCCACATAAAATGTCCAGAATTACTCTCTTTTATATGTATATATGCTCCAACGAGGCCATTGAGGGAAAGATCTCTTCTTTTTGAGTCCAGACATAGAACGAACCAATTTCAAGGTCAATTAGAGAGTTCAATAAAATTTATGATTATGCTAACATATATCTCTCCAGAGAAAAATTTAAGAATGTATTATACTATTTATTCTTAAGATATTAAGTATTTGTTATTTATTGTTAAGTACATTTATAATATTTATTTTTTACTGAAATGTAATCTGTTAAGCTTTAAATCTCGTAGATGAAATAATAAATAAATTCAAATTAGAAAAAAAAATGCACACACATTAAAAAGATAATGAAAAACTAAAATTAACATGTTTAAACTTATTCAGAGCGTTAGAAAAATATGCAATGACATAAGGTAACATTTGAGGAAATAGCAAAGTTAGGTCAATCATTCCATGTTCATGATGTTCATCATAGTTAAGATTCGCCATACTTGACAGTAACTTGGAAATTAAGGGGTTTACTGATTTAAAATTGAAAGAACAACAATGTTTTTGTCTGAAGTGGTGCCAATAAAATTTTAATATAATATTATTTATTAATAAAAACATCGATATTAACCATCAGTTCTATAAAATATGTACTTTTTTCGATGCAGAACAAATATGTAAGTTTTCCTAAAGTTTTGGTAGAATTAAGGCTTTGAAGAATAAAGTAAATATATAAGAAAACATAATCATCATCATCATCATCCTCTCGACGACCGAACCGGGATCCTTTCCTGGCATCATACAACAAGTCTCTTCATTTATCCCGATCATAAACCGAAGCACGCCATCAGTTGCGAACCCCAAGGCTTCGGGGCTCCTGGTCTACGTCATCTTTCCATTGAAAACATGGTCTGCCACGCTGCTTTCCACCATACCATAAAATATACTACAAAGGACTTTCCGAGCTGGTTCCTCTTTGCTCATATGATCTAGCTTCGAGGAAGATTACACACAGTTCATGATTGTGGCGTCTCCGGAAGCGTCCTTCCTCACCTTAAGGGGCAACAATTATCCGCAATACTTTCCTCTTAAACGCGTCTAAGAGGTAGGAGTGCTTTTTACGAAAAACCCAGGTGTTGGAGCCATACATAAGTACTGGCAGAATTATCGTCCCGCACAGGAGCAGTTTAGAAGTTATAGTAAGGTTTCTGGATTAAAAAAGCTTTTAAAGACTGAAGTAGGCTCTGTTGACTTTGTGCAATTGCCCTCGTATTTCTTTTTCTGTGTTGCTATCGGCTGCTACTATTGACCCAAAGTATTAGAAGAATTGCACTGCTTCAAATTCATACTCCTCTACCTTGACTGTTTGACCAATTGTTGTGGTTGTGGATTCAGGGAGAACCAATCTATCATATGAATTAAATAATTAGCCAAGAGGTCCCGAAAGAATTGCATATGATAACAAACAATTGTTAATATACTTTTGTTTCGAAAAATCCATATTAAAAAATCATAACGTTAAAATTTTGAGAACTTGTAAATCTTATAACTTTTCATGGCTGACCGTTTCTACTCATAAAGAATTTATCTGTTTTCATTTATGTATGTTTCTAGTGGAATTATTTATAATATTTATTTATGAACATAAAACCAAGGCCATCATATTTGTTCTTATTTGGTCACCATATTTAATGTTAACATCTTGATTTATGTTAACTGCTTTCTGTCATTAATCATCTTTATATGACGGTATTGAATAATGTTTGTTTCTCGTCGAAATTGGCTTTTTGTTAATTCTTAATAATAATTAAATTCATTAATTATATTTTCAATATTCAATTTCATAACGATTTAACCAGAAAATCATTTAATGTAACAAACTACATTACACCCGCAATCGAAATTAATGTTCTCTTGCATTAAATGGATATTAGGCCTCTTATAACGTTATAATTATAATCTGTACGTTTATCACACTCATTATAACCTTTAATTTCTCATTAAATATCAAATCAACTCATGTTTTTATCTACTCGCACACATCCGCAAACAAGCAACCAGACCAGAAAAAATCCTTAATGAGAATGTGTTACTCTGAGTGATAGGTCCCTGTTCCTGCTTCAATATCCTTACATAAAGGGCAGACTACATACATCCAAGTACATGGACATTCCACCTCTTTTATGTATTTTTTGATTCAAATCACATTCGAGTTCGTTAGTGCCACACAACCTATCTCCCAGGACAACCAACAACTTTTCTCTGCTCTTGGCTCCATATTAATTGTAATTCATTGGAATTTTTCGCTCACTGTAAGGACATGCTATATCCTTGTAAGCCATGATGGACATCGAAAGCGCACCAGAATCACCATCATCATCATCATCGAGGAGGAAAGGTTGTTTATATGTCCGAGTTATAGTTTGAATTTTCCCAATAATGAATATATTAATTGGATGATTGAGTTATTCCTTTCCTTGACTGGCATTCGAAAGCAGTCCACCATATCGAAGTCCAATCAGACCTTCAGAAGTTAGTTACCAACGTCAGCTCTCCAATTCTTGGTTTAATGAAATTGAATTTAATATTTCATCACCATCTATGATGTAATTGAATTTTTGATTAATATTTCCTTGCGCAAAATTTGATCTATTTCTAACAAAAATTCATTATTTAGCTTGAATTTCAAATGATTTATATCCTTTTTTAGTTGTTTTTGAGCAAACTGGTATAAAGAGAAACAAAAATGTAACATTATTTGCCTTACGTGACTCACTGTACCAACTGACTCAATTTTTCGTCCTTAAATCGGGTATTTCCGTAGCGTTATTTTTATAGTCAACACACTATATACGCTAACACACACTATCTAAATTAAGTCCTTTAAAAGTAGGACAACGTTATCTTTAGTCCTCTTATAATATTCTATATAAATAAGTTAGGTTAGGTCTATATGAAATGTTTGTACTTACCAAAACTTTGGCTGACCCAAATCCCGACCATATCCAATTTCAGCAAACGATAATAGACATCCTCACCCTTCTCGATGTTCATAAACAGGTGGTAGACAAAACTTCCGCACCAAGGAGCAAGCGAGCCGAAAACATGGCAGAATGATAAAAACCGATATCCATTCTCCCAAGGCATTAGGCCCGGAACCACTGCTAGGATGTAGAAAATAGGTATTGCTGAAAATATAAAAAGAAGAAGATTTTATTAGATTATGCACAACTAAAGGCGCTATGAAGTGATGTAGAAGACTTTATTGTATATGAGTTTTTCTTTTTGTTGTCCATATTTTTGGAAAGAGGAGAGTGAATGTTTTCCTTTTTTTCTGAGAAGAAAATTAGGTTCAGGAATTCTTCCGGAGACGAATGGAAGATTTTATTTAGAGACAAAATTATCATTTAAACGTTGTATTGGGAATTGTCACAGAAAATTCCAAAAGCTTACCGAGATAACCCAAAAAGATTTTTGGTTGCGTTTCTTATTCCTACCCCTACTTAAAGTATCAGAATCTATTAAATTGCCTGAATTAAATAGATTAGGCAATTGGATTTTGGGGTATTTGTTTCTTCAAGTTCAAAAAGAAGAATACAATATCATTTAATGGAATTAGTTATTAAGGCAGGCGAAATTCTTTTTTTAACAACAGAAACAAAGAATCCAGTGGATTGAAGAAGGAAGAAAATCCTTGTGGTTTAATCGAAATAATGTTTTTTTATGGTAATTGAAATGTTTACTGGTAATTGATATTTTAACCTGTGTAACTTTAAGTGTTGTGTCCATTTCGATTATGTTAAGTCGAATACAGAAGTCAATTGTTTATGACCTTATGACTAAAAACAAAAAAAAAAACAAAATAATAATAATAAAAGACTAATACAATTTCTTGAAAGGTCTTAAGCATAATTTGAGAAATATATATTTTGAATCCTTAAAAATAATGCAGTTACTAAATGGCCGATAGAAAGTAAGTTCCTACAGTCCATTGCCATTGCCATTGAGTTTTTAATCCTAAAATTTAATTTAGATAGGTTGAATTCGCAAAAAAAAGTTTTAATAAAAAAATTAGTCGATCGGTGTTATAATAACAAAGCTCAACAATAAGATAAAGTTCTCATTTTTGGGACGCATACATTTTTACTAGGCCGGAATTACGACAAAATATTTCTTTATTCAAATGACGAAGTTACTGTGCTAAATAATTGAGAGAAAAAAATAATCCACACAAGAAAGCATATTTTGTATGTTTATTATACAACCTTTCGTTTTTAAGCGTGATCTCTTTAAAATAGTAAAACTATGACACACTCTAATATTCAACCAATCTTAAAAATTTAAGTAATCTTGGAATGAAGATACAAACATTTTCATAAAACAATTTCTTGTGTCTAGATTTGAGAAGATTAAAAACTGACTTTCTTTTGTTAAATTTGTACATGTTGATGTATGCTTTTGCAATATTTTTAAGTAAAGGCACCGCAGTACTACAAAAATATTTTTTTTAGAAAACGTTCAATTCAAACCATGTTTTCATTTAGTACATACGTGATTGAAACGTCAAACGTCACAGTAACAAAAAATTGCAAATCTCTTTAAAAAAATATTAAATTTATTAATTTAAATGAAAGTATTTTTAAATTGTAATTTGATTAAATTAAATTTACAACTAATCGCACTATCAAAGAAACAAAATTTGCAAGGAACTTCACAGGAATTTTTAAGCACCAAAAAGAAAAACTCCTTTGCAAACATGACCGTCGCAAATATGTCTTCTTTGTTTTTATAATTTCCAGGCACTCAAGGGGTACCCTTTATATGTTTATATTTAAACACAGTGCAAGCGTTAGGAAAATAGGGAAGGATTTAAAAAGAGATACCGGTGCACATTGGTCTTAAAGTTCTGAACATCAAAATGGGAAGGAAAAAAAGAGTTGGCTAAAGCATTCCACATTCTCGATGTGCGGTTTAAGAAAGAATCTCTATACTGATGAGTATTCCTGGAGGTGCGAATATTACGGCTGAATTGTTTAAGGGGTGGAATGCAACTGGCTAATTCGACAGAACATTGTTTGTAAAAATATCTATAAAACAACGAAGGGCATGAAACATTGCGGCGGTGTCCAAGCGATGTAAATGTTTCGATTATAGTTCTGTCGCCTATCATTTTTAAAGCCCTTTTTGAATTCTATTCAAGAGATTTAAACTTGTTTTGGGGGCCCTGCCCAGATATGCGAATTATATTCAAGCTTTGGACGGATGAAGGCTTTGTAAATTACAGCCAGATCAGAAGGGGTGAAAACATTTCTGGCACCGTCGGAGAAATCCTAAGCACCTGGCCGCATTTTTGGCAATATCAAATATATGATCGTTCCATAAAAGGTGATCTGTGATACACATACCAAGTACTGACAGTTGATTAGTTTCTTGGATGCAAGTGCCACTAATAGATAGTGGCATCGGGGGTGTGTTACGCTTTAACGGCAGGAGACAGCATTGAGTCTTTGAAGCATTAAATTCTACACGGTTTTTGATTCCCCATTGTACAATGCTGTCAAGATCAGAATTAAATGAGCTTATCATACGCTGCCGTTGAAGTTCCATTTCCGAAGGACAAGGATGTGAATCTATAAACGAGTATGAGAAGCTGAGTGTTCTGTCGTCAGCTAAACAGGTTAAGGGATTAGAAGTGGCAGACATAAGATCATTTATGAATATAAGAAAGTGTGTCGGAGACAAAATGGAGCCCTGGGGAACACCAGCATTTATTTTATGAATTTCAGACTTGAAACCATCCAAAACAACTTGTATTAAACGGTTAGAAAGGTAATTTCTAATCCAACGAAGAAGAGATCCATCAATACCAAAAGCACGCATTTTCGATAAGAGAGTTTGGTGCCAAACTCTATCAAATGCTTTTGAAATATGAAGTGCAATAATCTTACTTTCTCTAAAACGATGCAAGGATTTGTTCCAGTGGACCTATTGCTACAAAACCATACTGCCGGCAATTAAGAAGCTTCCGTTCTTCGAGATATTTCTTGAGCTGATAATTAATCAGTGCTTCCATGACCTTGGAAGGAAGGGACGTGAGTGCTATTGGAAGATAGTTAGAGGGAGAGGAAGATTCGTCTTTTTTAGGGACAGGCTGGACAAATGCTATTTTCCATCCCCTCGGAAAGAGACCTGTGGAGTAGGAAAGATGGAAAAGCTTACGCAGTGGTTTTGACAGCGAGAACACCTCTTTAGAACAATTGGGGAGATACTATCCGGGCCAGCGGATTTGTGTATGTCAAGGTCTTTCAGTACTCTTTCAATTGCACGAGTGCGAAAGAAGATTCGTCCCATAGAACTATTTACGCTCTCAAGAACAGGACTACTTATGACACTTTCCAGTAGCTTCGAATTAACAGCAAACTGTGCTGCAAGCAAATTGGATTTATCAATCGAGCTTACATAGGGAGTGTCATTGTGGACGAGCGTTGGAACTGAAGTTGACGTGGTGTTTCATACCTTTTTTACAAATGACCGCACCTTAAATAAAATAAAATCACTGCAAACATTAAACGAGACTCTTTTGAATTAAATTGGACATCTTAAAAATAAAAACAATGGTATGGAAACAAAATGGAGCTGAAATTGAGCATGTATAGCTCTGAGAACAGAAGAGCACCAGGTCCTGATCGAATCGGTAACGAATTTTACAAAAATGCTCCTATCGAGCCCATGCTTGACGCCTTCAATTTCATATTCAGAACCAGTATGGTGCCTTATGAATTTAAAGATGCTGTAGTGTACCCGATTTATAAAAAAGGTAATATTAATTTGGCGTGTAACTACAGGGGTATTTCGTTCATGAACTCAACAGCAAACATTTTCTCTGCAATTCTACTTAATGGAATAAACGAATGCATAGAAAGAAACTAAGTATTGAGCGAGTATCAAGCAGGTTTTTGTAAAGGCTACTCAACGATAGACAACATTTTCATTCACCATTGCCCACCATTTTCTGAAACAAAATAAAACATTGTACATGTTTTTTGTCGACTTTAAAACAGCTTTTGACTATATTGATCGCAATGCATTGTTCTACAAACTGTCACAGAAAGGATTGTCTGTTAAAAGTCGTCAGAAATATGTACCAAAATACTCGACAATCGGTGTGGGATGTCAAAAGCATGTCGAAATGGTTTAACACAACATCAGGAGTGAAGCAAGGCTGTCTTCTGAGTGCACTATTGTTTTCACAATAGTCTTATTGTTAAACTTGAAGGCTTGCAATAAATTTAGAAAAATTAAAAATTATGATCATTCGCAACAGGCAAACAAAATTGGGAAACGGCGAAAAATGGGTTTTAGATGGTAAATCTATTGAAACAGTCACACAATACAAATACCTTGGTGTTATACTGCAATCAAACATGAAGTTTTCTTTCCACCTTGAGAAAAAACTGATTTCTGCTAAAAAGCTTATAGGTTTTTCCTGTAATGATATAATCGGGAACAATGAAATTAAGACCTCCGCAAAATACAAGGTCTTTGAATCAATTATGCGCTCTGTCATGTGCTATAGTTGCTAAACTTGGGGTTACCGTTCATATGAAGAAGCTGAAAAACTTCTACGATATCTACCAAATTACGTTCTTTCGCTAGAAACAGGTTTACCTTCATTATACCACTACACTCTTAAGCTAAATTTTGATTATATCCTTAAAACTCTTGGAGCACCAATGCACAGAATACCCAATATTTGCATGCAAGATTGTGACTTCTTTAATGCGCTAGAATGTTTGAAAATGGGACTGATCTAGTACTAAATATATTAGTTTCTGCCTTTCCTCCGAGTCCAGTCAAATCCTCATTAATGGTTACACAAGTTTGGGTAGTTTCAAATTTTTTATATGTTGTTTGGGTTGGTAAGTTGTTGAAAAATCCAAGTTTTCTAATTCCCACCACCACGCCATCTTAAAAAAACTGCTGAATTTCTGGACTTTTTCCTGCGTTTTCATATTGTTTTCTAAAGTATTGGTTTGAGATAAACAAAACTAGCTTCTTGAAACAATATTAAATTACCTAGAATTTGAGACCAGATCGACATTTCTAGCTCTAATAGTTCTCGTGATAGAGCTCTTTGAATTTTGAGAATTCTTCTCAAAAATGTGAAAAGTACTGATTTTTGGTCGGTTTTTGCTTGATACCAAGTAAATGGTTAATCCTACGCCAATGTTTGATATATTTGTAATATTTTGGAAAGTCCTTTTAATAATTCTGTAACTTCAGCTAGATAGCTACCAGCTGCGTTTGGCAGAATCCCTCGAAAAGGGTTTTACAATTTAACTATGTATTTCCCCATAAAGCATTGAGAATTTTTGATTACAGGTGTTTTTGTTTTTGAAACTAAAGAGCTTCTGTTTCTGGCGATTCTATAGGAATACACCCATGGGACGAAATGAGAGTAAATATCTTTTGTTTTTGTTTTGTTTTATCCTGAAAAGAATTTCATGTGAAGCTTTGGCCTGCTCTGTCCCAGTCTATTAATTTATAACCCGCTTCTATTCTAATAGCTACTATTGGTATTATTTTAAGCGCTCCCGTAGATGTTCTGCAACATTTATTATTGGCTATATCAATACTGTCCAAGCTTTTCTTTGTAGTCCATCAGCCACCCTATAATTTGTCCAATTGAATTATATCGATCTACTTTATTATAGTTACGAGAGCTCTTAGAAAGCGACATAAGTATAGCTTTCTTCTAATGCGGTCCGAAGAATGTTCATTCTTCAGACTTTCTAAAGCTGATTATTATACCCTTTGCGATTTTGTCATCCCCTGGTGTTTCTCGATTCTTGAGATATCATCTACAAGTTGTTTGCAAACGTTTTTTTTGAAGGGGAAGTCATTTAAGCTAAAAGTCAATTTATTTCTAATAACGTTGTCTAAAAAAGTGATATCTTCGCTAAACTTTCCCCAAGTTTTAAAAAAAAGTTTACTATTTTTCTGTATATGTTCTGACGAAGCAAGAAATAGTAATTTAAATGTTAGGGACGTTCGAAAAAATCTATAAAAACGAAGAACTAAATAAACCATTCAATGATTTATTTTCTAAATATTCTCAACCGAAATCTTATTGATCGAAATTTCTCAATCGTTTTTTTAATGATTATTAGACTTTTTGAAAGTAACAAGAGATTTAATTTTTGAGACAAAACCATAAAATCTACTTTTTCAAGTAAATAATTAATAATTTCGGTGCATCATCAAAAATATAAGTGTTCACTATTTTTACTTGCGACATAACAAAATTTCGAACTCGAGATTTTAATTAAACATGATATTACGATGGTAGAGAAGTCGAAAAAAGTGGGTCCCGATATTTCGTCCTGTCTGTTTTGTCTGTCTGTCCACGCTCCTAAAGCCTAAACTATTAGGTTGATTGAGTTCAAACTAGGAAGTGAAGGTTTTTAACAGATTCGCGTTAGGCTTTTTTTTAATTTTGTTATAAATATAAAAGCAAATATACAATTTTTTTGATTAAAAAACATCATTAACAATATTTGATTATCAAAAATGCAATTTTTTTTTGGATTTTAACTGCATACCAAAAATATTTTTAGAACAAAATTGAAAAATTTTATACGTACAAAATTAATTTAAAAATAAAAAACCGTTCTAACGATTTTCAAAAAAAAAAATTAAAAAATTAAGGGTTTTTTGAACTATAAAATAGTATTTAAATTTTTAAAGGAAAAAACTTATTTTTCAATTAAAATTTTGAATCCTAAAAATTTTTAACTTTCTATAGGAAGTTATTGTAATGGGTCCGCTTTGTCAAATAGAAAATTTTGACATTTCTCGAAGTTTTAAGGTCCCTAGAGTCGAAATAAAATATATTTTAAAAAGATATCTGTGCGTGCGGGTTTACGTACGTTCGAACGTCCGTACGTTCGCGAGGTTTTTTTTGTCGTCCATAGATCAAGAACCAGAAGAGATATCGATTTCAAATAAATTTTGTTATACAAATAATAAGGCAGAAAGATGCAGAAAGAGCTCTCAAGAAAATTGCGTTTGTGGTTTTTTTATCAAAGCAGTTTGAAAAAAAGGTGACAATTTTGGTTAACCCTAAATATTTTACGAATCAAAAACGATAGGACTTCAAATAAATTTTATATAATATACTGTAACGTGATATCAAAGAAGTATATTTTTGAAAAAAAATCAATTAACGGTTTTTTCTATAAATCAAAAAAACTGAAGAAAGAAACTTTGTCACCTCCAAAATTTTTCGCCAAAACTATGTTTTTTTTCATCTCCAAAACATTTTGTGCAACGAAGAATAATGTTTTTGACATCTGATAAAATTTTGCGAAAAATCGAATTGACAGTTTTTTTTACAACAAATAAAAACCTAAAAAAAATGTATAAAAGTTGGTAAAAAATGATTTTCGACTCAAATATCTTTTCAAAAATTTTTAATATTGGCTTCAAACTTATTTTTTCTTATAAGAAATATTGTTTTCAATATTCGCTAAAATTTTGGAAAAAATCGAATTGACAGTTTTTTTACAAAAAATAAAACTGTAAAAAAAAAACAATACTAAAACTTGGTAAAAATTTACTTTCGGCTCAAATAGCTTTTCAAAAATTAAAAATATTGGCTTCAAACTTATTTTATTTCACAGAAAATATTAATTTCGATATCCAGTAATTTTTATATAAAAATCCAACACTCCGTTTTTTCATAAAAAATAAAATCTGCAAAAAATAGTACGCAAATTTGGTAAAAATTGAAACTTTTAAGCAAGACAAATCGACAAACGGGATGAGAAGTTATCAGTGTGGGTTACATCCAAGCTTCTTGTTTTCATCCTAAATTTGACCGTCCGTCACACT
Organism: Eupeodes corollae; assembly: GCF_945859685.1. Classification (NCBI taxonomy): domain Eukaryota; kingdom Metazoa; phylum Arthropoda; class Insecta; order Diptera; family Syrphidae; genus Eupeodes; species Eupeodes corollae. The sequence goes on along the minus strand of NC_079147.1, from coordinate 18,658,327 downwards.
GAAGTGACTATATAACCAAATACTATTATTTTTGAATTTAGTTTCAAAACTGAAATACATAAAACCGTGCATACTGTAACTTTGTTTTAGCAACAAATTTAAAACTCGATCATGTTCAATATGACGTTGTAGGTAAGGTATCTCTTAAGTTGAATAAATTTATAAACTAGGTTTTGACTTTCAACTGCACCGACCTACCTTCACACACGAAATAGGTATTTCAGGTTTACTTCTATATTTGAAAGACATAAGGACATTAAGTCCTTAACTTTGAACTAAGCATTTGCTGCCAATGCCACCATCATCATGCATCACGCATCATGCATCATCATCATCATAGAACGTCGCTAGAGAACTATTAAGTCAAAAATGCTTGCTTTCCAACAAACGTGAAAGTTTTCAGCAAACAACATTCTTCAAAGCATCAATCAAAGCTCGTGTGTCTGTAGAGAGCACTTTATAGTTGTTGAAGTTTTTGTCCTTAACCCACCGTGTGACGACTATACGAACGACGAGGACGACGACGACGTCGCATGACACAGTAGATACATTAAGTGAAATATCTGAGACTTAAATTCGCCACCAACTCATAAAATTTATAATAGGTCACATTTTGGTACCTATGTAGCTCTAAGTTTAGGTATACCTAAATATACAAAAGCCTAATATCTATACATCTCGCCTCTCATTCAAAATGGTGCCATACACAAAATGTGTTTCTGTTTATTTCGAATGTGGCATAACAGCCAAAATCTGCAAACCGCTATCGTTCGTCAAATATTTACAAGAAGGATATGAGCAGTAGATAGATACGTATACATACATGTATCTTAAATTTTAAGTCCTTTTCAAGGTAAATTGTTAAATTTTTATGGCACGACCTTGTCTTGTCGAGACGACCTCATATTAGAAATACAGGGTGTATTTAAATCAAAATATATAGAACTCAAAGGTCTGTAGAGCCCTGTAATCTTAATCTTAATCTTTCTTAAGAAAAGAAAAATTTAAATAAAAAAAAAACCTATTCCGTTAAACATAAATGTGGGAATTTAAAAAACTGTCAAAATTTGTTGTTAACAAGTTAAATGGTAACTTTACTTACGCCACCTGCTGGACATATTCCGTTTTTTTTAAAATAATATTTCGATCCTAAGTCTGACGTTGGCTTTGTTTTTGAAAATACGTATTTTTTCCTTGAAATTAATTTCCTTAAAATGTCTAAATTTAAGTTAAACAAAATGTATTTAATTATTTTTGTTCGATGTTTCAAAAATTGTGTTTTCAATAGAGACTCAATATTTCCATTGAACTTTAGAGATACTTACGTTTTCAACACCCTGTCAATTCTTTTTGGTATGAGACCAAATTTTCCCGAGACAAGCACAAAGTTTCTTATCATTTTTTAAATATAATATATTCTATTTGTTATGAAAGCTTAAGAAAAGTGAAATTGTTTGCTTCGTCTTAATTTTATATGAAACGTTCAATTTAATTTTATTATCAAATTAAGCTTTTTTTAAAAGATTAAGAGTATGGTGATATATTTTATATGACATTAAAATATAATGATTATACAATTTTGCAAGATTCAAGAATATACCATATTTTAAATAAAATACATTTTTGAAGATAAATACAGAGTTTTAATGCAAAGAAGGGCTTTTTATATATATCAAATTTTAATTTTTTGATTTAAAAGAATTTAAGAAAATTTTGAAGTTTATTGAAAATCTTCAGATTTGAGATTAAAAGCTAATTTTAATTAAAAACAAAAGAGGCTGGGATGTGAACCACATTGATAACTTTTCATCCCTGTTGTCGATTTGCCTTGTTGAAAACTTTAATAAAATATTCATAACAATATTTTGAGTGAGCAAAATAATTTTAAGTCAATATCTTTTTTTGTTCTCCTAATACTTGACTCAGAAACCATTTCTTATCAGTTTTTTTATTTTATTTTTTTGTAGATTTTCCTGTTTTTTTTAAAAAGTTGTCACTTTTTTCTTAAAGATTAACTAAAAATTACCAAAATATTTTACATATGATGAATAAATTTAAAAATGAAATCATTTTGAAATCAATACCTTCATTTATTCACGAGATATCAAGAATCGAATTGAAGATTTTAATTTTTATTAAAAAAACTGACTTTAATTTTTGTAAAAAATTTACTGAATATTGCAACAATATTTTGTATAAGATGAAAATAGTTTAAAGTCAATATCTTTAATTTTTGAAAAGATATTTGAGTCGAAAATCAGTTTTTACTAAGTTTTTTTTTTTTTTTTTTTTATCCGATGGAAATCTTCAAAAGACACTCGGTAAGAATCGGTAGCGAGTAGTGTGGGACTCTTACCGCACTAAAACCACCGGTGAATCAGGACCAATCTATGAAAGATCGACAAATGATTTTTATTTCTTAATTTTTAAATCGCATTGGGGGAAGTTTAAGGTTATAACACTTTCCCGTAGCTTTTAGCCCATCAGCTCATGAGGCTTGGTTCTTCTTAATCTCCGAACATTGTCTCGTACATTTAATACGGTCTCCATTTCAGAGTTAGTATGACTTTGCAGTCGCTGATTGTGTGATAAGGCGTGTTTCTTAACCACTTCTGTAACCATTTCAATTTGAAGGTCACGATGTAGATCGCTATTTCTTATATACCAAAGGGCATTTATTATTCCACGAAGGACCTTGCTTGGAATTTTTGGATGGGTTCAGCATTTGTTTTCTTTGTACAGCCCCATAGTTGGATGCCATATGTCCAAACGGGTTTCAATACTTGCTTGTATAACATCAGTTTGTTCTGGATACATAGGTCAGAGTTCTTTCCTATAAACCAGAACATTTTTCTGTACTTCAAGTTTAGTTCTTCTCTTTTCTTTTTGATGTGTTCTTTCCATTTAAGCTTTGCATCCAAATTCATTCCAAGGTATTTGGCGGTATTGGAGTAAGGTACTTCTGTACTGTTTATAAAAATTGGAACATTGTTTATGTTTTTGTTTGTAAAGTTTATATGCGTCGATTTTGTTTCGTTTAATTTGATACGCCATTTGTGCGTCCAATCACTAACTTTATCGACTGCATTTTGCAATTTTTGTGTAGCCTTCGTAACGGATTTATCTGGCACCAATATTGCAGTATCATCAGCAAAGGTGGCCATGATAGATATAGGGTTGGTCCTAGGAAACTTCCTTGTGGTACACCGGCTTCAATTTTCTTAAGTTCCGAGTAATTTTGGCCGTACCGTACTCTAAAGAGTCGGTTCGTAACGTAGGATTTCAGTATTTCGTAGTACTGCCTGGGGAAGTCCCTATGCAGTTTGTACTCAAGTCCCAAGTGCCAAACCTTGTCAAAAGCTTGAGCAACATCTAAGAATACAGACGAGCATACTTGTTTTTCTTCAAGTGCCTTTTCCACAACATCTGTAATTCGATGCACTTGGTCTATCGTGGAATGTTTATTTCTAAATCCAAACTGATGGCTCGGAATTAGTCTTCTTTCTTCAATTATTTTGCTAAGCCTTTTCAGTAGCAGTTTTTCAAAAACTTTTGCCATGATTGGTATAAGCGATATTGGTCTGTAAGATGTAACTTCTGTTGGTGGCTTACCTTGTTTAGCTATAACAATGACTTCCTCAATTTTCCAATGATGTGGCACATATCTTAGTTTAAGGCATGCGTTTATTATAAATTGGAGTTTCTTGAAGGCTATAAGAGGCATTTCTTTCAGAACCTGAGCAGTTATAAGATCGTACCCTGGTGATTTTTTGTTTGACAACTTATGTTGATACATGCTTCTTACTTCTTTGAGCGTGACAAAAGGTATTTCACATTCGTCGTTTCTGTCAACAAACTGTAAGGGATCTGTAGCTGTGCTTGCTGGGAATGGCTTGAAAACATTCGCGAGATGTTCAGCAAAGAGATCAGCCTTTTGTTTCGGGTTTCCGATCCATTTACCATCTTGAGATTTTTTTGGTGGGTTTTGTGTCTGAGGTCTTTTTAGGCGCTTTTTTTGGAGTATTCTGTAGAAGCATCCGTCGTCAGACTTTTCAGGAATCTACTTAGTGAATCATTTTTAAACTCACAGATTCTTTTTTTTAATTCCTTGTTAAGACGGTTAAAAACTACCTTATCATCTGGGAATCTCGTGGATTGCCATTTTCTTCTAGCTCTTCTTTTTTCCAATATCAACTCCTTTATTTCGATAGGATATTTTATTTCTTTTTCTCTCGAATTCGAAATAGTTGGAGTACTTTCTTCTGCAGCCTGCTGCACATCAGCAATAAATTGTTCTACTTCATGATCAATTTGTTCAATAGTTTGCATAGGGGATCTTGGGTTTATAAAATTTTCAAGTTTGTCTCTGAATTCGTTCCAGTTTGTTCTGTTATTCACGAGCTTAGGATTACTTTTTTCTATTATTTCTGTTTCGCTCAGTGGTGAAATCACTGGAGTATGATCTGATAATAAATCGTAATTACCTTCGACACTTATATGATTTCGTTTAATACCTTTAACTACGAAAAAGTCAATAAGGTCTGGTATTTTGTTAGTATCAGATGGCCAATATGTTGGCGAACCAGAAGAATAAAATTCGCAGTTGTATTTTCGGCCTGCTTGGTATAGCCGTTTTCCTTTTGTTGTTATGAGTCTAGATCCCCATTGGGTGTGTTTAGCATTGAAGTCGCCACCAACAAGGAAGTTATGTCCTAACAAATGTAGGAGTTCTGCATAGTCTTCATCAGTTGGAGAGCGCCTCGGAGGGCAGTATATAGCTGCTATTTTGAATTCTTTCTTTTTTATACCAATACTAATTGTTGTTACTTCCATGTTTTCTTTAGTAAACTTTGGTTCTTCATAGTGTGTTAAGCACTTTTTTATAAGTATTGCTGATCCTCCCCTAGCTTTGTCAGCTGGGTGCGGAGCGTGATAACATGTATAGTTTGGTAATTTATTATCAAGACTTTGTTCAATAGCGAGGTGGGTTTCGGACACCAAACAAATGTCTATATGCTCTATGTCTAAAAAGATGTTTAGTTCTGATACATGCTGCAAAAGACCGTTTGCATTCCATGTTGCGATTTTGAGTGTTCTGTCCATCATTGTTTTTAAAGAGCGACTTCTTCGCTTAGCTGTTTTATGTTTAAATCTTGTTGGTCAATCCTTTTCAGGATGAGTTCCAGCATTTCTTTTATAGAAGTTTCCTCATTCTTCCGCACATTTTTTACAATCTGGGAATAGGATTTTTTGTAAAAAAAAACTGTCAATTCGATTTTAAATATATTATTCTTCGTTTCGTAAAATTATTTTTGTTCGAATAGTATTCGAGTTGACAATTAATTTTTTACTTTTTTTTTATTTACAAAAATTAAACGGATGCAGAAAGAAATATTATAACAATTAAGCTGGTAATTTTTTTACTACATCAATTTAAACAAAAAATATCAACACTTTAATGGACGTGCGTCGTTTTTAGGAATTGGGACTGTCTTACGGCACATTATGGTGTATTTTGTATTTAGATCTACACCTACATCCATAAAAAGTTCACCTCACACGAAAACTGAAGCTATTCATTCACAACGTCTTAGATACAATTGGTGCTTGAACAACGACGACGCACATTTCTCAATCCATGGGTATAATTATAAACAAAATTGTCGAATTTGGGGTTCTGAGAATCGGCAAGTAATGGAAGAAAAAGACATCAACAAAAAGTCACTATTTGGTACGCTCTTTGGTCTCAAGTTGTGATTGGACCTTACTTCTTCGAAAACGACGATGGAACGACTATCACAGTTAATTTGGAGCGTTATGATTATATGATAACCGACCGAATACAATTGTTTTCCCTTCATTAAGAGCGAGTCATCGTAAATTCGGAGCGTTATGATTACATGATAACCGACTTTTTTCCCTGCTATTGAAGAAATACACCAAGATGGTGCAACATGTTTAACAATTCGATAGAATTGGACACGTAATATCTCGTCAATATTTAAGATATCAACTGGCCACAAAAATCAAACAATTTGACACCGTTGGACTTTTTTTTGTGAGGCTACGTGAAAGACCGTGTTCGTGCAGATAAACTTTTAACTCTTGATAACTTAAAAACCAACATTCGTCAAGTTATGACCGAAATACCCACTGATATGTGTCAAAAATTGGTCGAAAATCACCTAAAAAGAAATCGATGCTTTTTCAACGTCTAGTTTCGTAAACCTTAATCTGTAAAAAGTGTATTCATTCACAATGTCTTAGATACGTCGAATGAGTGCTTGAACAACAGACGGTGGATAGACAAAATGTTCTTCAGCGAACGCGACATATGGGTGTATTAATAAACAAAATTGTCGTATTTGGGGCTCTCGTTTTGGTGCGCTCTGTGGTCCGAAGGTGTGACCTTACTCTTAACCAAAATCTGTGACTTCAAAACCCATAGTGGTTTCCATGAAATCAGACTTCTAATAGCTGTTCCAATTTCCCGAGCGCTACCCGATCCCAACCATCGTACTTCACTAAAATCTAAGATAACAATCTCATACCGCATGAAATCTATCTCTCTTATTAAAGGAAGATGGTGCTGTATGGTTTTTCGCTTCTTGCAGAAAAGATCGTTTTCACATTCCAAACACCAATTTTTGTCTGGATACAATAGCTAAAAGTCGTCAACGTACGATCAGTACTTATCACATAGTTACGAATCCCCATTACCAAGAGACAGCTAGGACCTCTGCACATACCATACAATTTTAACTTAGTTATGTAACATAAATAATTACCAACGACCACCACGTAGAGGTAAAGTAAGCACTTTGTTTTGTCTGAAAGTCCTTCTGGTGGCCTATGCCAAATTACAATTTTTTTGACACTTATAATAGAAAAAAATATCATGAAAAAAAAATGTAATATGTGTTTTATTAACGTTTAATTTTGAAAACGCAAAATGCATAAATGGATGGAAATGCTCTTATTAATATCTTATACATTAGAATTTCGTATTTTCAATGAACCAATTGTAAGGTTAAGGCATTTACTCTCTTTTACTGCAAGGTAATGTTGATTTTCTAAAACAAATCTATCCACATTTTCTAGATGATTGTCCACAAGTGGTAGTCTTTGCTTTATTTTCTTAAGGCCTAATGTTGGTCGAACATCACGACTCCTGTATTAACGGAAAAAAAGTGGTGTGCTCAGAACCTATATGTATTGCAGAATTTGTGTCTGTGAAAAAGTTTAATATCAAATTGATGAGCCAATTCGGAAAATTCAATTGGAGGAGTTTAAAAATTAGACAAAAAAGAGCCAAAGCGAATCGAATGTTTTTTCAAGGTCAATATCCAAGCACACTGTAAACGTTTTACTCCTAAGATTGTAAACTACTTTATCTTGGATATGAAAAAATGCACGATCAGTGGAGTTGCCTTTTTTGAAACCAAATTGGTTTCTGGGAATGTTGTTTTCATCTTTACAGAACCTGTTTAAGGGATTATCCAGCACCCGTTCAAAAAGCTTACCTATGTTTGAGAGAAGCGAGATCGGTCAAAAGCTATCAACTTATTGACTTGCTTTTTTCTTTGATATTGGTAAGTTCTTTGCCTGTTTCCATGATGTCAGAAAGTAACCTTATTATTGTACTGGTTAAAAACAATTAGTAACACAGTGTCCAGGGAGAACGGGCATATTTTTAAAATAAAATTTGAAATGTTGTCATTACCTGATGACTTTTTGCTATTCAACGATGATCTATAAATATTGACAATGTTTGGAGAAGTCAACGGTAATAGTCCAGGAGAACAAGCGATTGTTATTTGATGAAAATGTTGTCAAAGTTTCAGAATTGGTTTCTCTAAACAAATTTACGGTGAAGATCACTTTTCTATCTATTGCTATTTCGAAATAATTGGTGGGGTAAAGTCTTTAAATGCACTTAACTTAGACTGAGGGTCGACAAATTCTCGCTCTTCTTTAAAACCATAAGGTGAAGGCGTAATTTTACTCACTCTGGATTTAAAGAGTTCCATACAAATTTTACTTATGCACTGAATTTTTGACTGGAGCTCACAGTATTCAGTATTCACGATATTGAGATAACGATGGTAAAGTCTTTTGAGTTGTCTAAGTCATAATTAACGTAGATCAATAAGTTTCCTTGAAAGTCCTGAAATACATTTAAATTTATGGTTATTCGTGTTTATTAGTTGAGATTGAGCATCAACACTGGACATTATTATTAAAAAAATCAGTTTTTGTAAATTTAATATATTTATAAGCTCGAGTCTTCTTTCATTTGATATTATTGAATTAACATTCCTCGAAATAAGTTTAAGTTTTGTTGAAGGAATTACACTACAATTCAAGGAACAAATTCAATATAGGAAAACATTTTTTCTTCCTTGGTTTCGGATTTTGGTAATGAGATTAGTAAATGGAATGTTAAACAAATTTTTTGATTCATTCAAAATTCATTAATTTTGAGTGTTTGTGTTAAGAGATACCGTTGGCACCGGGGCTTGTTCGGAGCTATTTCTTTTTTGAACATCAGGGATGTGTGGCGCTTTAAACGAAACTCTTGCTTGTGAAGCAAATATAACATCAGTATAATAAAGTTGTTAATAGAAGCTTTTACGAAATCTCTTGCCTTGCTAGAGAGTACCAAACAGACCAATTTTTGAAAAAATAAGACTTTTACCTTTCACCGTTCAATTGTCTCAACGAGGGGACCAGATACAAATTCTTGCCGAATTCATTTCTTTGAAAAGGCATCTGCTTTGAGTTATAGAGGTTGATTTACAAAAGTTATATGCACAAATGTTATTGACATAAAACCTTAAAGTTTAACTGCCAGAGTATTCTATAAAAATGTAATAGATAGCAATGAAACTAGTCTTATTCCTAACCGGAAGCGGTCAAGAATCAGTCAACTGCTGAACTCGGGGTAATCAGAAGATTATTCTAGATTCTTTGCATGTGCCTTGCGGTTTAGTTTTATTTTGTTGTAAGCTTAGTTTTAGTCCTAGTCTATAAGTTATTATCAGCCAGTAAAGAGCAAAGCAGCTTTAGTTGTTGGGAGCAAGCAATTAAAATCAAAGCAATATATTTCTAGATAAAGAAACCGTTATACTATGAATTTGAATTATACAAAATGTAAACAATTTAATAACTTCCTTAGACATATCTTAAGTCGAGCAAAGCTGAATATTATTGCAACTGAAAACTGATTGAATATGTCTCAATAAAAAAAAACTAAAATCTCAATTTGGTCAGTTACGAAGAATATTACAAATTTATCTAAATTTTCAACCTCAAAATAATAGCCAATAAACTTTATTTGTTTTTTTCTTATAATTCCCACTTGAAATTATTGTAATCATTCAAATTGTGAGCAATTTTGGCATTTTTTTAAATTTCAAGAGAATTTATTTTTGTATACATAATCAAGTAATAAAATCCTAGAATGAAACAAATGTTCCTATTTTGATACATTAAACATATTAAAAATCCTAATAATTATTAGTTTTCGACTTAAACATCTTCGAAACAAACAAAAATATTGACTTGCATAGAATTTTAATTCAAACAAAACAAACTTATTAATCCGTTAGGTTTTCAGAAATGTAAAAATAATTCTTGAAACAGAAAATATTATCGCAGTTTTAAATTTATACTTTTTAAGTTGATCGCACTATCCATTTAATTTCAGCTTGTAGAAATACTAATCAGTTTAATGTACAAGGTATTTATATCAACGGAATTGAATCAACTTCTTGTGAATACATTTTTTGTTGAATTAAAACTTCTAGTTGTTGATTTAATTCAAATAACTTTTTCACATCCCTCCAAACTTCTCATTTTCTTGTTTCAATTTTAAATAAGTTTATGCAAAGTTAAAAATACAATCCCACAAAAATAATCAAATTACTAAATTTTAAAAATAAATTGAAGTCCCAAGGTAAGTAAGTACTTGTATATCCCTTAAGGCCAAAAATTTAAGTTTCATTCTATTCAGCCTTCAGAATAAATGAAATTAACTTAAGATAAAAGTCCAAGGATGATTTAAAATAGATAACCAAAGTTGAAAAAACCAACACAAAAAAAAAACAAGAAGAGGAAGATAGGTAAGACAATAGGTCTCCTCTTCATCCTTCTCCTCTCATACCTTATAAAGGTGGTCACATGGTTCGAGATCTTTTATTAACTTTCATCCATTTCCAAGTAGATAGATATACTCATAGGAGGTATAAAGGTACTTTTCCGGTGGATTTAGTTTCTTATTCAGCTTTTCTATGAGCTCTCAAGTGGATAAAGTACTTCACATTCAAGGGGTCGACTGTCTTTTACTTGCTTTTTTTTTGATAGACGATAAGACTTTTAATATAGAAGGAGGAATCCAAATACCTTAACTAAAGAACATAATACTACAAAATTATCTTAGACTAAAGTTACTCATTCAAGGTTGATCCTTAAATTTAAAAAAAATGTGCGTTTTTTAAATCTTAAATTTTCATTCGATTGAATATTTTTCTTACAAAGGCCACAAAGAAGTCTAGAATCTCAGCAAGCACCAGATAAGAACACAAAAACATGGAGAACTGGAAATGTCAACTTTGAAGACATTCCAAAAACATTGTTAAGCTAAGGATATATTAAGTACCAACAACTTGTCTTTGTGTTTTGTCGCTGGATGAATAATGAAGATTGATTAGGTATATCAGTGGTGACAGTGACACGACACTTTAGTTTAATGTCAACAAAATTCTAGTATCGAAAATTTGTGTACCATCAAAACCACAGCCATCACATCAAGAAGATAAAGGCAGGTAATTACGTTTACCTTTGTTTGGATTTTTCTTTTTTTCGTGAAAAGAGCTTTGAAATCAAAAATGCCAAAGGATAATGCATAAAGTATGTGCAGAGTTTTGGTTAGTTAGATTTTATTAGCATTTGGAAGCTGTAAGGGATGATGATTAATGAGATTTTCCATTGTCCTGAGATGAGCAACAGCTAGTCTGATGTCTATTTTTCTTTTCAAGACATGCAGGTACGATGTGTGTAAAGGCTAATTCATTTTTTTCAAATTTGTCCGTGTATATTATATATGAAGGAAGATGGATAGGTTTTTGGAACCTTTTCTACCATTCAAAACTTATAACTGGAATTGAAATCAGCAGAGTTTGGTACTTTTTGGAACCTTAATTTTGTTAAAGTTTTTAAATAATGAACAAATTTTCACCAAAATTGATTTAACAAAAAATGCACAGAATATTTAAAATCTAATGATTTACTTTGTTTTTTCTATTGAAAATGCAGCTTATAATAAAATTACGAAAAGCGTTGATATTAATTTCTTGGAATTATTGATTCCATTTCAAGTATATCAATTTTTAGAAGAAAAATGTTCCTATAGGTTCCATAAAGCATCACCGTTGCTTTGTGAATACCTTGTTTTGAGAAATGTGATTTTTAAAAGCTTTGAACGTAATTTTTAGATAGAATTTAAATAAAAGAAGGAAGGGTTATGGTAGTGTCATTTAGCTTTGTCCCGAATTTAGTTGGAATTACAATTTACATGCAAAATACTCTGGTGGGAGATGAATAAGCGTGGGATTTATAGGATTGAACAAAAATGCGTAGGTAGTTAGCTGCTAGCTCGTGCCAGTATTTTAAGACAGGAATCTATTGAAATCCATGATTGATTTTAGGAACCAACGTCAAACAAATAGTTGATCCAGTTATTTCATCTTAAAGAAATAAACCGGTGCGAGCTTGTAATTGGTATTTAAACGCACGTTGTAGACACTCGACTTTTAAAACCGTTCAGTTAAAAACAGAAAAATGTTTTCATTTCTTAAAATTTAAAGAGTGAAAGAAATAATTATGATTTAATAACATTTAAAAAAAGAAGCACCAGATTTGTCCACCCGTAAAAACAAAACTTTCAGGCTTTAGTATTTTCGTTTTTTCATTTTTTTGTTTTCTTTCTTTGGTTTTTTTATTATTATTTTTTTCTTTAAGCACAATGACTATACTTAAGTTTTATAAAAAAAGGTATGCAAGCTGGATAGTTCTTAAAACCCTTGATTAGTAGCAGTATTGTAGTAAATAGTAAAATGTTTTTTATTTCCAACTTTATATCAAGAAGTTAACATTTTTAAATAAGATTTTAACCGAAATTATAAAAACTTTCAACCTCAACTCGGAGTCGATAACCACAACTTTATGAGCGTTAACTTCAATTTTCGGTTGTTATTCTGTACTTAATAGACAGACTGACAAATTAAGTGTAAACATTTGAGTCTACATATTCGTAGTGTGTCGAAAATAATGCTGCCATTGTCCAAGTCCATCAATTCTACGGAGGCGTTGTCAAGAATTGGGAATCGCTTATACCACATTAGGGCGTGTTTTGTGAAACTATCTTGGTTTACTCCTATACAAGATCAAGTTGACTCAAGAAGTCAATCCGTTGGACCAGTTGAAGCAAACGTACGTACTCCAAATGGGCTCTAAAGAAGATACGGCGAGATGATGAATGTCATTGCAAAATCATTTTCAGCAACGATGCTCATTTTTGGCTCAATGGTGTTCTTCAATATAAGAAAAATATGCTTCCGGTCTAATTAAAATCAACATTTTCTTTATGATTCACCTTACATACTTACTTTAGGTGGCGCTACAGTCCGGGGCAGAACTGGTCCTTAACCAACATGCGTTTCCAGCCAGCTTCATCCCTAGCTAGCAAGCCAAGTTGGTTGAAGTCTTCACCCACCTGCGTGCGTCACCTATATGTCGCGGTCTTCCTCTACTTCGCAGTCCCACGGGATTGGATTCGGAGACCTTCCGGGCTGGAGCGTTGATATCCATTCGCTCTACCTGACCTCTACATGGCCATCTAAGCCATTGGACTTAAATTCTGTTTACTAGGAAATGTGACTGGACAGCCCGTACAGTTTGTCGTTATTTATCTTCTATTCTGCATCTATGCATACGGGACCAAAAATCTCCCGAAGCATTTTTCTCTCGAAGCATCCTAAGACGCTTTCATCTTTTTTTTTTACAGGGTCCAAGGCTCAGCGCCATAAATGAGAACCGAGATGATGAGTGCCTTGTAGATGATGATTTTAGATGCTCAAAAGAGAACTTAACTACTCAATTGCCTCCTTAAATGAAAGAAGCAGCGATTTGTAATAGTTATTCTCCATTTGATTTCAGCGCTGGTATCGTTGTCTGAGTTTATAAGTTAAAGCTGTCCATGGTGACGTTTTTGTCAAAGACGTCGTTGTTCAATGTCCTTTTTTGATTACAGCATATACTTGGTCTTTCCCTCATTGAACACTAAACCCATCTTCTTCGCTTCCGTCGCAATGCTCAAAAACGCTCCACTGACATCACGCTTTGATCTCCCAATTATGTCAATATCATCTGCGTATCCGAGTTATTGGATGGACCTTTGGAAGTTTGTGCCTTTAGTGTTGATGGTTGAGTTTTGCACAATTCTTTCCAGAACTTTGTTGAAGAAATCGCATGACAGTGCATCGCCTTGTCTTAAACTTTTTTTGACATCAAATGCATTAGTGAGATTTTTTCCAACCTTGATAGAACAGCGTGCATTCTCCATCGTCATTTTGCACAAACGGATAAGTTTGACAGGGATGCCAAAACTAGACATTGTTCTGTGAAGCTCTTCCCTATAGATGCTGTCACAGCTTTAAAATCGATAAGGAGATAGTGGGTATCTTTTTGAAGTACCTGGGTTTTTTCCAAGATCTGCCGTAGTGTGAACATTTGGTCTGTGGACTTTCCTGGTCTGAAGCCACACTGATAAGGACCTATCAAGAACCTATATTGTTAAGGAGACTGTTACTTCTGTAGTTGGCGTAATTTGGAGGGTCTACTTTCTTATGTATCGGGCAAACTATGCTGAGATTCCACTCATCGGGGGTGCGATGCCGTCAGCTCTAGCAGCTTTGTTTGACTGAAGTTTAGATATAGCTATCTTCACTATCCCTATCGACCTCGGGAAGCGGAATTGTTGATCTATGTCGCCTAGGTTGAGTGGTTCTATCTCCCTTACAGCGTAATTTGGTTCGTCATCGCCATTATATAATTCGGAGAAGTGGTCTTTCCATACTTTCAACATAGCCTGTGGTTCTACTACGATGATCGTCCTTTTTTTCATCTAAGTAGCCGGTGTTCCTCTCTCCTCTTCTGCTCGTAGAGCTCACGAGCAACTCTAGTCCTTTTGTGCAGCGCTGTTTTGTATGCCTCTTGTTTCGCTGCGTGCGCTTGCCGGCATTCGTCATTAAACCAGGGGTTTCGCTGTGGTGGCGGTGTGAAATTTAGTACTTCAGAGGCGAAATCTCTGATGTTTTCAATGCTTAATGCAGGCTGCATAGGAGTCCTTAAGAGGTTACTAGGGACTCGAGCGAAAAAGGACATAGCGGTCGTTGCTTTCACGGTACTCCTAGTTTTGGCTTGGACAGGGATATCCGTAGCCGTACCTTGGCTTTAATGAGGTAGTGGTCCGAGTCAATGTTGGCCCCTCGCAATGTTCCGCTATCATGTATACTGGAAAATTGTCGTGCAATGTGGTCAATCTGGTTGACAGTTAATTGATAAGGAGATTTTCATGTCGCCTTGTGGATATCAAGTACTAGCTACCAGAAAGTTTACCCCCGCAATCGTAATCGATGAGCCCTGATCCGTTGTCGAAGCTGTTGCCTCCCGATTGTGCCACCAAAGATGTCTTCTCTTCCTAGCTTGAATATGTCTTTGGTGTCTTCATCTTTCTCCTCTGTTGGGGCATGCGCGCATATTAGGCTTATGTTGGCGAATTAAGATTTGATGTGGATTGTCGTGATGCTCTCGCTCTCGCTGTTTAAAGACAAGACTTTTTGCCTGAGTCTAATTCCAACAACAAATCTGAACCCAAATACACGCTGTCTTTGTTTTCGGTCGCCGTACTATACATCGAAGTCTTTTAGTCTGCGTTTGCCCGGTCCATTCCATCGCTGCACGTAGTATGTTAAATGACCTAACATTCCACGTACAGATCCGAAGTTTATTGTTTATTGTCCTTATTTTGTTTGCTTGGGTTGTCATTTTGGCAACAGTGTCCGTATCCGAGACTTGTTGGTGCTTCGCAACGAATATATTTTTTGAGGTGGTCAGGAAGTCACCCCGACGCACGGAACAACCCCCAACCGGGAGGGCCAGATCCTTAGTATAACCCCAAGGGGCGCCGGATAAACCGCTTCTTATAGGCCTGGGATCCGAATAAGTCGTAGAAGCCCTATAAGGTGTTCCCTAAGTAGTTCAACCTTACTGGAACTGTAGACGCCACTGTTGATTCTATCTCGAGAATTCGTTCGCTCCCGTCTGGAAAAGAGATTTCCATTCACCTGATTTTAATTCGCAGTGGCTAACAAATTTCAACACCTAATACCTTTAAGCTATAGTTTGGGTATACATTAAATGAAATAATTAAGGAGCACCGTATCTCAAAAACAGGACCGTCTCGTAATGTTGGAACACAAACTAAAATACTATACTTATTCCACCATCGATTTCTTCTTATAGTTTGTGACGAATAAGATTATTCCCCAATTTGTTTTTATAGGGACATAGAGCTTTACGCCTAACCGATTATACTAGAACTACTTTTTCTTTTTTTAAGGGCGTCAGCGTCACGAACATAGCTTGTCCTGTAAGGAAAGGCGCCAATTAAGTTGTTTATTTCGATGTCAACTTCTTCTAAGTATGCGACATGCAAGTCTTAGTCCGATCGATTATTCTATACCTAGGTTTTAGTTGCTTAACGCTAGCGAGTTGAACAAAATTTTATAACATGTATGTGTTTAGAAGTAATACCAAACTATTGCATTTTTGGGAAGAAAATCCAACTAAATGATTTTAACTCCAAAATAATTTTGTACAATAACGAATAACATTTTTGAAATCTGGTAAAATTTTGAGAAAAATCGAATTGAAAGTTTTTTTTTTATAAAAAGTTAAAACATTTCATTTATCCAACTTGTATATGTTTAAGAAATTAAAACTTTTAAGAAATGCTACTAAAATTGATAAAAATTATTTTTCAACTAAAAATCTTGAAATCAAACTATTTCATCAAATGCAAAATATTGTTGGTAATTTTTAAATCTTTTATAATAATTCAGCTGACAACTTTTTTAACAAAACAGGAAAACCTACAAACCTTTTAAGCAAGACAAATCGACAGACGAGATGGGAAGTTATCAGTGGGGGTCGCATCCCATCCTTTTACAAATCTTTTAATTTTAAAGGATTTTCCAATAAAAAATTGATAATCTGCCAATAAAGAAGTATTCACATTTGTATATCTAACACTTCTGTGTAATATTTAAATTTCAATGTTAGTACCTATAGATACTGATTATAACAACTTCAATTCTATAGCCATAAGAACATGCATCCGTACATAGGAAAATATTTATTTCAATGAAAATTGAAAATTTGAAACGATACAAACGGTTGTGGGTACTTAAAACCGGAATGATGAATAACGTGAGTTTATTTTAAAACGAGGGCTTATCCGGTGACTTCTCAAGGCAATATTCATTTTATTGCACTTCATTCTTGTAAAGGCCTAAAAATTAAGTAAATTCTTTTGGAATATAGCCAAATTCGTCTTAGCCAAAAAAAAAAACACAACCTTAAAATAAAACGAGAATTAGAATACCGTCGTAAATTTAAACAAAAAATAAAAATATAACAAAACCTCCAACCACCAAAACCTTTGGCATGTTAATTCAATAAAACAAAAATAAAAGTCCTCAAACTATTTGTGACATAACAATAACAACAACAACAACAAGAAACAAGCAAATAACTTTGTAAGTGAAAAAAAGAATCCTTGCTGCCTACATATCCGTTGAATGTTAAAATTTTTCAGTCTAAGGTTGTTTCTTTTTTCTACTGTTACGTTGACATACTTGGCAAGTCAAAAACAATAAGGATCTGGTTCTGGGTCCTTAGTTTTGCCTTCTTCTTCTTCTTTTAGTGAAAGGATTCCCTTTTGCGTTTTTTATCTGCTTGATTTTTTTTTAGTTTTGTGAATTCTTCTGCTCTTGCGTCGTCATCGTCGCTGGTGTAAACGTAACGTATACCTACACTTTAGTTTTGAAATAATTGTTTTACGCTAGAGTCGAAGCCCTTTTCTTTCCCATTCAAGTCCTAACAGATGTAACAATGACCTTGAACTTTTGTTGTTATATGAAAAAGAAAAACGAAACGAAAAAAAAGGATATTTTCCTCCTGCAAGGTATTAATCATTAAAATGACTTTTGGCTCTGTAAGTCTGAGTGAACGAGAGGAGAAGCGAAAGTGGGTACTTTGGGCAATGTGATATGAATTTATTCGTTTTTAATAATTCTGACACCTAAATGTGTTGCATAAGAGTTAAAGAAGCGCGTTTACGTTTTACGTTTAGAAGGAAAGAGGATTCATCATTATGCAAGCTTCAGCTTTTACGATTGTTATTTAAAAAAAAAAAAAAAAAAAAATAAGATTTGTGTAAGCTAGTGCCCCCATTGATTTTATAATATTAAGGCATTTATGACGCAAAGTGGATTATAAATATTATTTTAATTCATATCCGAGAAGCTGTTAAGAAGATTAAGATTTTGGATTATTCAATTCACATACACGTTCCAATTGATTTAGCAAATGAATGCGCACGACCATCTGATTCAAAGTTTGAATTGAAAAACGATTCTGGACAGACATCATCTTTTTTGACAAGGTGTAATTTCATTTTGACTACTACGTTAACAAACAAAAATCCCAAACCTCATTGTAAGGAAACCAATAAATTCACAGACAGTTTCGGTTGATGTGGATTGTGGTTTATTGGACCGTTTTTTGTTTCATTTTGGATTACGGTGGACGTTACAGAGCCATGTTAATAAGAGAATTTGAAGAGATGGAGAAACTGGCAACACATTCCTTGGCTCAATCAATCTTTTGTCCATAAAATTATTCCTGATGCCTTGGAAATGTCAGTGTCGGTTTCGACAAATACCTTCTTGGTTAGATTAAACGTTTTTTTTGAACATTTAGAACAAGTTTTATTGGACGGCTTCAAGTCTGAAATCCACAAATTAAATACTGGTTCCGTTTTGGGGAATACAAAATCACATGTTAGTCAATTTTTTTAAAATCCAATGAAGTATTCAGCTACTTTCCTCCCCTTAAACAGTTCAATCGTACAAATTACGGCCCTAGGAAACTTCTTGAATTTACCATTGATACTACTGTTAAGAATAAAATTCCTTATACTAAACAAATTTTAACCATTGATTTCATGAGTTATAAGCACCAAAACTTCTCCGCCCATCAATCGAAATATACAAATAATCAAGAAAAAAACTTAAATCCACCGTAATTAAGAGCAAAAAAATAGAAAAATTAGTAGAAATGGTTCGATAAAGATGGCATAAGAGCCAGGATGAAGTCTTTTGTTTTCCTTAAATTATTTAGAAAACAAAACAAAAGTCTTTATTATTAAACTTTACGCAGGGTCAAAAATGCATAATAAAACAAAATGTATCTACTTGGAATAGTAGAAGATCTTAATCGGACTTTTGGAAAGTAGTCAAACTTTTAAATATTAATCCTGGTCTTGAAGAAATTTCTAGAACTGGCTGCTAGCTGCAGATGTGATACACGTTTCTCAATTACTTATTAACGTACTTAAGGTGGCGCTACAGTCCGGGGTGGACCAGGTCCTCAACCAACATGCGTCTCCAGCCAGCTCGGTCCCTAGCTAGCTGTCTACAGTTTCGCATCCCATGTTGGTTGAAGTCTCCACCCATCTGAGTGCACCACCTGAGTCGCAGTCTTCCTCTACTGCGCGAGCTGTCATTTGGGATTGGATTCGAAGACCTTCCGGGCTGGAGCGTAGATGTCCATTCGCTCTACATGACCAAACAATCTAAGCCGTTGGACTTTAATTCTGCTTACTACGTCAGTGTCGCTGTACACCCCGTACAGTTCGTCGTTATTTCTTCTCCTCCATTCTCCATCTATGCATATGGGACCAAAAATCACCTGAAGAACTTTTCTCCCGAAGCATCCTAAGACGCTCTTATCTTTCTTTGACAGGGTCAAGGCCTGAGCGCCATAAATGAGAACCGGAATGATGAGTGTCTTATAGATGGTGATTTTAGATGCTCGAGAAAGGAATTTACTTCTCAGTTGCCTTCTAAGTCCAAAGAAGAAGCGATTTGCAACAGTTATTCTTCGTTTGATTTCAGTGCTGATGTTATAGTTGTCTGTGTTAATAGCAGTGCCTAGGTAGACAAAGTTCACAACTACCTCAGAGTTATAGCTGTCCATGGTGACGTTTTGTACAAGACCACTAAGCCCATCTTCTTCGCTTCTGTCGCAATGCTCAAAAACGCTCCACTGACATCACGCTTTGATCTTCCAATTACGTCAATATCATCTGCGTATCAGTGTAATTGGATGGATCTCTGGAAGATTGTGCCTCTAGTGTTGACGGTTGAGTTTTGCACAATTCTTTCCAGAACGATGTTGAAGAAGTCGCATGAAAGTGCATCGCCTTGTCCAAAACCGTTTGATAGAGCAGCGTGCATTCTCCATCGTCATTCTGCACAAACGGATAAGTTTGACAGAGATGCCAAAACTAGAAATTGCTCTGTAGAGCTCTTCCCTATAGATGCTGTCATACTCGGCTTTAAAATCGATAAAGAGATGGTAGGTATAGATTTGAAGTTCCTGGGTTTTTTCCAAGATCTGCCGTAGTGTGAAAATTTGGTCGATAGTGGACTTTCCTGATAAGGACCAATCAGGTTGTTGACGAAGCTTCAGACGTTCACATAATATGGCAGAGAGGATCTTATATGCAATGTTAAGGAGACTGATGCCTCTGTAATTGGCGCAATTAAGAGGGTCTCCATTCTTATGTATGATGAAATTCCACTCATCGGGAATGCTTTCTTCCGTCATCGCTTGCTGCTTTAAATAGTTTGACAGCTATGCCATTAGCTTCAGTGGCTTTGTTTTACTTCAGTTAAGATATAGCCATCTTTACTTCGTCGAAGTCGGGAAGGCTGAATTATAGGTATGCGTCGCATAGGTTGAGTTGTTCTATCTCCCTTACAGCGCAATTCGGTTCGTCATCGCCGTTATTTGAAGAAGTGGTCTTTCCATACATACTCTTAACATATACTGTGGTTCTACTACGATGTTCCCCTGATCGTCCTTACAGACTACGGTTCGTGGCAAATACCCTTGGGAGGTTTTTTTACCTTTTGGTAAAACTTACGAACCTCATTCCTGTTGTGACATCCCTCTGTCTCCTCGATCGCGTGCTTCTCATGCTATTTTTTTCCATCTAAAAAGCTCGTAGAGCTTGCGATCAGCTCTGGTCCTTCTGTGCAGCGCCGTTTTGTATGCCTGTTGTTTCGCTGAGAGCGCTAGCCGGCATTCGTCGTCAAACTAGGGGTTTCACTGTGGTGGCCGTGCACTTTAGAGGCGGCATCTCTGATGGCTGCATGGCAATGTTGCCACTAGTTTTCAATACTTAATGCAGGCAGCATAGAAGATATTAGGGACTCGATCGTAAAAAGACAAGGCATTCTCTTGCGATTGTAGCCGCCTAACGTCGAAACATCTCACAGCACTTCCTTGTTTTGGTTTCGACCGTACCTTGACTGCAACGAAGTAGTGGTCCGAGTCAATGTTGGCCCCTCGGAAAGTTCGGACACCTTGTATACTATAGAAGTGTCGTGCGTCGATCGCAATGTGGTCAATCTGGTTGATAGTTCATTGATCAGGGGATGTCCACGTCCCCTTGTGGATATTGAGCATATTAGCTACCAGAACGTCTAGCCCCGCAGCGAAATCGACCAGCCTGAATCCGTTGTCGGAGGTGGTGTCGTGCAAGGTGTTTCTCCTGATTGGGCCACCAAAGATGTCTTCTCTTCCTAGCTTGGCGTTAAAATTTCCTAAGATAATTTTAATATCATAGCCAGGGCACTGCTCATATGTCCTTTATTTGTGGCTTGCAACAGTTTAGGGCTTCCGCTAATTGTTTGGCTGCAAATGGTGTGGTAAGTGACCTTCCACGTACAGATCCAAAGTTCGTTGTCCTTATTTCTTTTGCTAGGGTTGTCAACAGTAAATCCGTCCGTATTGGAAGCTTGTTGGTGCTTCGCAACTAATGTATTTTTTACTTGATCAGGAAGTCACCCCGACGGCACAACCCCCAACCTGGAAGGCCAGATCCTAATATAACTCCAAGGAAGGGGAGCCGGATAAACTGCTCCTTACATGCCTGGGCTCCAAATATGTCGAAGAAGCCCTATAAGTGGTTCGCTAAGTAGTTCAACCTTACTGGAACTGTAGAAGCAACCGTTGATTCCATCCCGAGAATTCGTCCGCTGCCGTCTGGATAAGGAGTGGTGCCTAAGTGGAAACACCTCCTCCCCTTCTCTCGTTTTCTCAATTGACGAAGGGGATACTTCTCTAATGAAGAAAATTTGAGAAAATCGGTAACGTTTTTATTCAAAAAATAATTAAATGAAGCAAAATTGTCATCAAAAAACCATTTTTATACTTAGGAGCGAATTAATCAGTTTAAGCTTCATGACACATCCTATAGACCTGCTAATATATTGCCATTTTTGTAGCCTTGAAGAGAGAGGATGCTTATATTTTCATTGATGAGTGTACTGTTCTATGTAAATTTCGAATTTCTTTTTTTTGGGGTGTGAGAAAACTTTATAATTAAGAGCTAATGAGTGTTTCAAATACATTTTTGGATAATAACTTTTGAAAAATACACAGGAACTACAATTTAAAAAAAATATAATAACAACGTCATATTACTTAGTGTTAAACTATTTTAATTTCAAAAGTTTTATATTTTAAAATATATGTAAAACTAAACTCCAAAAATGTCTATGTATTTACAAACCATAAGACTTACAGAAATTGATAAAGAAGTCTATAATTAAAAACTAACTACAGAGATTCGTTTTTTAGTCGTACTTCATGAATACCGCTCTCCGTCCTTACCCTCCTTTGATTTAGGTACACTTCATTAGTAAGGCAGCTAATGCTTCTAAATAAATGCTCTGCAGATTGTGTTACCATGTGCTTACACGAACAAGACTGCTAAATTCATTGATTTACAACTTTAATTGCATAGAAGTGGGGTTTAAGGGGACGAATTATAACTTTCATTGGTTTCTTATCTTCAAAACAATAATGGGATTTTTTAACAGGTCGGTTATAACAATCATTGAACATTTTTGTTATTGAACAAAATATGGTCTTTGGTAAAACCGGTGCCGTGAAATAAAGCTAAGTCGAATAACCAAATTTCAAAAGTTGGACTTATTTCACTTTTGTCAAAATGTTAAAAAATTCCATAACTCTTAAGCATGATTTTGATGCCAGAAATAAAAAGGAGCTGAGTTGCGAATCATCTGATAGACGGGTATCGATTTGTTTAAAATATTAACAAAATGTTAATAAAAAATGGGGGATACAAAATTTTAAGTAAATATGTTTCTTTGTGCTCATAAAAATTGAGTCGGAAACCATTTATTATCAATTTGATTTAAAAATCTGTTTTTATTTACGAGATTTTTAGGCGTGAATGTAAATGTGTTTATTTCTTAAATACAAAAATATAATTCGGATTTTTCTAATACCACTATATTCAGTTAACAACAAAATTTAACACAGAATAAAAGAAACAACTTTATTGATTAACATTATATCGAGAATCGAAATTCAATTTTTAAAAAATGTGTGTAAGATTTTTTGAAGATTGTAATTTGTATGAAAAAACTAACATTAGGATTTTTGTTCGAAGTGACAAACATTTTCTTTCAGTTTTTTTTTTTAATTTATTTAAAGCCGCTAGCGTTTTTAGTTCGTGAGATATTTTGGGTTACCCAACATTTAATCTTTTTTTATAAAATTTCTATAGAATAAAAACACGTACTTTATTTTTTTAAGTCCTTCTTTTTCTTTTTGTGTTATTACCTATATAAGAAAATTTAATCTAAGACGATATCTCTAAGATAAGAACGACAAAAATGGTATCGGGACGGAAGGAGATTTTCATTCCAAATGTCGAGAAATGCCAAAATTTTCAATTCGACACATCGGATTGATTGCAATAACTTCCTTTTTGAAGTTAAAAATTACAAATTTAACTTTATTAATGATAAAAAAAATGATAGCTTTAACTGCCTCTCAAAAGTTTTAAATTTAAACTCGTACATGCAGGTGACAGACTTAAATTTGTGTCAGCTGTGCACCTATTAAAGTTTTCCAATACGTGAAAAATCAATATCCATGCACTGTTATTCAATAGTTGTATCTTTTTAAATACAATCTTAACTGACACTGACATTCTGTAGTGAAATTATAAAATGAAAGGCCTGGAGCAACTACCTCCCGACACCGTCGCGCTACCGCGCGCTGCCGTGATGCACTCGATTTCCATCAGAACCATCAGCTAATTGATTTAAACTCTTTCAATCCATAAATCCTCAAATTCGCCATGAAATGCTGGTATTATTTTCCAAATTTCGTCGCTTCTGTTTGATGTACAACGCCATCTACGCCGGCCGTCTCTACGCATTGTGTACAGTAAACGGAGTACAAATATAAATACCATGTCCTTTTTATATCCATGAAAACATAATCCAATTGAATTCATTGAGCTTCATCGACTATGAAAATTTATCACAATAAAAATACAGACAACAAAAATAAAAGAAATTAAAGTATTTAATCGAATAAAGGCTTTTTTCCGGAACTTTCACCCCTAGCCCCAAAGCAGCAGTGCATCAAATTAAAATTTTCGACTGATTTCTTTTTTTTGTATTTTTGAAATAATTGGAAAACTTTTCAATGCTGTTGTTTTCTTGTTTAAAGGAACCGAAACCTACTTCCTCGCTGTCACTGTAGATTTTATGAAAAATAAAATTAAATAAGAGAAAGTCAGTGTCAGTGAAAGTATTCCATTTCGATAAAAATAGGGAGAATGATATTGTTCCCTTGTTTGTTCCTTTATTTGGCATCTTTGAGTGAATGCGAAATTCAATAAAAGACAAATTGGCATCTTGAGGAAAATTTATTGTTTGAAAAGTTCATTTTCTAATGAAAAGTTTCTTGTTTGTTTCATTATTGCACTGCGGATTTTGAATGAAATTGAACTTTTATTAGCACGGAGTTCCAACTCTTAGAAGATGGTAATTCTACTGACACTTAAAATGTCTACTTGAGGCAGTTAGAGTAGTGTGGCACTGAATGAAAGTGTGAAACTTTAAGACGACTTGAGATCTCCAATGATTGTTTTATTGGAAGAACAAGTTACTTAAAATTTATGTGAAATCTAGTTTCCTTGTGTCAAAGTCTCAATTAACCTGGTTTTGCCTTAAAGGCTAGTATGTTCAATTGGGCGTCTAATATTTGTAGGTACATAACTTTTGAATTGTTGATGATTTACTAATTATATCCAAGAACCATGGCTTGAGGGCTTTGTCACTGTTTAGTTTTGCCTACTGGAAAAGGTGGAACTCAAAATTGTTCTCAACTTCCCTTCCACTTGTTCCGATGTACGTATGTATATAATAATAATAACTTCCATGAACAAAAACAATTTTCAATGTTAATGTCAATGTCAATGAAAAATTAATTAAAATTTCTTTTCTTTTTCACACTTTCTTTTCTTAACTTGAAAACTATCTACAAAACATATAACCTTTACCTACAAGTGTAGAATAATGGTATGTATATAAAGTGAACAACAAATAACCGCACATGAATGAAATTGTATTGATTTTTATATTTTTAGTTCCGCTTCGAGTGTAATGTTGCAGAAAATAAGATTGTTCAACATAGCTTTCCTTTTCATATAAGCTTTTTCGTTATGCCTAATCTCCTTTAATTGAGAAGAAGGTTCTAATTTAATAGACACATTTTTGTAGAAAAAAAAGAAGGAACTTAGGGAAATCGATGAACAACAAAGAATCATCCAAGGGCGCCCTAAAATTAAGTAAAATGTTGAAATTCTTTTAGGAAGTAAAAAGATGTTTTTGCTAATTTTGAACATTTTGTAAAAGTTTCTTACTTTAAGTATTTTTTGGTAAATCCATTTTTGACATATCATTTTCTGACATTTAATATCAATAAGCTCCTTTGCTTAATTTCATTTTGTTTGCATAGTTTTTTTTTTTCTTTGAACTGTCACTTTTTTAACCACAACCACTTCTTCGGTACTGCCGACTTTGACAAATGAAGTAAAAACAATGGACTCTTATGTTGCAATCTGAAATATTAGCGGAAACCTTGCCACTGCTTCAGGTCGTAAATGTCGTTAGCCATTTCTTCTCAACGCCTGAGATTGGAAGTTTTGCAAATTTTTAGATCGCGGTTTATGATATTGTAAAATATCATAAACTATCGGCAAGAAGCCTATTCAAAGCCCACCAACCTAACGAGTGGTTAAGCTATTAGACGTGTTCAAACGCATCGTTTTTTATTAAACTTAAATAAGTGATTTACAATTATAGAAAACAATTACTTACATATGTCGAACAGCAGCACATATTGTTAAAAAATTGCTTGCTGAATCATTTCAACTATTTTTTTATGGTAAAAGGTGGAAAACATCATTCTTTCAAGGTCTCATGTCTCAGAGCTCTTCCGAAATGATTAATCTTATAGCATTTATGATTTGAGTAATGAAGACTGAAGATCTTCGAAGATTATTTGTCCCTGCTTGTTCAGAAGGCAAATGTGCTTTATGTTTTTTGACATTTCCACTGAAAAGTTAGCCAATTTTTATTATTTATATTTTAAAATAGTATTGGAATTTGTTAACGTATAAAGTCTTATAATTCTGGTTGTACTCATGTGATAATTTGAGAGATATTGGATACCTTTAACACAATTGAACAGTTGACATTGAGATCCTTGTATTAAAAATTACTGCAGCTGGGTATAAGAGAATCTTAGACAAACATTTCTATAAGCATTCCTACATTTTTGAACCTATAAACTTTTTTTACCATCATAATAACGCGTCTATTAACTCGGTGCAAGAAATTTGTTGATTTTAGATAATTCTTTTCTTAACATCTTAAGGGAGCAGAAAGCATCAACAGATGGCACAATAATCATCAATATTTGCACACAACAGTGTGCTGAGGTCTTTCAAAAATTTGTGTGAGTTGATGTGGATTGTATCTTGAAATCGGTATTGATATTCGGTTTTTTAATTCTATATTTTTAACTGTCGATTGGAATTTTATATTATCGGTCTTATATAATAGACAATTTGTACCTATATGAAATAAGACATAAGACAGCATTTTGTGTGGCACTAGTTGGGGGCCAAAATAACCCCTTAACATTTTGCACTAGACTTTTTTTTATAAAGACGTTCAAGAAAAGCCTTTTAAAAATTATACCAGCGAAATATTGGAAACATATTTATTTAAAAGGGCTCAATGTCTTTTCGTTTAGGAAAAAACGTGCTTTTGGAGAATGAAGAAGCATGTATCGTAAAATTTTGGCTAACAAGGAGTAAATGTAAATTTTCGTCTGGTTCCAAATTATCTATCCATGTTTGCAAAAAGCAATCACCAGTTACAATTTGACCAACCATTTCTTAGAAGATGTAATCAATCTTGCTGAAGAAAATAATGTTAAGTTCATTTGTCTCTCACAACCACTGGATGTGACCTTCTTTCGACCTTTCTTGTTATATAAGACCTTATGACAGCATATAACCTGGCAAAACTTTAAAACAAAAGGTTCGAAAAAGAAGTGTTTCCTAGGCTTCCAAAAAAGGACTGCTTACATATGAATGATAATATGGAGGAAAATTTCTGTTTTCCAGGCAACTGTAATAAATATACAGCAAGTTTTCAATAAACTGATTCAAGTACACCTGAAGATATTGCTACCAGCAATATGATGACGCTTAAAAGTTGAGTTTGAGCAGAAAGCCAAGGAAAAGAGGTTAAACTAAATCAATCGCTAGAGTCACTATAGCGGACATCATATATTTTCCGAGCAGCGTACTCATCAGTTAAATATTTCAGATTCCTCCTGTTTCAAATTTTACTGATGGATTTTACTGATAGCTATAACTGGCTATAATAAAAATGCATGTTTCATAAATTTGTTAAAATACTTTGAGTTAACATTTCTTAAGTTGCAGTAGTAAATTTTAAATATTTAGTAACTTACTTATCGTTCAAGAAATTGACTGTAATTTAAATCTTGTTTTTAGTCAATTACTTCACATTGACAATTTGACCATTGCGGCTTAAGGGTGCGTTCACAGTGAGTGTTTAAATTGCTCAAAATTTGAATAGATTTATTTCTGTTTACATACGGGAATCTAATGCTTATAATTGAGTGAAGTGAACTCTTTATTTGTATATTCTATTGTTCTTTAATTAAAAAAAGTTCCATTTTGACCAAATAAGCACTTGAATAAATGTTATGTTAAAAGAAACATCTCCTCAAACTTTAAAAGCACATTGCAGTATTGTTCAAAATACGATTTCAAGTTCGAGGTCAATATTAATAATAATAATCCTTAAGTATCCCACCTTTAATCGTAGTATAAACCAACATTTTTAATTGCACATTTAATATTTTTGTTAAATTACAACATATAATTCTCGTTTGAACAACATTTAAAGTTACATAAAAGCAACACATTTATTTTAATGTAATATTTTATCCTTATACAAGGTTTAAGCATTTTAATGGCATTTAATGTTCAGTTTTATGACTGTTGAGTGTTGACCACATGGCGCCTCTCATTTATTATGAACTTAACAACTATTCTATCTACGAGTAACTTTATATAAATGTTTATACATTTATAATGTACGATTATGTATGTTTAAATTGATATTAATTGTTATTGTGACTTGGTTATGTCAGGATGTTATTTTGGTAAATTTATATTTTAATGAACCTTTTTGAATGTCAGAACAATTTATTTTATTTGAAATACTCGTATGTAAGAAGCATGTACAATGTACATAAATATTTAATCACTATCAGACAAATTTTATGTATAAAATATGAAATATTATATTTATGGGTTATATGTCAGGAGGTGTTAAGTACACTGTTGAGATATAAAAAATATTGAATTCCAGGCATTAACAAAATATTACAAGAACAAGTAAGTTTTTTTTTTTTTTATAATAACCACAAACACAAGGGGATATTAATATCCTTATTATGTAGAGCTACAGTGTGAGCACTACGAAGAGAAGAGAGGGTATTAAAAGAGATGTCGGTGCACATTGGTTTTGAATTTCTGAATATTGCAATGACTGGGAAAGAAAGAGTGTGGTAAAGCATTCCACATTCGTGTAGTACGGCTTAAAAACGAATATCTGTATTTGACAGTACGGCCGAAGTTGGACACGAGGGCTTATTGATGAGCATTTCTAGAAGCGCAAGTATTACGGTTGGACTGTTTAAGGGGAGGAATGCAGCTGGCTATTTCACTAGACCATAAACCGTTAAAATAACTTTAATAAAATGTGAGACAACAAACCAAACTACGATGTTTAAGCAAAGTAAATGAACTTATGATATTATCACCTATCAATTTAAATTCTCTAAGTTCAATACTATACAAAGGCTTAAGTAAGTTGCAGGAGCACCAGCCCAGAGATGAGAGTTATACTAAAGCTTTGGAGGGATATAAATCTTGTAGATAACAGCAAGACCAGAAGGTGTAAAAAATTTCTTGCATCGTCTAAGGAAACCCAAACACCTAAACACCTTTCGGTATTTTTGGCGACATCGCGTATGTGATCGTTCCACAAGAGGTGTTTGGTGATACACATACCCAGAATATCGAGATGTTCAGTCTCCTAGATGCAAGTGCCAATTATGGATAATGGAAAAGGGGGTATATCTCGCTTTAACGATACAAGACAGCATTGGCTTTTCGAAGCATTAAATTCCACGCGGTTTTTTAATCCCTATTGAACAATGCTTTTCAGGTTGGAATTAAATGAGCTTATAATATTTTGTCGTTGCAGTTCCACATCCGAAGAAGAGGGATGTGAGTCTGAAAACGAATATGAAAAGTTAAGAGTACTATCGTCAGCGAAACAATGAATTTGATTAGATGTTGCAGACAGAGGATCATTAATAAAAATGAGAAAGAGTGTTGGAGATAAAACAGAACCCTGGGGCACACCAGCATTTATTTTATGGTTTTCAGACTTGAATCTATCCATACAACTTGTATTGAAAGATTCGAAAGGTAGTTACTAATCCAATGAAAGAGGGATTCTTTCATAACGCGCACTGGCGGCGTAACATTGGCAGCGAACTGCCTAGCAAAGAGATTAACTTTCTCTAAAGAGCTAACAAAAGGAGTGTCATTGACAACGAGCGTAGGAACCGAGGAAGAGGTGCCTTTGGGACATTGCAGTATTTTTTGGTCATGTAAAAATTTGGTCCGTTGAATATGGGCCTTGCAGGCCTTCACGGCTTGTTTGTACTTTTTCCGGCTTTCCTCAGTAGGGTTGGCTTTATAGCAACCGAGACTTCCTTCTTTGGCCCTTTTAACCTCTTTACAGCCCGCATCAAAGAAGGATAAAAGTTCTCATTCCAACGAGATTTAAACGTGTGATCAATACAGCTGGCGTCAACGTCATTGTCGAGGAAGCAGAGTGACCAGTTAAAGATCCTGAAGTAGTTATTGAGACCGTCCCAATTGGCTCTCTCGTATTACCAAACGGTTCTTCTAGGAGCTCTTTTTTAACTGAAGAGTTTTGACACGAGAAATTTGCAGATTTAACACAATAGTCAGATGAGCCTAGAGGGGATAGAACACTAATAGTGTACTTACCAGGGTCAGAAGTAAGAAACAAGTCAAGAGTGTTTTCTGCTTGATTTACCACATGCGACATTCGAGTGGGCTCGTTGACCAGCTGAATTAGTTGAAGCCATGAAGATTTGTGTAAATTTAAATCACAACTAACAACGATTTCAGTGCAAGGATAGAACAAAACAATTCTTTGGATGGAATCAGACAAAGAATCAAATTCACGAGAAGTTGCACATTATTATGTATGTTTTTTTATACATCATACATATGTCCAATGCAAATGCTTAACAACATTAAAGAAGTAAAGCCTTTTTACTTGCGACATATAGGAACTATATGGCAAGTTTTGCATTCGTGCAAAATTTCGAACTCGAGATTTTAATCAAACATGATATTACGATGTTAGAGAAGTCGAAAAAAGTGGGTCCCGCGATTCCGTCCGGTCGGTTTTGTCTGTCTGTCCACGCTCCTACAGCCTAAACCATTGGGTCGATTGAGTTCAAACTTGGAAGTTAAGGTTTTGAGCAGATTCGCGTTAGGCGTTTTTTTCATTTTTTTTTTAAGATCAAAACTAACAGTGGCCCCCATACAATTTTTTTGGTCAAAAAACGAAAATTCGAATTTTCTCAAAAACAAACCGATAGATTTTTTTTTAATTTTCTCTAAAATTTTATTTTTTAACTTGGCTTCTTTCTATAAGAAAACCATATTTTTGTATTGCTCAGGAAAGGTACCGCTCATAGAACCGTTATTTTGTTTTTTAATTTTCTCAGCAACTTATGAACTGATTTTAATAATTTTTTTCTGAATAAGCTCCTATATTGCCTTAACAATAATTGATTTACAAAAATGCAATTTTTAATTGTTTGGATTTTTAAAAAAATATTGAATTTTTATTTTTCAAAATTCTATATCTCAAAAACGGGTCAACAATTTTTTACGAAATTCAAATGTAAGACGTATATTTACAATCACTAAACAACTGCATTCCAAAAATATTTTAAGAACAAAATTGGAAAATTTTATTTATAAAAAATTAATTTAAAAAAAAAACCGCTCTAACGATTTTCAAAATAAAAATTTAAAAAATCAACTGTTTTTTGATAAATAAAATGGCATTTAAATTTTTGAAGACAAACATATTTTTCAGGTAAAATTTTGAATCTTAAAATATTTTTTTTTTAATTATTTTAACTGTGCATGAGCCCGAAAGAGCGCATTATTTTGACAAAATTGTAATTACATTCCTATCTATCATCCAAATTAATGCATTTGGTACACATTTATATGATATATTTAATCAACAATCTATTTTAAAGAGTCTATCAAGAAATATTATCTTGGTAACTTTGTATATATGTGATTTTAAAATATTATTCTTTACGAATAAGGTTGTTTCACACATCATGATTTACTGGCCTTCGCCTATATAAAAAAATAAATACTTAGTACCTACAAGTTAAAGAAACTGGCCAGAAAGAGTATATGTATTTTCTATTAGAATCACTTTTTCAACGCATACCTACACATTGTACCTATTTATAAAGGTATTACGTACAACTTCTACAACTACTGCTTACGTGTCACTTCTTAACTAAAATCCAAAACGCACAAGAGCCTGACTGTAAGCAACACATGAACAGCAATTTCTTGTACTTGTTCGTATGCTTGTTTTTTAAAACTTTAGTGAAAAAAATAGACTGAACGTAATAACTCCATGTTTGCGCTGAAAACTTAAGAAGGAATGCAGTATGTACCTTTTAGCTACCAATAACATTCCTTCATTATCATCATAAACATGTCCTGATCTATCTATCTGCATAAAGCTAAGCACACCAATGAACTATTCTTTATTCGTTTTAGACATCTACCTGCTACTTAACTACACAACCAATAGGCGATCGCTTTACAATTCAAACATTCATGGTCTGCCTCTTTTCTATCTTATTTATTTTCCATCCTAGTTCTTCTAATATGAAATTACTATAAAGCTATCTAAAGGAAAAAAGCTTTGAAGGAACATGTTGAATCTATATGAATCGCATCGTAGCTTTATACATAATAGAAACCATTTTTCATATACAAAGATCGTACCCAAGTAAAAGCAGACTTATGAATGTAAATAAAAACAAATATGGGTAAAAGATCCTAAACAGCTGACGTAAGCATGCAAAAGTTTGTTTCATCCCCTTATTAGATACAATATTAAGCCATTTTGTTTGTTATATAAAGTGCATTGATATAAATAAAACAAAAACAAATTCATGAACTTTCATATGGAAGCTCTTTATGTGAAAACATATACAATTGTAGACTTTTTGGGTCGAAAATTAATTATCTCTCTTATTCTGCTGGCTGCTTATGGGAATGGAAATAATATTTTTTTCTCGCTCCCGCTGAATTTCTCCACTTTCGATACTAACGCCAACGACTCGGTATCTGGTCGCCCTAAAAATTTCGGCTCATGAGAGTACTATGGTTTTCATATACAAAGATCGCGCGCAGTTTTTTGAGAAAAATCAAATGGCGTTTATATGTTTGAAGACAAATTTATTTTACAGGAATATTTTAAAATCTTATATAAGTACTTTCCTATACATACTCTTAGCATACAGGAGCAAGTTCGTGCGACCCAGTCGTGCATTTTATTTATTTTGACACTCTAAACTTTTTAAGCTTTATTTGAATTTAATATTTAATTTTAAAGAATATTCCGACTTCAGAACTTTTATCCATTCCCAAGATTAAAGATATTTTTGTCATCAATTATATCAGCCAGAATTAAAGCTCTAATTGTTGGTTGAATAGAAATGAGTACAATTCATTTTATGTGCACTAGAAATGTCCATTGATATATGAATGTTGAAAATATTTCAGCAGATATACGAGTATGTATTATTAAATGCATGGAATTTTCTAAAATATTTGAATTCTCGAAATGTTGATAATATGTATCAGCTAATGGAACAGCAAGTATTTAAATGTGATAAGTTTGTGTCGAACTGATTCAAATCAGAGAAACGAATTTGAATCCATATATAAGAATTCTCAGAAATGAAAGATACTTTTTTTTTTGGAAACCTCAAAAATAAAATTATTTAAAATCCTGTATCCAAAGAGTCTGCTTTAATACATAACTTTAATTGCATTTAATAATAAAAAACTATTCTTGCAAATTACTTTAAAAAAATTTAAAAAAAAGCTTAATTTAATAGTGTTTTAATTAGGTCTTCATAACAGGTGTTTTTAGACACCTTGTTTTCAAAAGCTGTCACTAGATCTATTCTGAGTTTGAGGTCGCAATCTCATAATAAAAATAAAATAAATTGGCCTAGTGATTTACAACTCTCAACAATTTTTGTGGCCGAGTATTGTTGTCAGGGAAGGAGGGGACCTACAGTTTTTTAAGCCGAATTCGAATAAATAATTTGAGAAAGCGCTTTTCAATTACTCTTGGAGAGTTTGTGAATTCCTCGCAAGAGGCAGTACCCGTGAATAAAACTTTAGATGACATAGGAAGGTATCGAACCCAAGACCACTGGCATGACAGTCCAACGCACTAAACATCATTTTACGGGTATTTAAATTTCACAATGGATAGACTTATTATCCAAGACAACATTTCTGTAAATATTGTAAATTTGTTATCAAAATAATGGTTGGTCAATTCGATTGACACCTTGATCCAATTGCTGAAAAAAGTGGTGGAAACTTTGATCTCTCTGCTGGTATTTATTCTAGACAGCAGTACAGTTTTGGGTATCTTCCATAAGTTCGAGTACACTTTGGTCATAAGAATGGTATTATAAGCAAAAGTGATTTACGGCAGCACGATTGGTATATTCATATACAACCAAGAGCATTTTTGACTTTATGGAAAGCAAACTTCTTAACTGAACTCCATTCCGATATGGAAACCGAAATTACGCCTTGGATACTTAATGATAACTCGTTGACGACTTATGGATATTGTACCCGGGCAAAGATTGATTTATTGAACGTGAGGACGAAGAAATGAAGATCCGCACAATGCCAGATTCCTACAATTAGAGAGAGAATTTATGCGGTACAGGATAGATATCTTAGGGTTAAACGAAGTGCGATGGTTGGGATCAGGCAAACACAAGTCACCGATACCTATAACTGTAAAACACAAAACGCTTAAGAAACTGGAGAAGGCCTTATTTCGTGGCAGCCCACGGGTATAGTACAACCCGTCAATATTATACAGTGTTACGCTCGCATGCTTTTACAATCAACTATGATCCGTCTACAAAAACAGAGGTTCATTGACTTCTACAACGCCAATGACCTAAAACTTGTAATTGGTGGCACAATGTTCAAACACAAACTGTGTCATTAAATTAGCTGGGTGTTGACGGACAGGCAAGCGTCTTCCAACCAAACTGAACACTTCACGATTAGTTGACGCTTTAGAAGCGCCTCTTGGATGTCCGAAACGGAAGAGGCACTGACATGAGACTTGCCCGTGCCCACAACTTAATGATAGCTACCCTAAGCTTGCGTACAGCTACAGTTTGAACATCGCCACACTGAAGGATCAGAAGACCCGTCAACAATTCAAGAACCAACTGTCTCACGAAATGAGAACAATCAGCAGAATAAGCAGAATATACTGCAAACATATGCGACAGGACCGTTTACAGAATAACCAAAAAGCAACACCTGGTAAAAGAAATAGACGGTACTGTGATAAGTTCGGTTAATGAACAAGTTAGAAGGAGGAAAGAACACTTTTTCTCGGTTTTAAACAGAGTGTTTGCAAACAACGTGCAGCCTTCCTTACCCCCCAGTAAAGATGAGATCGTTGCAGCAATTAAAGCACTTAAGAACAACAAAAGCGGTAGGACTTGATGGAAGCGGTAGGACAAGCAGCGCCAACGTCATCAAGCGAACTGCTTCACCTGTTCATAATAAAAGCCTTGACCACCGAAAGCTTCCCCGATAAGTGGAAGAAGGGAATTATCGTGAGATTTAAAAAAGTGCGAAAACTGGACATGAATATGCGTTCTATGCAATAAGTTATATTGGAACACATCAGAGAACACCTTGAGGCCACATTCGATGCTGAACAAGCAGGATTGCGCGCTGGATCTTCCTGTATTAGTGTTGATCATATCAACACCCTGCGGATCATTATTGAACAGTGCGTTGAATATCGATCACCACTACTCCTGCTGTTCATTGACTTCGAGAAGGTTTTTGATAGCGTTAACAGGGAGTATACCTGGTTACCTTTACGGAAGAGAGGCAACCCCGAAAAATTAATTGATAATATTAAAACAATATATTATGATGGATTAGTGTCACGTTCTGCACAATGGTAGGTTCTCAGATGATTTTGAAATCCATAGCGGAGTCAGAGTCTGTCGACAATATTGTTTTTGTTGGTGATAAGCGATGTATTGCTCGCAGCTTTGTCACGTAGCGGAGGCATCCAATGGACTTTGACATCCTATTTAAAGCACTTGGATTATGCGGACGATGTTTTGCTTACTCTCTCATAGGATCATGGATGTCCATCAAATGACAAAAAGTGTGGAGAGAGAATCAGAAGTTGTGGGGCTGGAAATTAATTTCCTCGCAACCAGTGGAAAAAGTAGAGAGGTTTTAGTACTTTGGAAGTATCGTCTCCACCAAAGGCGAGACCGGAACAAGACGCCATCTGCAAAATCGGTGTTCGGTATGTTGTCGAAAATTTGGAGGAATAACACTATCAGCTAAAGGACAAAGCTACGACTGTTTCGTACAAATGTCGAACCTGTGCTTCTTTATGGGTGCAGCACTTGGAAGATTACTCCACCATTACAAGAAAGCTTCAAACCTTCGTGAAACCTTCGTATTCCTAACTTCTTAATTATTTTACGACCAAACCGTATATTAAATTAGTTCCTTCATAGAAGGACAGGAACCTATAAACTCCATAATACGAAGACGTAAGTGGCAATGGATTGGACATACGCTTTGATAAGGTAACGACTGCATTGCAGACCAAGCAATGCAGTGGAATCCGCTCATACAAGAAGGAAGTAGCTGGACGAACGAGAAGCACATGGCGCAGGACAGTCGAGGCGGAATCAGCGTCTCTAGGCAAAATTTGGAGGGAGCTAAAACAAATTTCCGGAAACCGCACATGATGGCGCGTAGGCATATAAGAGGCCCAATGCCCCTTAAGGGGTTCCCAACGGACTTAATAGGTCCGAGGACCTAAGTTAGTAAGTAAGCACAAGTAAAACATTACACAAAGCAACAGCAGTTCTTCTATTCTAAGTGTGTGTGGCGTAAGGGCAATTTTTTGTTTTATGGGTATATAAAGGATCTCTTTTCAATCTTTGACACCGTCCTGATATTGTTAAGACCTTATTTGTCAAATTTATTGGTTTTATTGAGACCTATTTCACAAAATCACAAAAATGGACCTGTCATTTCATTAAATTTGGTATCTCAAATTTATCCTAGCAAAGCTGGTCAGTTCCACTAGTTCGAAACTTATTAAAATTGGGTATAGAATGATTAAAATTTCTTTTTCCACTTACCGTGCGTCAGAATGTTGATAGTTTCGTTGTGCCAATAAAACAAGCTCAACAAACATCCTTTGAACGTTGTCAATGGACGGTATCCATTTATGACGTACGGATTGAATTGTAGATATTTGGGCATGTCCTTCCATTCGAGTAACTCATCGTATCTGCCACTGCTACCGACCGCAGTTGATTTTGTTGTTGTTGTTTGTGTTTGTGTTGCTGGTGTGGATGCCACATTCGTATATGATGCCCTACGAGGTGGATTTTGTGTCGTCGACGAGGTCGTTGTTCCTGATGACGTTTGAGTATTTGCTGCTTCTGCTGCAGAAGTTGGTGTCGATACTGGACTACTATTGCAGCTGTTGTATTGTGAATTAGAAGTTGGTGTTGTTGCTGTCACCGATTGCACTTGACTTGTTGTTGTGGTTGTTTTTGTGAATTGCGACAAAGGCTTTGATTTCGTTGTTGGGTCCTTCGAAGGACTTCCCAATATAAACTCTTTGACAGC
Organism: Eupeodes corollae; assembly: GCF_945859685.1. NCBI lineage: Eukaryota > Metazoa > Arthropoda > Insecta > Diptera > Syrphidae > Eupeodes > Eupeodes corollae. The sequence goes on along the minus strand of NC_079147.1, from coordinate 18,621,357 downwards.
GGCGGCAACGGGCTTTGATGATGCCGAACCAGAGCCCCCAACAATGACGACGGACGAATCATGACTACGCTGCTGTTGATGCTGCTGTTGCAGAGACTGCGTCGGCGGCTGCGGTTGACTGTTGCTGACTTGACTATTTACAATATTGCCACTACTATTGTTGGTT